>NC_139826.1:18910693-19073193 GCF_963691815.1 Echiichthys vipera
GGGGATGTGCAGGTCGAGTAATTATACCAACAAAGTCATCTGTGTCATCTTACGTGAGCTGGTTTTTCGCCACCACATATGCCTTAAGCGCACGTACTGGACACAGCGGGTCTGACGTTGGTTCTGCACCCCCTTGTGAGCCTAGGGGATGGAAAGTAGCCAACTCGATCAATTGGTTCACATGAAGGGGAGACAAGCGTTTGGGTAGGAAGGATGCATTTGGTTAGAGAACAACTCCTGACCCATCTGCATGCCAGCGCAGACACGCCTGGCTAACCGACAAAGCATGTAGTTCCCCCACCCGTTTTGCAGATGAAATGGCAAGAAGGAATGCTGTTTTCATAGAGAGTGACATCAGATCGGCCTGACTCAGTGGCTCTTATGGGGGTAGACATAAGGCCTTCAGGACGAGTTGCAAATCCCATAATGGCACCTTCGGGAGTCGTGGCGGACGAAGCCTCTGGGCTCCCTTTAAAAATCACCTCACGAGGAAATGGGACCCCACCATCTGACTATCCATGCTTGCATGTGTGGCCAAGATAGCAGCCATATATACCCGCAGCATGGAAGCAGCTCTCCCGTCGTCCAACACAGACTGCAGAAAGCTTGATATCACAGCCACTGAGCAAGTCTTAGTGAGTTTGCCCTGTGCGGAGACCATTCGTCCAGATCTGCAGAGGGCGTAATGTGAGGAGCCCCAGTCGGACAATCATGGATGCCAAAGTCAGCATGCCGATCAGCCGAAGGATGAGACCATATCTCAGCGATTGGCCATGCCGGAGGTGCTGTAGAAGCTGCAGTGTTGCAGCTATGCGCTTTGGAGAGTATAGCTCCTCGTTAGTAGGTTGCCTGTAATTGGGCACTGGGGCCAGGGACAGCCTGCATCAGGCCTACAGCCTCATAAGCGGAGACAATGAGGGATGCTATAGATGGCTCAACCGGAGCAAGCCGGTCTAGCCATAACTATGAGCACTAGTCATAGCCGCCAGAGCTCTGCTATAACTAGTGGGATGTGAGAGAGTCTGGCCAACATCTATGGAGTTCTGCAATGTAAGGCTCAAAGGGCGGTACAAAGAAGGCGGAGGATTGAGGAGCCTGCCAGAAAAGGGCATTTACTGGTGCAGCTGAAACTGGGGCTTCATCCAACCCCAGACGTGCCAGGGCAGCCAACCTACTAAGCCTGAGTACAAGAGGCATAAAACTACATTTGCCGAACCCGTTATCTGACACTGCTTCCCTCAGGTGTTCAACAGGCTAATACAGTGGGGAAAGTGAGGATAGCAGCCGCGCCAACCGCAGGCTATAGCATTCACACCGACACACGCAATGACAACCAGGAGAAAAAATGCCAGCTGTAAAGAAAATAACGTCTGCAAAAGACAATATCAAAACAATCAGAATGGAACGTAAATCTGCGTTGAATATACACAACTGCTGGCACTATGGCAAATTAATACAATGCTGTCGGCTCAGGCGAAACAACCTATAACGTGGTGCAACATAGCAGCACGTACAATATAGTACAGATTGGAAGTGAGGTTATCGTGCTTTACAAAAGCCCACCTCTCCCAAACGGGCCGTGGACGGCAAGTGTACCGCGCCTAGGAGCGGAACGGTTGCACTCACACTGGTCAAACAAACTAGACATTAGCTGTGAAACGTCCTGGGGCACGGTACGGATGGACAGTGTGAGTGCGCCCTTTGTTGATATAATTACTCAACCTGCGCATGCACGAGATTGGAGCATCCAGTGCTTAAACACCACCTCTGGCGGTAGGTAAGAATGAAATATAACAGACAGTTTACCAGCATTGTTTTGCATTGTATTACATAAATAGCTTTTCCAAATGGAGCAGCCATTGGTGGTAGATCAGTAAAGGCCCTGAGTGTTGTAACAGTGAATTCTTTTTTTTAAATAAATAAAATCCTTATGTCTTGGCTCAGCACAGATATCCCCACCCGAATTTGTGTCGTTAATGTAAAAGATTATTGCTCCTGTTTTCCCCTTGCAGATGGATGTGGCGTAGGAGGGGATGTGCATGCTTGGACTTTAGAGACTGCCCCCGAAGGTCTGCTGCCCCCCACAGTAAAGGCAGCTGGAGCTGGTGTCCTGGAGATCCACTGGTTACCACCACAAAAACCCAACGGACTCATCACATCCTACCATATACACAGGTAACATACACACACAAAAACAAATATAGAGTGTATATACACAGTTACACAATTAAAAATGTGTAAATTTATTTTTGACACACTAAAATTATAGCTGAGCAGGCATTTTCGAAGAAGGAAGCTACAATGATTTGTTTTATTTAAATATGTGACTGGCTGTCTGGAGGAGCAAGGGTTTTTTGAGTATCAGAAAGTGGATGATGAAGTATAGACAAGCAGACACACACAGACACACACAAACAAAAAGCATTCTCATATACTGTATATTCATTCAAACCAATGTGATAATGTGCTCACATTATTTACTCAGTTTATCACTAGGAATGAACCAGAAGTAAAATACATAAACACATACTTATATACTATAGAAATGCACATTTTAGTGATATATATTCAGGCAAATGTCTGCTTACCAATCTTTGTACTTAGTACTTTGTGTACTTTGTGTGTTCTGTGTGTGTGTGTGTGTGTGTGTGTGTGTGTGTGTGTGTGTGTGTGTGTGTGTGTGTGTGTGTGTGTGTGTGTGTGTGTGTGTGTGTGTGTGTGTGTGTGTGTGTGTGTGTGTGTGTGTGTGTGTGTGTGTGTATGTGTGTGCATCTGCGCGCAGATGCGCGTATGTATTAATTCATGCTGAAGGTCGTGGTCTGCTTGTTGACCAAAGAGTGTGTGATCTGTATGCAGGGTCAGACCAGACTAAGCCCTTTAAGTCCTCAGGAAACACACATTAGCATAGCAGTTCACACACACACTGACACACCTGGCATGATCAGATTCAGGCAGACAGGGACTTGGATAAAATAGGAAAATCTCTCTCTCTCACTGACACCTGAAACCATACATAATCACAGACAAAGGGGCTTACCAAGACATCAGGGTGCTTGCATCACCTAGAGACTAACACGCGATGTTTAAGGTGTGATTTTTAGTTTCAGTGCCACACAAACTAGACTGCTTTTTTCAGTACATTGAAGTATAGTAAGATAAACTAAAATAATATAATATATATAATATAATAATATTTTTTCAAGCCTTTATTATATGGGACAGACAGGAAATGGGTAGAGAGAGAGAGGGGGAGACATGCAGCAAAGGGCCGCAGGTCAGAGACGAACCCGCGGCCGCTGCCTCGAGGTCTTTCAGCCTCTTTACATGGGATGGCTGCTCTAACCACTCAGCCACCGGCTGCCCCGGCCCCGTCATATTTTTGAATGGTCGCGCATCATTCCCTCATTTCCCCCTGAGATGGGAGCGAACTGTATCTACCTCTAAAACTTCCTGCTTTAAATGATGCAAAATCGTCATTTCGCGTCATTTAAAGCCGGAAGTGTTGGAGAGACGGGCTCTGGTGAAACTGAAAGCAGTAGTTCCTCATTTTCAAACCTGCCTATAGGGGGTGGGACCCACTGATGCTACAGACATATTACAGATCAGTGGATAGGACCTCACTTGCCGAAACTAACATCCTCCATCTTACTTGGAAGCTAAGCTAAGCTAAGCTAAGATAACAGGCACTGTGGAGAAAGCTGGTGATGTAATGACAATGGCGGAAAGAACAAGTAAGATATGAATGAAGGAGATTTCGAGATTTTCCTGAATGGCTGATCCAAGTTTTTATTTTGTTATAGGCGTCCAGTAGGAACAGAGGAGGAGCTGCTGGTTTTTATTTGGTCCAGTGGGCCCCTTGAATTTTTTGATGCAAGCCCTGCCCTGCGACCTTTCAGCTACTTCCAGTACAGGGTTCGCTCCTTCAACTCCAAAGGCTCAGTTCTGAGCCAATGGGCTTTAGCTCAGACCTTACAGGCAGAACCACAAGATATGGCCCCTCCCACTGTCACACCCACCGGTGAGTCCACAAGGTCATATGAAAACTGGTGTGGTTCAAATGTTACTGTATTAAATCAGTGTCAACAGTCCTGCATGCTATTCACTTTGACAGGTGCGTACTCAGCCCATCTGAAATGGAGTAAACCGGGACAGCCCAACGGTCTCATTTCCCATTATAGTCTGCTTTACAAGAAACACCAACAGGACCCAACGCTCAACTCAACATCTGTTACTGCTCTCACTGTGGAGGTAAATGCACAAATACACATAGATGCACTCACACTCACTCACACACCCACACACACACACACACACACACACACAGTGAATGCTTGATGATAGGAGCATGTTTTTTTCTTAAATAATTTGACCAGAGCTGCACATGGCGACAAAGAATTTCATGTGTTTTAAAGATTGCTCATTCGTGAAACATATGTAAACATGCCTGTTAATGTACAAATCCCAGGCAAAATATATATAAATAATATATAAATAAGTATATGGTCGATGTATATACAGTATATATATATATATATATATATATATATATATATATATATATATATATATATATGTATAGTATATATATGTGTGTGTGTGTGTGTGTGTGTGTTTATTGTCATTTGTGATGCATGTGAAGAAATTTGGACTCTACCTGTGGTGCTGGTGCCATCTGTTTGTCAGTGAGGGGCCTGAAGACACACACACACACACAAACAGACAAACACACACACACACACTGGCTGCTCCAGGCCCCTTCCCATAAGTATGTGCCACGCCTCATACTCCAACAAACCCCTTCAAACCAAACACACACAAACACAGCACACTTACTTTGTGTGACGCAGTAGTTGTCCATTAAAAATGATTCATCTCTCACAACACAAAAGAAAAGAAAGAATTAAAAAATTATCAAAAGAGGTAAACAGAGATTCAGAGACACAGAGAAAGAGAAGAACCGAGTTAAACACACTGATATCCACACCTATAGAAAAGAAACATGCAAAAGACAGATTGGTAGAACCAAGAATAAAACAATTTATAGAGAGAAAAGAAAAGAGAGCAGGAATGAGTGAGACCGAAAGAGAGCGTGAAAGAGAGAGACAAGACAACTGAAGGAACAAGAGGTGGGTGAGACAGAGTGATAAATAGGGAAAGGGGGAGAGAGGTAGAAGCATAGATCTATATTCTGTCCATACGAGTGGCCTCTTCTCCCTCAGTGACCTTTGGCTTGTCACTCATAATTAATACAAGATGTAAATGGAGACCTTTCACCTTCTCATTGATATGGAACACTCCGTGTTTGTGTTTGTGTGTGTGAGTTTGTGTATGTGTGAGAGGCTCATTGACATGGCATAGACTTATTTTGGTGGGGGTCATTTGTCACACAGGTGCCTCCACCACATGTGCTCCGCTGTTTAGCAATACACTGAAAGAAAAAATGAGAAACAAAGTTCTCAACAAACTTGAAAAGAGCAGGCTGGTTTTTTGATATATTGGACAGGTGTTTGACATTTAAAAGGCAAATTAAAAAACAGTGTTTTAAATGATTATAGATTCTAGTAAGTCCTATAGTAGATTCTTACTTATTGTAGATATGGATTTTCATTTTAAACCACAGCATCCCCATTCTTTTTTCAGTCTTAAAAAGAGATGACATGACATCAGAAAGTGACATTAAAGAGTATCTAAACCCCAAATCTTGCCTTTTTAGTGCAAAGTATTTAAATACTACGCATTGTGTCATCAATATACAAAGCAACTGCCCTCTACTGGTTGAAACATGTCTACTGCAATTAAATTTTGCTCGTAGCTGAACTTTATAATAACGCATTATGTGGTATTTTAAACACTGTAGCCCTATGTCCACAAAAGATGGACGGACAGTATTGTGTGAATGACTGATTTAATGAGACACAAATAAGACAGAAGTGCTAATAAACAGTATATTCCTACAGCTTTGACTACTGTTGATGCTCAGAGCAGCCATGTTGGATTGTAATGTTGGCGTAGGAAAGAGTCAGAAATCCGACATCAGGGGGCGTTCTTCCAAGTTCAGCTGGAATGCACCATTAGCCCCCCTTCCAGCCCTGCCGATATTTGTACAAAGGCATTTTTTTAATTTCCAGGGTTGAGGTACTTGAGCCAAAACTCTGCGGTTTGGTTACTTCGATTCTCTATTTTCCTTTTCTATTGTATACTTTATTCTCACTTCCCTTTCATTACTTACTCAACTTTCTTCTGCTCAGTGTCCACTAATCCACTCTATTTTTATTCATATTTTTGTAAGTTTGTGTTGTTTGTGCATCTGTGTGTGTGTGTGTGTGTGTGTGTGTGTGTGTGTGTGTGTGTGTGTGTGTGTGTGTGTGTGTGTGTGTGTGTGTGTGTGTGTGTGTGTGTGTGTGTGTGTGTGTGTGTGTGTGTGTGTGTGTGTGTGTGTGTGTGTGTGTTTGTGTGTTTGTCCGTCTGTCTGTCTGTAGGTCTCTGTCTGTGTCCATTTGGTATGTGTGTATATGTGTGTGTATTGATCTCAGGCTGGGCTGGGAACCCTGCTCTGTGCCAGCTTGGCTGATTAATGGGGTCGTCATGGCAATCGGACGGAATGAGGGTACGAAGCGCAGGCGGCCTGCCTCACTAGACCCCTATGCACTGCCTGGTGCACACACAGCCTCACACAAATTTACTCTCCATGCTTTACACCTTTCTGACAGACATGCAACTCACTCACACAACCCTGTCAAGTTTCCTTTCTTGCACCATGGTTCCCTTGCTGTTGTTTGGCTTTAAATTTCTCCTTATTATTTTCTGTTCTCTATTCTCCTCTGTCCTCTGAAATTTCTTCCTTTTGGTTTTCACTATGTTTTTTTCCATCCCTGCATCCAGCCCTTTTTTCACAATGGATGGAAGACTGCAGATGGAAAAGAGGAGCTTAGGAAATTAAGTGTGAGGTGGAAGGAGATGTAGATAGAGGAATGGGAGGGTGTAGAGGTGCAAAAGCAATGTAGGTAATGAAATCGCCCGGAAGGTGAGTATCGCGTCGCTTGCTCACATTTGTCACATTTTTGATCATCGCTTCATCCCTTCAATTGCAGGTAGCAGACGAGGCGACTAACTAACTGAAGCTAATCCCCAGCTCAGCCTACACTGCTGTTGTGCTAAATGGAAAGTTATGCTAATGCTAACCAGGGGTCTGAATGTTTGAAAAGAAACAGTGAAACAATGAGAAGAACAGAAATTAGCTCTCAGATGAAGTGTGTGGCTCTTAAAAGAGCTGTTGTGTTGTAGTGAGATCAGACCGTCAGTGATTTAATTTCCGTAGCTGTACAGGGTGCTGCCCGGTCTCATCAGACCGGGATACGCTTCACTCTGCAGTTACAGCTTTCTTCTTCTGGAATTCAGGCAGACTAGATGCCTGAAGACCCGTCACTGCCATCTACAGTTCATAGTTATATCCGTTATATTATATCCATAGGAACAGTCTGGTTTCCCCCAAGGACTGCAACAATTGCGGCTTTGGTGAGCCCCTGGATGTTTCACGGAGAACTTTGATGACACTTAGCGCAATCTCAACACTGATTGGCTGTCGCAGCACAACTTCATGCGATGTCGATTGAAAAGTAAAATTTTTACACACGACACACACGATGAGGCGATGGAGGCAATGGGTGTTTCTCCGCTTCATCACGTCATCGCATCGCTCAGAACGCGTAGCTCGAAGTGTCCTCACGTGTCATTGCATCATTTACATTGATTTTGAATCACCTCGATCGCTTTTGGTGTGAACGCACGGTTAAAGTTAAACTTCTGGAATACAGTAGCTACGACCCGCATGCCTCATGTTTCCCAGGTGGAAAAGACGCACTATGTTTACAGCCCCGAAGTAACAGTAGTTGGGGAGTTGCAAGGTAGTGAAATGATCAGGATAATTTCTCTCTCACCAAATTTTGGCCAAGGGCTTCAGGGAGCAACTAGACCTCCAGCGTTGTTCCATGCACCTGTCCTAACCTCATGCCTCCCCACGAGCCTCTCCTCACCTCCATTTTCCTTTCTTTTGCCCTTGTCTTTTTCTGCCGACATCTTTCACTGCCTCGCAACTCATTCACATTCTTCTCCCAGTTCTGCCATTTCTCCCTCTTTCTCTGTTTTTCTCTACACCCCCCCATTCCTTTACCTACATCTCCTTCCACCCCATCCTTCATTTCTAACCTTTTACCTCCCCTACCTTTAACCCTTCTCTTCTCCCCAATCTCCTATCTCTTCCCTTACTCCCTTTGCACATCCTTTCCCTAATCCAGTCAGATCTTTTCTCCCCCCATCCACTTTTTTAAATCCTCCTGCCTTCTGTATTTCCCTGTCTGCCACCTCCCTTCTCCTCCTCCTTTACTCTTCTGTCCTTTCCTCCCTCCCTTGGCTCTTCCAGATGTTACACTGTGGCCCTTGGGATCACTGGTGAAGTTAGACCATGGGCATACATACATATACTGTGTGTGTGTGTGTGTGTGTGTGTGTGTGTGTGTGTGTGTGTGTGTGTGTGTGTGTGTGTGTGTGTGTGTGTGTGTGTGTGTGTGTGTGTGTGTGTGTGTGTGTGTGTGTGTGTGTGTGTGTGTGTGTGTTTGTGTGTGTGTGTGTGTGTGTGTGTGTGTGTGTGTGTGTGTGTGTGTGTCTGTGTGTGTCTGTGTGTGTGTCTGTGTCTGTGTGTCTGTGTGTGTGTCCGTGTGTGTGTGTGCGTGTGTGTATTTTGCTGGATACATATGTCTGAATATGGTTGCGTGTGTGCCTGTGTGCATGCATAACATATTTTTGTTTGTGTGTATGTGCAACTGTGTGTGTGTGTGTGTGTGTGTGTGTG
Source organism: Echiichthys vipera (assembly GCF_963691815.1). Classification (NCBI taxonomy): domain Eukaryota; kingdom Metazoa; phylum Chordata; class Actinopteri; order Perciformes; family Trachinidae; genus Echiichthys; species Echiichthys vipera. The sequence continues at coordinate 18,919,542 of NC_139826.1, forward strand.
TGTCAGAATGCGTGCACGTGTCAGAGTGTTTGCGTGTGTGCTGTATTAATACATCCCATTGATCAGAGCAGGACCCCTGACAGTCATCATCCCTGAGAACCATCTGGCCGACGCCTGACGCTCCCTCACCCAAACACAAGCTGACACCCTATTAATCTGCTACCGCCATGCATATATACGTGTGTGTGTGTGTGTGTGTGTGTGTGTGTGTGTGTGTGTGTGTGTGTGTGTGTGTGTGTGTGTGTGTGTGTGTGTGTGTGTGTGTGTGTGTGTGTGTGTGTGTGTGTGTGTGTGTGTGTGTGTGTGTGTGTGTGTGTGTGTGTGTGTGTGTGTGAATGAATCAGTGAGAGTGTGTGGAAGAGAGAGTGTGTAATGTGTATGTAAGAGGTTATATGTAGAGTATTCGTTAACATTTTTGCCATGTTCTGTGTATACGCATTTGTGTGTGTGAATGTGTGTGTGTGTGCTCTAACCCCGATCCGTGCACACACATCGAATGTGTACACACACCACTCCGCCATCCGCTAACAACAGCCGGCGCTGAAGGGAGCTGAAGGGTGCTTGGAAATTAAGGTTATTACACAAATTGAGCCATATGGTCTAAATATTTCAGAGCTGAAATTTACTAGGCAATAAAAATGGCCCCTACCTCGGTAATGGTGTAAATTACAGCTTAACCACCAGCGCTAATGATGTCCTTCTGTACACCCCGTAACCAATCGTACATGAAGGACACATTGTTTAAAAAATACCCCAGGAAAAGCAAGTGAGAGAAAGAGAGAAAGAGTAAAGAGGAAGAAGGGATGGGGATAGAGGAGGAAGGATAATGTGAACAGGGGTAAGAGGCAAGTGAAAGAATAATGAGGAAAGAAGAGACGTAGATAGAGAGAAGGAGATGGGTGGAGTGAGAGAGAGAGAGAGACAAAGAAAGTGATTAATATAGAGTAGAGCGAGAGAGCTAGCAGCATGTTTACAATCTGTTAGTTTACCATTAAGGGCCCGTCGGATTGTGCAGGACAGCGAGGGCCAGCCGGTGAACTGTCTCAAAGCCTACATGAGGTTTCTGTGTGTGTGTGTGTGTGTGTGTGTGTGTGTGTGTGTGTGTGTGTGTGTGTGTGTGTGTGTGTGTGTGTGTGTGTGTGTGTGTGTGTGTGTGTGTGTGTGTGTGTGTGTGTGTGTGTGTGTGTGTGTGTGTGTGTGTGTGTGTGTGTGTGTGTGTGTGTGTGTGTGTGGACATGTTATCGGAATATGTGGTGTATGTGAGCAGCACCAAAGGACTGAGAACAGCTCACCTGGAATGTTTCCTGGTTGACATGCAAGTGTGCTAACCTGAAGAACAAGAGCATTGCATAATAAAGGTTAGGTCTGCTGTCAAAAACCCATTATATTGCAAATATTTGATGAACATTTTGACACATGCCACACCAAAGAAGTGGTTCAACATTTTAAAAATATACTTAATTTGCTTTCTTGCTCTTATCTATTGGATAGATGTGAAGCTGCAACCAGTTAATTTAGCTTAGCATAAAGACTAGAAGCAGGTTCTGACCAAAGGTAACAAAATCCCCCTACCAGTAACTCTAAGGCTTACTAAGTAGTAGTAGTTTAATCCATACAAATACAAAAGTATAAAAGTGACACGTTATGTGTGACTTTATCTGTCTACTCTAGTTGCCTGGCAACAAGACAAGTAAACAAGCATATTTCCCAAAACGTCCAACTATTAAGATTAAAGAGTGATGAAGCAAGTTATACATATATATAGCCATCATCTCCAATAATATTAAATTGAGCAATCAGAATTTTAAAACTTAAATAAATATTAAAATGAAAGAATCTAAATTAATGTGTTGTTAAATGGAAACATTAGCAAACAGCTTCTCTCCTTGACTTGTTGCTGTGCACCCTTTCTTTCTCTCTGTTCATTTTTTCCTCTTTAACGCTTAACCACCGAAGAGACAGAGTGGAGGATAGAGGGTGGTCAGAGGAACAGGAATGACAAGGCTTTGCCCTTGCTCTCAGTGACACCCTTTAACAAATGAGGGATACAAAGGAGTTGAGACAAGAGAGCAATGCAAAGTTGAGTGCACAGAGGGTGAGGGTGAGGAGATTGAGAGGGGAGGAGGAGACAGGTGAAGAGAGTAAGGAAGGATTAAAAGAGAGAATAAGGAGACTCAGATGCAGAGTTCGTTGGGCCCTTGGCCTATCAGACCCCTTAGTTCAAGGTCTCTAACTCTGATTGGAGGGCTCTCAGCATTCTGCATAAACAGCCAAATAATCAGGCTGCAACACTCCCTCTACTCTCAATCTTTATCTCTGTCTCATCTTTTTTACAACTCCTCCTTCCATCGCTCAATACTGCTCAGTCCTCCCTCCATCACTAAATTTCCATCTAGGTTACCTCTTCCTCTGTCACAAATTACAGTTGTTATGTTATTCTCATCCACCGTCTTTACCCCCCCTCTATTCACTCTTCTTTTGTCTTCCTCTCACTCTTTCAAGTGATTTTTTTTCAAGTGAGTTTATATTCTCCTACTTCCCCTTCCTCCCCTCTCTCGTCATGCTCTCTCGCTCTCACTCTCTTCCTCCAAGTAATGACAGGTTGTGTGTTATTGTCTGTCTGTCTGTGAAGAGGCCACACCATCCAGTGTAGTGCTCTCCACTTGTCTTAATGGGTGTTTAGTGCAGCAACTGCAGTATGATGGCCATCACTCTAGAGGAATGCTGAGTGTGAGTGCTTATAAGAGAGGGGAAAAAAGGAAGGTTTGGTACATTTGTGATAACTGAGACCATTCAACTCTGGTTGAAGGCATGTGGATGGGTGTGTGTGTATGTGTGTGTATGTGAAAATGTGTCACTGAATCCTCGTCAAGTGTGTGTTTTGGACGTGGGCTGTACTTCACAGCCCGGACCTAAATGCAGAGTCTTGCTCATGGAATGGGTGTTGTGCTTTTTGTTTCCCTTTCATACATGTGGACCTTTAGTTTCAGGTTTATGCAGTACTCTATTGGCCTCCAGGATAATCTGTTGTGACACTTTTCTTTTCAAGTATGTACTACAGCATTAATACTATTGGGACATACTACTTCTTCATAACATTGTGCCTTGAACTTTGACTCTCATGCTCATATACTGTATCTTCTTTGACAATGACTGTGGGTCAGAATAATCAGAAATTTAACATACTGTATTAGGTAATGCATTGTACTGGGACATACACAAATATGTTTCTTGTATACTAAGTAGTGTAGTAGAATAGGTATGGGCCCTAAAGTTACTTCAGTTAAGACAAAAATTGAGGACACAGAGGTTTTTGTATTCACATGGTGCTTGAACAAATACATTTTTTTATTTTCTAACCAACTCGTCCATAATTAAAACCAGCAGCATGAAGCTTAGATTAAGTTGAATGCATAGACAAACTAATGCATTTTAATTTCAGGAGATATCTGTGGATTTTAAGCATAACGTCCCTCGCCAGAATTTTTCCACTAGTGTGTGGCCACATCAAACACACACGTGCACATGCGCACATGCACACATGCACACACACACACACACACACACACACACACACACACACACACACACACACACACACACACACACATACATATGCTGTTCCTCGGGTCTAGAGCCACCAAAGCCAATCATAGCTGCCGGTGTGAAGTGGGCTTGTCTGTTCCAGACCCCTGCAGTCCCTCTGTCTGTACTGGCCACAGAAAAAAACACATGCCTAATGGCACTCTGTGTGTCTGTGGGTGTGTTTCTGTATGTGTGTATGTATCGCAAGATCATCTGTATTTGTCAGGGTTTGCCTAACTCGCACTGACTACCAGGGACACCCACGCAGGGCATTTGCAGACAGACACAGGGCAATTGTTCCAGAAGCATTGAATTAGGCATTCACACAAATAATTACGTACGTACACACACACACACACACACACACACACACACACACACTCACACAAACTTGGCTTGAGAGCTTGGCATGGGGCGCTAGAGAGCAGCGTGTGGTGCACTGGCTCACCTCAGAAACCTCCGAAAACAATTACTGCTCTCACAGGGCTGGTCATGGCACAGCTTGTACTAATAGACTGGACCACAGAATTGAATTGAATTGAGCAGTATTGAATTGAATTGAAGCTTATCTGGTCATAGCATGTTTTACCACAGACTGAAAAAACTAAGGCACAAAGGAAAAGGTGAAACAGTGGGGTACTTTATTATCTCTCCAGGACTTAATATGAGAGAGCAGAGAGGCCAGAGACGGCATGTGAAGTGAAACATCCCAAAGTGGACCCCATTCACCTATCATTAGGCATAGTTCTTTCATGTATGTTCTTAGGTACTCACTTTACTTTTCACCTGCGTGTGTGTGTGTGTGTGTGTGTGTGGGGGGGGGGGGGGGGGGGGGGGGGGGGGGCAGAAGGAATGAGAGACAAAGAAAGAGAAAGAGAGCATGTGTGAGTGTACGTGCATGCATGTGTGTTGCCATATGCTAATGTTGGTCCATCTCTCTGTCTCTCTGCGGGGCCCAGTGCTGGGGCCTTTGTGAGATAATCAGCATAATTCTTTTGACAAATACACATGGTTATTCTTAATTAGTATCACACACTGTCCCCCCGGCCGCACTATGCCTCTCCACCTGAAAATCACACACACGCACACACACTTCTAGGGACACATGGGTACAAAATAAGATGCATGCAGATGTGGGCCTGTTAGGATACATGCAAATGCACACAAATACCAATATACAGTATTTACCAAAGGTTCAAGGAGCCCACATCCACACTTACCCTTTTATATAGGCTACACATTCAGAAACAGACAAATTGTCCAGAGGACCCCTGCTGTAGTTCAGCTCACACACACACCAAAGAGAAGACAGACTGAGGAAGTAAAAGATTGAATAAATTGCTTCCTTGTCCTCAATGCTAAGTTGCGTTGAACCATGTAAGATCTGAGGGCTCTTTAATGTATAAATTACCAAGACCTCTCTCTGTTTCTTCTCTTCTTTCCCTATCATTGTCTCTTTTTCTCTCCCTCTGTCTTGTTTACACTTTATTTCCTTTACAAGTGTGCAAATCTATCTTGTCCCCCATCTCTCTCTCTCTCTCTCTCTCTCTCTCTCTCTCTCTCTCTCTCTCTCTCTCTCTCTCTCTCTCTCTCTCTCTCTCTTTCTCTCTTTCTCTGTCGCTCACTCGCTCTCTCTCAACTCCTTGCTCTCCCTCTGTTCTTTTGCATTTGGCATGATTAACTAGTGACTTTGATCATCCACACGCACGTACACTGAATTTGGTTGACGAGAACCTTCTGCTTTTATATTTTACACTGAAGCTATTCATGTGGTTTTCATAGGTTGGCCATTATTTTAAAACAGAAACTCACCCATTTCTCACCATCAAAAGCATTTTTTGCTGCTATAGTCTTGGACAACTAGATTACAGCTATAATTTTGCTGATGCTGCAGCAAAAATGGTAAAATCCTTCACTAGAACCCAACCTAAATATTATAGTGAAATCATAAAGACCTATTACTAAATTGCAATATAGCGCTAGCTCCACAATTGGTACTGAAACATGAATTGATATGTATCTGAAATAAAACAGCTGTTTACTAGGTCTAACTGTTTGGTAATACACACACAAGGTCAGATGCTGTATGCTATACATAAAGTAAAATATGAATTTACCTTCCAGCAGAGATTTGAGGATATTAAAGGTCCCCTATTGCAAAAAGTGAGATTTTCATGTCTTTTTTCACTATAAGGCAGGGCAAGGTGCTATATAAATACTGTGAGAGGATGAAATGCTCAATCTACAGAGAAAGTGCACACAGCCCATAATCAGAAACTGTGACTTTAAATTATCCGTCAGGACCTCTGTACAGTTGTGATGTCGCAACTATATATAGGTAGAAACTGCTGCTACAGTGCTGTTACAGTCATTCCCTGACTGCAATGATGGGGCAAAGATACGGAGAGCACAGATGTGTAAAACCCGGAAACCCTGACCAATCAGAGATGACTGGCCTTTTTCAGGAGGTGGCTTGAATAGACAGTTGCTTAAACAAAGCGGAGAGACAGAGAGTGAATACAGGTATATTCAGACAGACAGGATGTGAAAAAAAATTGTTTTTTCAACATTAAAGCATGTAAACATGTTCTAGCAGAAACCCAAAATAGATGTATGAAGTTGAAAATGAGCATGATATAGGACCTTTAAATCGACCGTAACTCTATTTTGTCACTATTTCTAGTTTTGTGTGTATGTTTTTGCCTACATATTCCTTAATATGTGTATAATATGATACAGTGAAAGTGTTTTGTGTGTGTGTCTCTGCACATGTGTATGTATGAGAGTGAAATAGTTACTAAGGGAGCTGTTAATGTAATGTAATAGCAGTGTGTTTTAGTGTTGCACCATTTGATTACTGCCTGTCTGCGGCAGGCATCTGTATGTGTGTGTGTGTGTTTGTGTGCACTTAGCAGGCTATGGTGGGGAATTTCATAGTGCTTGATTGTTGTGCGTGTGTATGTGAGTGTGTGTGTCCGTGTGTGTCCGTGTCTGTGTGTGTGTGTGTTCGGAGGCTGTTAATGTGGTGTGTTCCAGTGATAAAGTGTTTGAATGTATTGCCATCTAGAGGCGTGTAGCAGAGTCTCCATGCTCCTATAAAATCTGCCAGCACCAGATGCTGCTATTGACAATGTGCATATGTTAACCGCTTTATAGGCCACATGCCTCACATATTTCACCGGCTTTTAAGGTAGAGAGATCTCTCATTCTCGCTCACTTAATCTGTCTCTCCCTTTTGCCGCATCTATCTTTTTTTCTCTCCCACTTTAGCTTTCTTCCATCTTTTTTACCCATTCACTCAATCTCTATCTGTCTTACTCTTTCTCACCCCCCCCCCCTTTTTTACTTACTCACCTCTTTCTCTTTTATATCCCTATTTTCTAATTCTCTGTCCTACATCACCTTACTACATACTTAACTTCATTCCCATCTCTTTTTTCTCTTTATTTCTCCCTCCCACCAGCCCTTTCTCTTTCTATCGCTCTCCACCCCTGTGTCCCTCTCTCTTTACGTCCCTCCCTCCCTCTTTCTCTCTACCGAGAAGTGCTGTGATTTGCAGGAGGATTTAGCTTGTGTCTAGGTGTCTAGGGGCTTATTAATCCTATTTTACTGTGGTTGAAAAACATGTTGGCTCCCAGACATGAAAACAGTGAATACATGCATTCTGGTTGTTGTTCAGACAGTTCATCCTTGGTGCCACGCTACGGTGATTTGTCAGGGTTTTCATTTGATTCAGTTTGAATTGAAGCCTTTTTGATCCTCTTGCCGCTGCATTGAAGTGGGTTACCAGTTAATCTCTTTACATATGCTTGCTTATGTGAAAGCATACAATCCTGAACAGAGCATTTTTAAAAACTGCAGACTCAACTCATGAAGAAGTATAGCCTCCTATGTTGTACGAACACAAATATGTACACACACACACACACACACACACACACACACACACACATCACTCTCATAGCTATTTTAAAGCTCACAGTCATAAACAAACAAACAAACAGGCAGTCCTGAAGCCTAGTGCTCCCTGACTACCATGTCATCGCACGCCAGGGCCTTTTGAAACAACTGTGTGTCTCTTATCAATTAGTAAATGGCGTTCCCGCTGTATCACACACACACATACATATACACACTGCCCGTGTCTGCCAGGATGTTGGGCTGGGTCCCACTGCCTAAAGCTACTGGCAGACTCACTCCGCCTGTGTCTCCGTGTGTGTTTATGTGTGTGCTATGAAAGGGTGCATGTGTGACATAAACACTCAATCTGGAAGCTTTGAATTCGCCCATAAGGGACGGCCGTCTGCCTGCCAGTCTCTCTGTCTCTGCCACTTCTCTGGTGTCTACTTACTTTACCATGGCAGAGCCTGTATGTTGAAATGTTGATATCACAAATCCCATGTCATGTCATCTTAGCTCGCCATTGTTTCAGTGTTCCTTTTCATTTCACATTTTAATGAGTAATGCACTGGTTTTTATTCATGCCGGATTTGTTTGTGCAACTAACTTGCTCTCTTCTCTTTCTATGGCATGCTTCTCACTTCGCTTTTTCCCTTTTCTTTAGCCTTTTAACTCTTGCCCAATCATTCCTTTGTCTTCCATATCTCCTCCCTACAGCTCTCACCCCCCTTTTACACCTCTCTCCTAATTTTTCCTCGTCTTACGCACTCTGCACGCTCTTCTGTATATCGTCATGCCTTGGTTTCTCTTTCTCTTTCAGGGTTCAGTCCTGGAAGCAACAGTCTATGGTCTTGAACCGTACAGTCAGTATAGTCTACAGGTGAAAGCTGTGAACGAGGCGGGTAGGTCGATCATAATCATTTCAAATATCAGGAATAAATGTTATCAGCACCAACCATTGAATCACTCCATTGAGCATATATGTTTTGCAACTCTTCAGGTAGTGTGTCCAGTCCATGGGTAGCCATTAGGACCCTGGAGGCTTCTCCAGCTGGCCTGGCTAACCTCACAGTGGAGCAGAGAGAGCAAGGCAGGGCATTACTGCTTAGCTGGGATCAGCCAAGTGATGCAAATGGAGTCCTCACGGTACATTCAATACACAGTACAAAAACACTGAACACATCCCAAAGTTTATACACAGCATCAAGCAGGTAACTGGGAGCATGGTGCTTGTCACATAAAATCAGTCTTACATTGTAAAAGACACAGTTGAAACATCAGATAGATACCAATATTATACATAGACACTAGGGGTGGACGGTATAACGGTATAGAAAGTACACCAGTATGAGTACAACCCTACAGACCTTTAACAGATATCAAACTGCTCGATTACAGAGCGACTAAGCCAGACATTTCTCAGATGGAGAAGGAGTTTACACTGTATAAATTAGCTTACACTGTATTCATTTTTACCAGCCTAACATTGTCGAAAAAGAGCAGTTAAGGTTGATGGTGAGATCCACAAGTTAGCAGGCCGCTAAGCCTTTAGTACGCAGTACCTTTGTCTATGCACAGCTGCGGAGCCTCTGCCCTGCGTATGTGTGAGAGGAGAGAAACGCAACAGTAAATGACAGCAAAACGCAAGTAAGACTCCCACACTGAGCTGAAATGGAAACACTGTGCTGCAACATCTGCCTTTCAGTTTAATTAAAGGCTTAACTTTTACGGTTTTAGTTATACAGTATAAAAAAACAAGTACTTTGTAATATGTGAAATACATACTGGTAATACAAATTATACATATAATGCCTACAGTTAAAAGTACAGTAATAGCTGCAATGCAGGTGCCATACCAGTGTTTTAACCCTTCAGAGGCAATTATATTGAAACTTTAACAAAAACAAATATACACCGTTACGGTCTGTGCTTCAAATTATACTGTGATGTGTAAATTTTAGGCCATACCGCCCAGTCCTCATAGATATGTCCTACTTTAATCCATACATCTTCTCTTCCTCTCCTCCACTCCCACTACACTACATACTGTTATTTACTCTGGCCTGCTCTCTGTCTCTTCCTTTTCAGATGTACAATTTGTACAGTGAGGGGAACCTGGAATTCAGCGGACTATCACGCAACTTCCTGTTTCGTCGTTTGGAGCCATGGACCATGTATACTTTGACTCTTGAAGCTTGCACCTTAGCAGGATGCACACACACCCCACCTCAGTATGTCACCACAGCAGCAGCTCCTCCTGCTTCCCAGCCCCCTCCCAGGCCTCTCTTCATTGGCCCAGACCGTGTGTCACTTACCTGGGGCCCTCCCTCACAGCCAAACGGGCTAATTGGAGAGTATTTCTTACTTGGGAGAAGTCTGGAGGAAGTGGGGAGGGGAAGAAGTAATGAAGAGGATATTGAAAAAGGAAAAGTAGGTGACACTAAAACACATCTCTGAAGTTTTAGGCCATGATTTTGATCTGACCATTTGTTAATTATGTCATCTGGGATCGGCTATAGCGACCCCTAAAGGGACAAGCGGTTGAAGATGGATGGATGGATTTGTTAATTATCTTGAATACCTGTAAATGGAAGTTATCAAAGGAAAATATGTTCCTACCATACAACTCATCAACCTTAATCATCCACTACTGTTTTGTGCAGGTGCTGTTCAGAGAATCATCCCCACAACATGCTGACACCTTCTTGTATACCGTGACTGGTCTGCGTCCCTGGACTCAGTACGAGTTCAGTGTCCGGACTCACAACCCTGCTGGGTACACACACAGCCCCTGGGTAACTGTGACAACCAGACAGGCCCCTCCTCGTGGCCTTGCTCCCCCGACAATGAGTCACATTCAAGGCCAGCCCAGTGAGGTGTTGGTGTCCTGGACTCCGCCTTTGGAGGCCAACGGGGTACTTCAGTCCTACAGAATTCAGAGAAACAATGTCAGTTTCTCATTTAGTTTTGACCCCACTGTCCTCCACTACACAGACAAAGACCTCCTGCCATTTTCAACATATAGGTATGGCTTGCCTTTACTCTTACTATTGTGTTGCCTCAAACCAACTAACCTTAATGCTTCTTTGTGGGGATTCTAGATAACCACAAACAAAATAATTATTTCTTTTAGAGATAATTACATTTTCATTCTATTCTTTTCCACAGCTACTCAATCATAGCCTGCACTTCTGAGGGATGCATCACCAGCCCTCACACAAACATCACAACTCTAGAGGCTCCACCTGCCACAGTGGAAGTTCCCACAGTGGACAGCGTCACATCCAATAGTATGAACATTTCCTGGAGTAAACCGCTGACACAGAATGGAGAGGTGACTGAATATGTGCTGAAACTGAACAACGAAGAAACTTACCGTGGAAGAGACTTAAACACAGTGTTGTCAGATCTGCGTCCACACACGTCATATCATCTGGTCCTTTCAGCTTGTACTAGCGGAGGGTGCACCACCAGCACCACAATGTCCATTGTGACTGCAGAGGCTCCTCCTATTGGCCTGCCTGCCCCGACTCTTAAGGTGTGTTGTTTGTTTGTTTTAGACTTCCAGTTAAAACCACTGTTCCCAGGTGTGCAATATCTAAATCGGTAGATTTTAATCCAGAGGGAAAAAAGAAATTGGACTTTTTCATTTCATCAGTAGAACAATTAAGCATTTATTTCATTTTTTTCTATGATAATTTGAATATTATTATTATTTGGATGTGATTTGTCAAGTTTTAAATTTCATTATACTACTCCAGCTTTGTTTGACGTGAACTTTGACCTTTACTTTAAAGGTCACCGGCCCAGAGTCAGTGGAGGTGAGCTGGGCACCACCAGAGCACCCTAATGGCATCATCACAGGATATGAGCTCCGCAGAGATGAGGAAGTTATCTATGTTGGCACAGAGACCCATTACCACGACTTCACACTTTTGCCAAGTGTGGAATACAGCTATGTTGTCAGGGCCAACAACAGCAAAGGGGCAGCGAGCAGCGTGTCAGCCACAGCAAAGACTTACCCGTCAGCTCCTTCTGGTGTCGGTCTTCCCACACTGATGCCTCTGGGACCAAACCAGGTGAGCCTTCCATTTATTCAGTCCATTTACGTGAGGAAAATCATGACATCACTAATGCTGAGGTTTATCTTCCTACTGTCGATTGTTGATTGTTGTTTGTCTTTACAGTTGAGAGTAGATTGGAATACTCCAGCCCGTCCTAATGGAGACGTTGTGAGTTACACTGTGTATCAAAGAGATCCAGTCCAGCTTAGCATCACCAGCACTGTGTTCACTCCAGAAGACAGTGACTTCTCTGACCGACACACCACCCTGCATGGGCTGGCTCCTTACCGCAGGTCAGTCAATGCAGATCTCCACCACAGTTAACATTTAGGTTTTTGTACAGCAGTTTATGGATGTAATGTATAGTACACACATAAGTATGTTTTTTTTGTATATTTTCATTAAATAGCAGTTCCTAAATGTATCAACAAAAAAAGCTGAACAAGACAATTTCCTATTCCTGTATTTAATGAACACTGTAGTGAAGGAACATATAGGGAGGAATACCACATAATAAGGGAACAGAGTGCCATCTTTTGTTTACAAAAAAACCTCTGGTAGACTCTTTACAAACCAACACAAACCAGGGTATAATGAACAGTTAATACCAGAGATATGTGCACTTTATTCTCATTTCAATAAGTTAATAACCTAAATATTCTAAAAAAACAGTCATTTACAACTCCCAGTCTTGCAAAGATAAATAGATAGTTAGTTCTCTGTTGGTTTACCCAATAGTCATCTGTCCAGAGACGCCTACGCGCTTATGAAACAAGTCAAATGCTGTGTTTGTGAAGCCTCTGTAATAAATTAATAAATTAATATACAAATATCTTCATTTGGTGAAAAAACAACCTCTCAAACAAGTTGCCAAAAAAAAACAATGTTAGGACTGTAGTGTTTTAAAGCAAGAAACAGACAGAAAAGCGAGCCAACCTTGAAGCAGTGGCCATGCGTCTATCACAGCAGTGTAGACCAAATATTGTATATTTGTATATGTCTATATGTCTGTTAGGGTGCATATGTATGTGCAGTTGTGTGTGTGTATGTGTGCACGTGTTAAGTCCTGTGTGTACATGTCAGTGTGCTTGAATGTGTCTGTTGTGTATGTGGTGATAAGATTCAGATAATAAAAGCTCATCAGCCTTATCATCTAAAGATCGCTCCCCCTATCTCTGATGACCTTCTATCCAACTCATCTTTATCACCTTCTCTCTCCTTTTCTCCCCCTCACTCCTCTCTGTCAACTCCTTCATTCCTTTCTTTGTCAAAAAACAAAGACAGTACTTACAAATTAGTTAGTTAGTAGAGTTGGTTGTCTTAGGGTAATGTTCTCAGGCTCAATGAACATTTAGTTGAACAGACATCAGTTTAAAAATGCTGTTAATGTAGTGGTTTTTGATTGGATGACTGCTGTATCGCTGGGCTGTAATTATGTCTTTTATGGTTTGGAACTGGGAATTCATGATGGACCTGGAATTTTACTGTCAACCAAAATCAATTTCTGGATACATCTGTCACAAGAAGTGCAACATGCAGTTGCTTAATAATGCATTGTTTTGTACATACAGTATAGTCCCTGATTTAATTCCAGTTGACAAAGGTTGGGAGTTTTAATAGATGGCAAGTCATATCATCATCTGAACCCCTCAGACTGTTTGCTGATTTATAAGGTATTTTGTTGATTGTCAGTAGATGTTTTCCAGATTTAAGTCTTGTGTAAGCTGTACTCGCAGTACACTGGTATCACTATTGTTGCCAGACTAGTGTGATTTACTGTATTTTAAGTACTTTAGTTATTTTTTTATGCATTATACAAACATCCCAAATTATTGCATTTAAAAACTTGTCCTGTATGTGTGTGCAGGTATGAAGTGAGGGTAGAGGCTTGCACAGCGCAGGGCTGCTCCTCCGGTGACTGGTCATCTGTACTCACTCTGGAAGCTCCCCCTGCAGGACAAACAGCGCCACTGTTAGACCTCCAGTCTGACACACACACTGGCCTACAGACCACCTTTCTACTCACCTGGTCCCCTCCAGCTCAGCCAAATGGTAGAGTCATTCATTATGAGGTGTACCGCAGACTGGACCATACCACTGATACCCACAGACGTGATGCAGCAACACTTGTCTACAGGAATATCTCTACTACTTGCAAAGATGAAGCACTCCAGCCGTATACTGTATACCAGTATCAGGTACAATGCTGTTTGCATTTATATGTGTGTTTGTTTGTAGAAAAGCAGAATTACAGCAAATACAAACTAGTTAGTCCTGGTTCACTTCAACTGGCCAAACCATTATTTATCCAGATCTGAGAGCAAATGGAAACCTGTTGTAACTGAAAACACTAGCCCTGGACTTTGACCTGTATTTCCTGATGCATCCTTGAGGTCGTTAACTCTCTTTCTTATTTATATTATAAAGAATAAACCAAAATTGGATTGGAGCCATAGAGCATGTTTTGAGCAAGTTGGCATGTGTTTTGAGATTTTCAGTTTCAATTTTGTACACTATTTATTTTGAAAAACCAATATAATAGGCCTATTTTTTCAAGAAAATATGAATTACCAAAATCATAAACCTGTAGGGTAAAAGGGTTCAGCTTATACGGAAGTATTAGAACTTCTCATTCTCTGTAGTGAATGTAGAAACAAAGTTAAATGCTGTATTGTGATCTGTGAAACTCGTTTAGAGTTGAGATCTAATGTGACTGACACATCAGAAGATGTGGCCTGATTTCACAATGAAATGTTTACCGAAATTCTGGTCTCACACACACACACACAAACACACACACACACACACAGACACACAGATCACATACACAACTCAGTCAGTATAGTCTATCCATACATGCCAACATACACAGACACACAGTAATCAGACAGGTGTTAAATGGTGGGGTCCATATTCATGCTGTTGTGCTGTGCGTTGGTACGCTAATTGACAGGCTAGCCCTTTGGAAGCAACAATAACATTAGCATTCCTGCCTGTCAGACATACGCACGGAGGCCAGAGAACCTGTGTAATTGATTGAGTTTGCTTGACTGTGGTGCCGTCCTTATTTACGAGGGTCCTAATTTATGACAGGAGGAGGGAGGGAGGGAGGGGCTTTGGGAGATGACGGGCGGGCAACAGAGCTATTAATCACTGGGCCCTCAGAGCACCCCACTTCCTGATTACCAGCCAGCCAATCGAATTAACTGTTAGCCCCCTTGGTAACAGAGCTTGTATTGGAAAGACCTTTTAATGGTGACCGCTACACGTCCCCTGAGGAGTTGTCAGTGGGGGATTGGGGTACGTGGACGAAGCAGTGGTATGTGTGTGGTGTCCATGAACACATGTACAGAGTAGTACTGTGTGTTTGTGTGTGCATGTAAACTTCTGTGTGTGTGTGTGTGTGTGTGTGTGTGTGTGTGTGTGTGTGTGTGTGTGTGTGTGTGTGTGTGCGTGTGTGTGTGTCAGAGACGTTGTACATTTTTGGGATATTCATATGAAGTTATTCTTTATGTAATTTCTCTCCATTTTTAATCAGTACATTATATTTTCATTTGTCTGTTCTTTTACCTGCATCCCTGTCTGTCTTTGTATCTATCTGCCTGGATTTGTTTTTATTTGGCTGTTTGGCATCTTTTCTCTCTGTTTTTCAGGCGTACACAAGGACGATAAGTCAGTTCAGTATTGCACACCACAGTGCAGAGAGAGAAATCATATTAGGCTAATTACACTGGGTCATAAGCTCCTATTGACAGCTTTATGCTTGGTTTTAATTACTGCCCACTTTCACACAACTTAGCCCCTTCACCCCAAGTAGATGCACCCGCCAAGTAGCTCTGTTGGCCAATCAGAGTGCTGGAATCCAGTCCGCAGTTCAACGTCCAATAAAAATGCTTAAATACTGGCTGGTAGCTTCCTGAAGTCGTTTGTTGCCATGGTGGCTCATTTGCTGCCATGGCAGCTACGGAGTATATTTTTATTTTGTGTCCAATAAGCCAAATCACGGCCCAATAGGAGAAGAGAGGACAAGAGACGAGAGAAAGCCGTAAAAAGTCTGCAGATGATATAAGGGCGTAAAGAGTTCTACCTTTTAGCACTGGATCAAGGGCAAGGTGATCTGGACCGACTTTAGTTTTGAACTTCCTATCTCTGTTCTGTCTATGTGGCACAAACTTCTTAATCGAGCACACAAGCCTTGCGTCATGTTAAAGCTTTAACAGTATTGCTACCAAGGGAAGAACATGGTTGTTGCTGGGTAGAAATATTTAATTGCCACAGCTACTGTATACATTTATATGGTGGCAGGAGAAAATTGAATTGAAACTCTTTAAAGCAACAAGTCAAGCCACAGTATAGAAACTACATATGTTGTAGAAAACTTTTCATCATCTGATGCTATTCGGTGCACTTTTTCTTCAGGCTATTTAACCAGACAAATTCAACCAAGCCCTTAATTTGGTGCAGCAAATATGATTACAGTAGCAGCAGTAGCTTGTTAATCACAAGTTAATTTTACAATACAATCAAGATTATTGGCATAATTACATAACATGCAGACACAAACCATAAAATATCCTAAAAAAAAAATTCATAAAAAATCCACCCATAGATCAACCTGCTTCTGGCTAATCAAAAAAAGGGCAAAGAGGTGGAGCGGGGATGAAGCTAAGGCAAGCCAAATGAAGCCTACGGTTTGTGCTCACCACCTGTGATGGCAACCACCTGTCACCAAGCCTTTAATTATGCATAACTTTAAGTGTTGAAGTCCCCCTCCACTCAAAATTGTGTTTTTCTTATGCTTATGTCCCCTTAAAGGTCTGACCTTAACTGTATCTGTGCAAAGTTTGTCACAAGAGAGCTGTTTTCACATTCCTGTCCTGAAGGGGAAGATGTCTGAGCACTTCTCTGAAATCCGAGATTCAAATGTATCGTGAGCAAGCTTTAGTTGGCACGTCACAAATCGTGAATCAATCGCTGTCTAATGTGCAAAAGCTGGAAAAGAAAACCTCCAACGCAGAGCTTACTGTCAGTACAGAGAGAAAACACAAATTTCATCATACCTGTCAGCTACTGCCTGTTACTGCAAGTTACAACCTAATAAACAACATAAACAAATGTTATGCTACAGATAATAACCACACTTACCGTTCTGATACATCTGCTAGTCACCGAT
Organism: Echiichthys vipera; assembly: GCF_963691815.1. NCBI lineage: Eukaryota > Metazoa > Chordata > Actinopteri > Perciformes > Trachinidae > Echiichthys > Echiichthys vipera. The sequence continues at coordinate 18,936,264 of NC_139826.1, forward strand.
TTTAGTGCACAGCAGTCTGGGTCCAACTATAGGCCTAATTGCAGACAACAAGCTTGCGGAGCTCAATGAATCTCTTTGATTTCCATTTTAATGTGTGCTGCTCTTTTACCAGTCAACGGTGGGCAGCCCTTTTTTGTACTTTTTATTTGGGAAAACCATGTTAAATAGAATGTAATCATAGCAGAGCATTTTTTACATACTTCACAGCGTGTCCGGAGTGGGACTTTAGTATGATTAAACTGGTGAGTTCGAGGAACTGCAGTTCCTGCGTTGGCTTCATTTTACAACACCAGAGGTTTCCGCTTGATACATGCAGAAACATAAATCAAAACTCATTCAGTTATTTGGAAGTCAATCCCCCCCATTCAGTCACATCTCTCAGTCACAGCCTTTAACTGCACACTTCTCTTTGACCTTATCCTTATCAGGGTGACAGCATGCCTTTTACCTAACATACCCTCATTCCTTTCATTAGGATGGATGAGAAAATTGTTTTAGCCATAATTTCTCTGGAGTTTTAAAATCCTGCCTCAAAGAAGTATAAATGATGTGTGGTGTCTTTTTGTATGTTAAGCCTTCAAACAGGACTTCCTGATTTGCATTTGTCTTTTCTTACCAGCACCAACGCAAACCCTTGCATTGTTTTGCTCAAGGGTTGCTGTCAGTCTGAATGCACTGTCAAGTAATCAGTTGCTAATTTCATGCATATTTTAGGTGGAACACACAAGGTGCTGCAAACATATGTAAGCAAGCACCTTTCACAGACAATAGTCACGAAGTGTTCCACAATCAAGGTAATAAAATCAAGTAAAATCAAATACAGTTAATAAATAAAACAAAGATAAAACCAAATAAAATATACACTGAGAACAGACATAAGAAACAAGTTTCAAACCAAAGATATCACATGCTACTTATAAATGCCTGTCTGAACAGGATTTTAGCTTCTTTTTAAAAGAGTCCATAGAGTCCAAGGACCTTACGCTTGTTTCAAAGCTTAGGGGCTGCCAACTGGAAGGCATGCACTCCCCAAGTCACCGGTACACTTAGAAAACCCTGAGAAGAGGACCTAAGGCTCATAGTATGTGCCACATGTGAAAAGCCGACAAGAGAATGGAACAGGATGAATACATTATTAGCAGATAAAGTGCAGTTGTAGGCCACAAGAATGGGCAATCATGTCAGCTCCTCTCATCCCCTTTACAAGCATCAGACAGTTTCATGGGCCAGTGGACGATAGGAAACTAGTCAAGTTACAAATATTAATACATAATACCCCAAATAAGCATTCAAGGACAGATGTGTCTGTCCTTTTTTGACTTTAATGTATTAGACCCTAAAACGTTGTATTTGTGTGATGTCATTTTAAAGTGACACTTAAGAGACACATTTAGAAACTTTTGCATGCTCACAATGATGCAACTGCTTCAAATACAGAGGATAAAAAAACAATCTTAACTGCAAAACTATCAGTATGATAGTTATCTACCAAGCAGGTAAATTTGGAGTCACTCCTGCTTCCTCTGTTTTTGCTTTGTCCAGCCTTCGTCTTGTCCTCTTCCTCCCCAATCCCCGTCTCTCCATCTTCCATTCTTCTTTCCCCTCTCCCATCTCAGTCCATCTGTGCTGTCACTTAGATCAATCAGTCTGATTGATCACGGCCTAATTGACTATTATTGAGGTTAATTCAACTCGTAACACACTTGCATGCACAAGCATACACGCACAAAACTCGCCATCACAGCTACAAACATCACACACACAGACACACACTTTCAACAGTATAGCTCAGACCCATCCATCTGCCTTCTGCACTACTTCTGACAGGCTACAGATGACTTACACATGCAAATCTCCACCCTGCCTGACCCTTTGCTGTGTACACCCTCTAATTATACCCAACACAAGCACACAAATAAGATTACTGTGTGTGTGTGTGTGTGTGTGTGTGTGTGTGTGTGTGTGTGTGTGTGTGTGTGTGTGTGTGTGTGTGTGTGTGTGTGTGTGTGTGTGTGTGTGTGTGTGTGTGTGTGTGTGTGTGTGTGTGTGTGTGTGTGTGTGTGTGTGTGTGTGTGTGTGTGTGTGTGTAACTCCTTGATGAAGGTGAAAAGTGATTGTCATGCAGATATGTTAGTGTTGGGTTGCATGTTGAAAAGGTTTTGCTCTCATTGCTGATGGTAGTTTTGATGGATGATCCAGTCAATTGACTTATATCCCTTTGGTGGTCCGGTGGATTCTGGGTAATTAAGAGAAGCTTTCATTATTAACAGTTAATAAAATGCGTCTGAAATCCTAATGACGGAAGAAAAAAATAGCTTATGTCTGACTCTCACTTTGTCTCAGACGTTCTCTCTCTACTCACTGTCAATTATATTTGTGACATAAATGTCCTCATATTTTTGACTAATATGTTGTTTTGGCCGACAGGTGTGGGCAGTAAATTCGGCCGGTCGCTTTGCCAGTCCGTGGGCCAGTGGAAGAACAGGACCTGCCCCACCTGAGGGTGTAGGCGTGCTTATTTTCTTACATGTTTCGGCAACCTCTGCAGTCGTGGACATCCATCCTCCAGCCCGACCCAATGGGATCATTAGCCTTTACAGAGTGTTCTCAGTGAACCACAACAACCACACTCTGGTAAAACCCATTATACTGTATTTAATAACACTTATTAATATCTTGTACTGAGTTTCCCAGCTGGATTTCTTTACTGTCTTCCTCTCCAGTCATCCCTTTTCTATAACTACAACTCCATTTTCTGTGATCCCTCACACTCATTCTCTCCTCTCATTCTCTCTCCTATTTTGCCTTCTTCATGTGGACCCGCCCAGTGTTTGCGTCTCAATTACTATGTTACCACCCAAAACTCAAGCAGATCTCACCTTCACACTTCCCCCTTCCTGTAGCTCTCAGAGGGTACATCTCATCAGCAGACTCTCCATGGTCTACGTCCTTACACCGAGTACTGGGTAGGAGTGGAAGCCTGCACCTGTTACCAGGTAATAATACTAATATGTGGAGTGTATAACAGCTGCACTTCATCATTAAAGTGAGATCACAGACTCAGTCTGGTTCTTATCTGGTCTTCTGGTTCCAAAATAGCAAAGTGAATTAGTAGAAACTGAGATATGTGACAGATTTGAAGGATAATAATCCATTTATGTTTGCTTTGAGTTATTTCTTGTAAAGAAAGAAGATTTGAAGTTGTAGTGTTCAGCAGGACAATTTAAATTCAGTTGTTTTGGTCAGACGTTGTTTTAGCTGTTTCACAGTTTTCATATGTAACTAGAGTTAGTATTGAAGTACTTTTCAACACAAGAAAACTGACTTCCACCTGAGTAAGTACTCTAAACACAATATGCAAACATGAATTTTGTTTCTCGATTTTTAACATTTGACAGTGCTGTAGCCAGGGTCCACTGAGTGAGCTCCGAACACTGGCTGCCCCCCCGGCCCACCAGCCTCCTCCTCGCCTCGTCACCCTGACCTCCCGCTCTGTTCAGCTGGAGTGGGACGAGCCTCTGGCACCTAATGGAGTTATTGAGAGGTGAATAGAAACGATAGGAAAAACAGTTTGCACTCAAAAAAGAGTGACACAGACTGAATGAACAGATACACATACCATAAACTCAGTCTTACTCACTTACTCTCTTTCTCTCTGTCTCCAGCTGTGAGCTACATCTCAGATCATCTTGCCCGCTGCCCCCCCAACCTGTACCGCTCCCTTGCGTTGAAAGACCCACGGAAATCTGTTTCTTTGGCAAAAGGCGGAGCTACAATGTGACAGGTCACTCAATGGTTATGTCAAGTCAAGATATTTTTAAAAACACACTTTACAGTAATATATTGGGCTGATTGAGAGACTGCAAGCCTTCATTGAAAAAGGATAACAGCTAATTATAATGACTTGGAGCGGTACTTGCAAAGTGCGTCTGTATTATGTGTTAACAACTGAAGTAATCTGTGCAGGTCTCCAACCATACTCCACCTATCAGCTGAGAGCCGCCTGCTTCAACAACATGGGCAACACTGCCTCCAACTGGACTACTGTAACCACACTCAGTGAAGGTAATGGATGTATCCAATCCTAAAACCCTCTCAGCTAACCAGTCATAAGAAACGTACAAACACATTTAGTGATTCTCTTGTCCCCTATCTCTCTCTCTCCCTCCAGCCCCCCAATATGTGTCTCCAATCTCAGTGGGCAGCAACCTGACAGTTATTTGGCTGGACTGGACAGGATCCTTCTCTCTCAACGGCTACCTGAAGGAGTATAGTGTGACAGAGAGCCAGCTGAGGGTCTATACTGGCTTCTACAGCGACCTCTATATTCCACGCACCTCACAGAAAAGTGAGAGCACACACTCAAAAACAAAAAGTGAAACAAGTACAATCTTTTTTTAAATGATTAAGATACATACCTCCTTATACCAGCACAGCACAGCTTCCAAACCTGCAGAACCAACCAATTAAAACTCAACATGCACACAGTGAAGCTGGCAGCAACCACACGCTACCGATGTTAAAAACCCAGCTACTCCCTGCACACGTACCCTGCAGGAACTGTACAAATAAAATCAAATTTGGTGTGTTAATTAATTAATAAAGAAACTATGACTCTGAAGCCTCTAAGCCTAACATTGTTTAACAGGATTAGTTAAAAAAATCAATCCTTTAGCATCATTACAGTTACCATTTAAGGTTGGAATATTGTTTTAATTAATTATCTTTGGATGACTAGAACATGGGCCACATAAAAAGAATGGGCAATAAGCTACTGATTTCATAAAGCTATATCATATTAAAGTGTTTTTTAAAGTTCATTCTACTAATCTTATTCTTCAATGCATAAGAACTTGTGTTATTGGCTGTCAGGTTGGTAATGAGGACGGGCCACTGATTGAGGTTGTGTGCTGAAGTGAGGAGAGAGTTTCAGACAGTTGGGAGTCGCCGCGACAGATTGAGCTGTAGTTGTGTGTTGAGAGAGTTGGAGTGACGACAGGAGAAGAATCCAGAAAAATGTGCAGTATATGTACAAATGCATCGTCCTCGACCAATCTTTTATTTTGACTATATAAGCAGCGTTGTAGAGGGCTACAAGTCTGAGTCAACCCTCCATTACAGTCACATCTTTTTAACCTGAAATAATTTCCTTTTCTCTGCTCCTTTCAGCACTCGCATTTCAAGTGACTTGTACCACAAACAGTGGCAGTGCCAGCACTCCCACCATCAGATATAGCCCTGCCACAGGCCTAGGTAACACGCATGCACGCACGTACACCCACACACACACAGTGCTGTAATCAGTCCTAGTGTTAAATCAAGCCTGAATATCCCTGTTTTACTGTTTATGTATTTCTCTCTCTCCCTCTCTCTGCAGGTCCTCCTGAGCCTGACGACAGTGGTAAAGAGGACGTCAGCATGTCAGCCCCTTCAGTTTACTCTGAGCTGTGGTTTATCTTGTTGTTAGCCCTGCTGGGTCTTTTTCTGCTGGCTATACTGCTGGGTCTAGTGCTCCAAAGGTATTCTAAAGTAATATGCAGCATGTAAGCATGAATACAATAGAATACAATAGAATGTATTCTCAGGTACTCACCATGTTAAAATTTAACTGCACTAATACGTTAAACTGAGAAATACTTTACAAAACACAGCACCATCTATGTAAAAACAAAAAGGGACAAAAGGGTGTGAATGATTTTTCCCTCCTCTAGAGCCCTGAGGAAGAATCCATCAGCCAGAGAGCGCCCCCCACTGGTCATGCTCCAGAAGACCAGGAAGGCCGAGGGAGAGATGTACACGGTGAGAGGAGCAGAGAAACAAGGAGCTCAGTAAAAGAGAATGACGCGATAGTTGAAAGGGTAGAAGACAGTAAGGGAGACAGAGATAGGTAGTCAGAGATAGGTAGTCAGGTTTACAAAGAGGTGAAAGCAGAAGTAAAGTTTGGGCACACAAAGTATTTTGTTTGATTTCTTGAACTCACATGGCGAATGAGTCAAAACTCTTTATTTTGGCCTAATGTACATATTTTAGCAAAGCAGCTAATGTTGATGTTTTATTCATTTACTTTATAACTTTTTTCCTTTTTTGTCCATTCTAGTCTTACTACTCTTCTATTTATTTTATCGCACATAATACTTTAAAATTGTATTAAAATTTCACTCTTTTTTTCTTCTTTTTCATTCACTAACAATCTTTCTTTCTCTATTTTTTCTTTTTTTTATATATCTGTCGTCACTGACTCCCATCCTCTCTACACTACTACTTTCTCCATCCTCTCTCTCTCTCTCTCTCTCTCTCTCTCTCTCTCTCTCTCTCTCTCTCTCTCTCTCTGTCTCTCTCTCTCTCTCTCTCTCTCTCTCTCTCTCTCTCTCTCTCTCTCTCTCACACACACACACAGAGGCCCTGTCCTGAGTTGTGTTCTAAACATCACTCCAGCTCTGTGCTCCGTCCTGACCGTCCCACAGTAAGACTGTTTTCTATATTAACTGTCAAAACCCTAAATGTTTATTTTATTGTGCCCCTGCAGTTTGACACTGTAGCAGACTGTGTTGAGAACAACGTTATACTTAAAAGCTTCACTGTGTACTCTGAGGTACGGGATTGTCCATTTGTGTGGGTGTCTTTCTATGCATGTTTGTAAATGCATGCTACGAGTGTCAGTCTGTATGTGTAATAAGATTAATTATTATAAAGGTAAGACATGTTGTACATGTCTGTCGATTTTTTCATCTGCCAATGAAATGTGATGTACTTTCTCGTCATGTTGTACTTTGTTTTGATTGGAATTGGTTTCATGTGTGTCTGCTGCATTTTTGTTGATTCTTGAACACATGTTGAAAAAAGACATTGTACTCTATTTCACATCCGCTCTTCTGTATGATCCAATGGGCCAATCCTAGCTGAGTACTGCCCCCTGTTGATTGTTGAAATTATTACAATGACAGCTCTTAAGCAATTAAAACAATATTCCAAATATAATATTTCTCAGTATTATATATTATTTACATTTCAAATACATATTTGAATACCGGGAGGCAACAGAATCACAAATATATTTACTTCCACATTTCCCTAGTTTAGTTTAATATAACGATAATATCCAGATCACAGAAATGCTGCATTTGAGCTTTGAAACAACATTTTTATTGGATGAAAATAAGTGATGTGCATGTTTTATCCCATGCAACATAGAACAATTATGTATAACTTACACTGGTCTTTAAGAATATGCCAAAGTTTTTCCTAGCTGCCAATGGTTGCCTATTATTTTAGTAACATGAAAATTAGTTTTTAAGAGTTAGGTGAGTCGTGAGTCATTGTGATCCTTGATCAAACTAAAAACTACAGCATGTATTTAAAATGGTTTGAAGTCATATAAAGTATATATGATTTTTAATGTGCTAAAAACTAAACTAAAAATCTATTTTCAGGGTCTGACGGACACAAAGATAGTCGGCAGCAGCTCGCGGTTCAGCCCCATGTCTGTCCTGCGGGTCCCCAGCCAAACAGACCTCAGTCAGGCCTACTCTCAGCATCCTTTGCACCGCAGCGTCAGTCAGCTAATTGACAGGAAGTCACTAATGATGGAGGAAGGAAGCTGGGACAACCCGATGGGACATGACTCTGGACTGGTGAGGATGGAAATATGTTAATTATGATTATAGTTCCAATACTGACAGACATTGTTTTATAGTTAAGGCCTATGAAGAATACCAGGACCACCATGTATCATGTTCTCTGAGAAATGATTTGTGGGAAATTGGCCATATATCAAAGTTAAAGAATGTGCTCTGGAAGAAGACAAGCACAATGCGCATCATTATCATCATCTGCTGCTAACTTGGTTGAAGTAATTACTTTTCAACAAGTTGGTGTATCCCTCCACAGAGTATCACTTCCAGTACGTACCATAACTGGTGTCATTCTTTCTAAATACTCAAGATCTAATTGTGATCTTAATTGTTCTCTTTTAGTATGTGGAGGAAGATGAGTTTGTGGACGCCATCCAGGCCTTAAGATCCGTGAAAAAGGAGCACACCATGTTCACCGACACTCATCTGTAGGATCCCTACGTCTAACATATCACAGTTGCAATTCAGAACTAATTTCAAAATCAAAACAGTAACACATACACACCTGGTTCTTGGTGTCGGCTGGGTGACAATGGGGCTCCTTGAATTTATTTAGACATTTTACAGTGCTGCAAATATGATATAGAAAGAAAGAAATATTGTAAAACGTTTTCTTTTTATTTCAATTTGATTATGTCCAAATGCACTTGTACGGTGTTAATAATGTTTGAATGTTGTTCGGATCCAAAGTTATAAAAGAAAGCCAGACCTAAAGACCTGTGGGGAAGGGCATAATAATTGTTGTTTTACTGTAGCATTTATCTTAAATTATATTAAAACAGGTGTCGTATCATTTTGCCCCACTGTGTGTATGACTCCCTGTAGGGACTCATAGTAGACGCATGATTAAGGTTAAGATATGAACCCTGCTGTGATTGTGTAGGCTGTAAGATAAAAAGCTGCAGGATGTTGGTTCTGTGTATCCCTGTGTATCCCTATCTGGATTGTGATTATACAAAACATTATATCTTAAATTCTGCTCAGATTCAGAACCATCTCTGCTTGCCAACTGTAGGTAGTTTAGTTTTGGGGGGTTTTCAACACAGAAAGACTTGCTACAGCAGGTTCTACTCACATTATTAAGAATCAAGTCATTATTAAGTCATTATTTAATGTCAAATGTTTCAGTCTTCTCCTCTGCTTCAGCAAGTAATTACGCCTAGTGTGCTTACACATGATCAGCCGCAGCGGTCTTTTAGTTGTAATAATAAGACACATGGGCTTGTTTTATGACAAAAAAATGCCAACTGTTTTTATTACTGTTTTTAAATGTGGCTGGGAATCACACATGTGCCGTTTGATTGTTGTGATGTAACTTGAAAGCCCAAGCTGAGATTTTTTTTAACCCTATCAGTTGTTGACGTACAGTTCAAGTTTTGTAGAGAAGCTGTCTGGGTTGGATTTCATAGTGTAGCTGTCAGTGAAATCCAGACTCAGTAGTGTTTGTCTTTGGCCTAATTTGTATTATGAACAATGTAATAATTTTAAGAATGAAAAAAAAATCTATGTCCTGTTGTTATAGCAAGACTGAAACATTGTTTCAGATTGGGCCTTTAATTTTCAGAAGCTAAACATCATAGAAACAGTATTAATCAGAGCAAGATGTTGAATTTCTGTGTAAGTTTGATGGATTTTTGTGTACAAAACCTACTGTATAGTTATAAAAACCTTTTCCTTTTTTTTTTTTTACACTGGCAGTATTATTTATGGTTGTTGTATTCTTAAAAAAAAAAGTCTTATTTATAGCCGATTCATTGATCGATGTTTGTGTTTTTCTGAGAAAGTATAAATATTGACCAGTGGTCAAGAAATAATTTTTGTCTACTTGTTTTCTTACACTTCAAGTTGTAAACAGTTTACACTGGTCCCACAAAGAAATTGCTTTCAGGATATCCAAGAATCACTCATCATACATCTCTCTGTGAAACTTAACTGTGACATCACATGATTAGGATAATTTGATCTTGCATAACCTAGCAAAGGGTTTTATGCACATTTAGTTTTCCCTTTTCTTTTCTTTGAGGGCAGTGTTCTTGTGCAAAACAAATGAAAAGCACCAAAGACAGCTTAAATCAGTTTAATGTTGTTTTACTCCATCGTGAACAGAGATGTCAGGATTTAAAAGCACCAGCTCCATATTAAAGACGCACAAATGTTCAAACTCCATGTTCAAGCAATGAACTTCATAATATCGATTCATTCGGAAATAAAAGCATTACAATGACAAAGGACAAAAATTCCACTAGCAAAACATAGTTGAGATATTTAGTAGACTACTCCGCCCCTGACTGGTCACGGTGATCTGAAGTTGAAATGCTGTTAGTTTCTGCTGAGTTAGTAAACCAGAGCTGTAGCATCAGCTGTATAGAGACTTAGTTACCACACACAGTCACACACGCCACAAACACACACACAGGGACAGTATCTCCATCAAAACTATGTAGCAGTAATTTAGTTTTGCTTGTGTCCCTTAAGGGAACATCAAGGCAAGTTTGAAATTAACAAACTGGCAGTAACAACCGTGCCCACGCTCAAGGACAGCAGTCTGACAAGGGCACTTCTAAAACATTCACAGCTATTGTCACCCATGGAGGGAGGGAGAGGTTGTGAAAAAGAGAGCTTGTGGAGTGATTGTAAGGGACAGTATGGCCCTGAGCTACACACACACACACACACACACACAGGGTTTTATTAAACTCATAAATCATGATGACGACAGACGGCGTCTCAGAGAGGAGACTGTCTGAACGGGAAGGTTAGTGAAATGAAACACACACACACACACACACGCACACACGCACACACACACACACACACACACACACACACACACACACACACACACCATGCACTAAAACTGACTGACTGGCAGCATTTGTTTCAGCATGTTTTATACTGAGTCTAGTTCTAAAGGTGAAATGTTTTTTAGTTCCTCTTAATATGTTGTTGATGACCTGGAAAACTTTAATCTAATATAAACTGGAACAACATCATGTTCTGTAACATGTGGTAAAGGTCCCGTCATGCTCAAGATTCATAATTCTATTTTGGGTTTCCTCTGGAACATGTTTACTTGCTTTAATGTTCAATCCTGTCTGTCTGAATACACCTGTATTCACCCTCTGTCTGAAACACTCTGTTTTAGCATCTGTCTTTTTAAGACCCCCTCCTGAAAAAGACCAGTCCTCTCTGATTGGTCAGTGTTTCTGGGTCTTCCGCATCTGCGCTTCTGCACCGTTGTTGCAGCCGGGAAATTACCGTAGTGGCACTTTCTTCCTGTATAGTTGTGACATAACAGCTCAACCTGCCTTATAATCACAAAACACATGAGGGAAGAAAGAGGGTAAGATGCTATACTTTCCAGCTTTGTAATAATTGTAAGGGTCTTCTGCAAATAGCTTAATGTTTGCTCTGTTCTTCAAACTAACTGTCAAAATGGGGGGAAAAAAATGACAATGCAACTGTTTATCTTTACTGTTAAATTAACTCTTAATCATTTGAGAGAAAGAAAGGAAATGTTCAGTGTTGAGAGGTTTTAGTGAACACACTTATAGTTTAAATTTCATGAACAACAAGGCTCTGGGAATTTTCAATGTTAACATTATATTTGATCATGGGTCAGCACTTTAAATAATATTACAACATGCAGCATTTCTAACATACACAATATTTAACAATGACATACAGGACAGGTACATGTGTTCCTTTAAGCTCGCCAGAACTTGGCTGCAATATAATGTAAACATAGCCAGACAGGAACTAAGGAACGACAGACAGATATTTAGAAGACAGACAAACAGAGCTGAAATACACTTTAAACTTTAGATTTTTTTATATAAAATAAACACTGGCAATTTAGCAATTTAGTCTTAATAGTGCAAGTGCAGTTAGGTCCAATACCATTGTAATATCAATATAGGCATTATATGAATATTAACAGTATGTAATGAACAACAGTGTAAGTATCAACACATCATAACACACCAATGCATCCACATTAGGATTTGTTTTGAATATGTATGTTCGTAAAGGTAATTAGTGTATAAAAATGTACATCTTTGTACAGGTAGGGACCACGTGGTCATTTCATCTGTTAATGGTAAAAGGATAAGCAATGTGCTAAAAATGACTTAAAAGAGGTTGAATAGCTGCTGGATTTGGCATTGGCAAAACATAATAGCTCTATTCACCTTTTCTTCTGACACTTTTTTTTTTACAGTTGTCCCCACAATGATTACAATAAGGTACTGTAGATCAAGAGCTGACCCTTTTTTGATGTATCACAGGGGATCTGATGGGTTGAAGCAGTAAAGAAGCAGGTTTAGCTCACAAAATGACTACGACAATAAAGGTTGCTGCCATTTAGGCCTTCACACTATATCATCACCGAGATAGACTCTTCAGTTTTCATCTATGTCAACATTATTTACTATTTACAATAAATGTTGATAATTTACTTAACTTAATACCTATCGATTCGAGTGACCACTGATACGATCCGATTTGGCCTGGTAAATCTATCATGAGACAGTTCTAGCCTAAGCCAGAGTGGACAGGTCCGTTATGTAGCTCCACAGTCTTCACAAGCCAATCCTTTTCAATGAAAACACACAAACATGCTGATAAACATCAAAAAAGTTAAATAAGGCACTCGAACAGTCATCCAAAACAAGACACATTCAAATCTGTTTAAATGTGAGTAAAGTGATGTAGTGTACCTGGTCCTTGTATTGAGTTGAGTGTAATTATATGATATTTTAAAAAAATACTGTAAAAGAAAAACAATATAAATAATAATGGGATCTTGCACAGGCACCACTGTGATAAAAACAGACTGAATTTAGTTTTTTGTCTTTAGACAGCTGTCTGAACAGTTATAAAACAATGTACCAAATTATTTCTCTCCTTTTAGAATGTAAACGTCATATACTGTATAAACCCCACAGCATTCAAAAACGGTTTTGTTGTATATTTGATTTTCTTTCACTGTTACTCTGAATGTGAACATTTTGTAGAAAAAACGCCTTCCTCAAACTGTTAGCTCCTAGCTGTGTGTCCCTCATCTATTTTCTAATTCATCTTTTTAATATTTCGCTTTTTGAAAATTCCTGAAATTACTGTTGGATTAGATACCAGACACTTCGGCTTGTCATGCCAGGAAAATCCATTTAGGTGAGCAAGTCCCAGGGTGCTGGTTTTGTGCATGCTGGCTCACTGTCTTACGGGGACACTTGATGGAAACAAGCCATGACTGATGAAATGTGTTGCATCAAGTCAAAATGTCTGCAGTGAGACATCAATACGCCTAATGCATGTGTTGCACATAACGTGTAAAGTTCCATTTCAAACAGCCAGCTGTAGTGGAAAACAGGCATCTGTTCACATGAGGATTCATTGTTGTTCAGGTCAACATCCCTGTGTAACGCACATCAGTATTTAGCAATCCTGAAGCCTTCATGTGGACGTAAGAATGGTAGTTAAGCTCTGTGCAATAAGGCAGGTCTGCTTGGTTCTTTCGGTGAATAGTTTTAATGATATACAGTTGATATGTATATACCCTTTAGTAGAGATTTAGTCATTTTAATGCCAGGGCTCGTGCAGCACTGACACAGTGCTGTGGATATAGGTCTGCCTATGCAAGACCAGGGTTCAAGTAGCTGCCAAGGTTTGGGCTAGGCCAACATGTGTAAGGTATGGTTAAGTTAAAATTCACTGGACGACAGATTGTAAATATTGTCAGAGACACATGAAATCATAAGTTTTTGAGAGGGGCCTAATTCTTTTGACAAATCTGAAATCTGAAAATGTTCGGTCACTAACTGAAAATGTAATTGACAAAAGTGGCGGCTTCTTTCACCCCTTTGTGCAGTTTTATAACATTGTAGATAACTGTTAGTTTTCTGTTCGAAAGCTTGAGTGATGTAGGTCAGGGTTTGAACAAATTCCTACCAGAGAGTAGGTCAATAAAAACACTTCAAATATCTGATAAAAGTACAAACTGTGCCTTCGTTCACTCATTTTTCTTCTATTATCTGTTGAGAGTCTCACAAGATAAAGCCCTCCTTAGATAGTGTTTGAAATCATTTTTCTGTATTACTAGTGCTATGCGCTTGTTTTTTCCTTTTTTTGTCATTTTGTTGAACATTGATTCAAGCTACAAAACACTTGCTTGTGCTTCAACCAAATTGGCAGCATGCCCTTGACGATACCTGACCGAACAGACTTTTGCATGTTCCTGTAGTTACTGTATGTTTGCTAAGATGTAGAGTGAACAGCATGGACACAGGGAGAGAAACTAATTCCAGGTAGTTCTCCAGGACTAACTGAGCTTGCAAACTGCAATCAGATTTGTGCCTGAAAAGTGCAAACCTCATCACCCACCATCTGTTAAAAGCAAACTGAGATAGCCAGACCTCCAGTAGTACCCAGCGGATTTTAGTGTGATAAACTTGAAATCCCTTAAAAGGCCACTGCCAAGTCCAGTTGCTTTTGACTTAAACTTCTTTGGGGATAACGATGACCTGGACAAAAGAGAATATTCACAGGCCCCTTAAAAGATCAAAAACAAAAATTCCTGCCCTGGTTGAGATGACGTGCTATTTGGATGTTGCGATGAATTCCACTGACCTAAATTGAAAAAGGTAGATGGTTTAAATAAACGTTTTTCAGCGTAGCAAGCAAACTGAGTAAAGGAGGCTCTTCCTGAGGCACAGACTCATTAAAGCATTGTAGCATCTTGTGTGGAGAATACGGTCATTTATCCAGTTACATCACGAACCACACCTCAAAAAGCCACATTCCTCTTCTGCTGGACAGGACGCCGCTACAAGATCATTCCTATGATTAGGATCAAAAGAAAAGGGGTGGCCGTCACTCTGTGCTGTCACAGGCTGCTGTCCTGATTGGACGACTCGGGGGCCAGCTTCCTGTACCGTGGTGAGGTGCAGGAAGACAGTTTGGTCGGGGAGGGGGAGGCATTGGCAGATGAGTCGCTGCCACCGCCTTCAGATCCAGAGGGGAGGGAGGAGAGGTGGGGGACTGGGGGAGCCTTCTTTCTCCCCAGAAAGCCTCCTTCTAGTACTCCCTTCTTCCTCACACCTCCCTCCGCCTTCACCCCTTCTCCCCCTGAGCCAGCACCCTCTCCCTCTTCTGGCTGCGGGTGCACCTTTCGCCTAACGTCAGCTCCGGGAATCGGGCTGTCGAGAGGTTGTCGCGGAGACTCTTGACCCCCTTCTGACTTCACCCCGGAAACGCCAGCAGTGGTCATAGCCCCGGTGATTGTGTTAGAGCTTGAACTGGCTGTTCGGCAAGCCCAGAACTCCATAGCTGTAGCTCTCCTCTCACTGTCCTCAGGCCCAAAGTCGCAGAGCGAACGGCGAACATCGAGGGTCTGACCGGGGCCCTGTGTGGACGACTGACCAGTGCTGTCCAGCAAACCTCGACTCAGGCTGAAGTTCTGGAAGTCTCTGTGGAAAGACATATGGATATGGATGGAGTCAGTCACAGGAGGATAGGTAAATAAACTAAATGCAGACAAGGACAACTCAGCATTTTCCAAGCATGCAAATAGCATAATCAGATTAGATTCAGAATGGCATGCAGGGAGGGATGTATTTCAAAACCAGGGGCTAATGGTCCTCACTCGTGATTCTGGGGAGCCACATCACTGCATATTTTCCATCTCTCCCTGCTCCATCCACACCAGGAGCCCATTCCATAAAGCACGCTAAGCAAAGGAAGATCAGACTAAACAAACTAGAAGCCAATCCTAGATCACGCAATCAGATTCGAGACAGGTTCAAGTGGTCCAGATAACTGTGTTTGCTCGCTCAAGAGGTCATGCACGGATCAGATCGATACAATGTGGGAAACAGCTGGGCGGCAGAGAGAGTGGTGATGTTCATGGCCACAGAGCAGCACTTACAAGCCTTTAACATATTAAATAATTCATACAGCTTACATGGACTTTAAACGTTTTCGTACAGGCAAAAATAAGAACCTCAGTTTTTTTGGCAGTGATCAACCATAGAAAATCAACCTGCCATCCAGTTTGTTTTTTATGTAGTTTAAGCAGTTTTGTAAAGCAGGCAGTTTTGCAACATTTCGATGCTTAAACGGAAATGTATGGCTGAACGCTGATCTTCAACAAACACTCTATCCCTGTGTATTTCAAAACCAGTAACACACAGAGACTAGTACATCCCAAGGACAGAACACCACACACCCACAAAAGAAATCTGGTTTATGTTGTTCAATGCAACGAGGAATGCAAAGATCTCTACATTGGAGAAACAAAACAACCACTGCATAAACGCATGGCCCAACACAAGAGAGCTAACTCGTCAGGCCTGGACTCTGCTGTCCACTTACATCTCAAAGAGAAAACCCACTCATTTGCTGACAACAAAGTCCAAATCCTGGACAGAGAGGACAGATGGTTTGAGTAAAAGAAGCCATCTATGTAAAAGTAGAGAAACCATCGCTAAGCAGAGGAGGAGGTCTGAGACACCACTTATCTCCAATTTACAATGCAGCCCTTTCATTCCTTCCCAGGAGATTCAACAATCTAACCTCAAAGAACAACTGTTCACACATGACTATGACTCCAACAACTGTCGCTACAACCCAGTAGAGCACTAACAAAGTTGAAACCAACGACTGTCACTCTAACAACGGTCGTTGGCACTTGTGACATCATCGGCCTTGTGAAAGGTTAAATACATGGATCTCCACACCAGTTAGTTGGACCAGTCCCAGCCTGGTCAGATGCGTAAATGAACTGATGAAGCCTCTTGGATGAGAGGTGAAACGTCTTCCAAGACAAATAACCAAGTCTAGCTGCTTTTGACTGAAATTGCTTTGGGTTTAACGATGAACTGGACAAATGAGAATATTCACAGGCTTATGGCTGAATATTATCCGCATAACAATGACACGTGATACCTTTAAAGTCACTTATTATCTGCCCTAGAGGAAGCGTGTAAAGAGCAAACAGCATTATTAATGTATCTTCCCGGTGAGATGAATACTGTTTCACCTGTAACTGTGGAAGGACTCAGTTCGCCGAGCGCGGGCCAGCAGGGGGCTCTCTCTGTAGGGTCGCACAGCTCCGTAAGTAGCCTGGCTCTCAGGAATGGGCTCCTGGGCCTGTAACTGCAGACTGATAGGACAAGAGCTTCAATGGTCATTGAAAGGCATTTTCACAACACTTGACACACTACATATTATTTGACAACCACAGTACAAAGGGTGTTATTGATTAGGATATTGTATCTGTGGTGCAGAGAGCTAGGAAGGTGAAGGGTTGGGTTTAGTTGATTGGTTCCTTATTTTAAATGCTTCTCTATCTGCCTGTTTGTCTTTAATGTGGTGTATGGGAACTTTCTCTCTAACCTTGAACAGGACTCTCTGAGGCGTGCGTGGTGCAGTACGGAGGGGGCGGGACTAATATTTGGTGTAGCACAGCGGGACGTGCTCAAGTCGCACTGGTCCAACAGCTGCAGCAGCTCCTCCTCTGTCGGCCCACCTACATCTGTAAAACACAAGAGCAGTTCCAGTTACACACAGTATTTCATTAAAGAATATAATTACATTTAATTCTAGAAATAGTCTGTTTGTCCATATTTGTTTTGTACGTGATTAAAAACAGTCATATACATCCTTTCTTACATTTACTGTTCTGCGTCTCTTCCCCCATGAACACACACAATGAGTCTGTTTGCACCTGGTTTTAACATTCGTCCTAGGTGATCTGACACTTGTACTGTCCACTTGTGATCGGATCACTCCGGACGGATTTAAGAATGTTGCCTTCTACAGTTCTGTCTCTCTCTCTCTCTTTCTCAGCCTCCCTTCTTTCTCTCCCAATCGATCTCTATCTCCTCACCCTCTCTCTTCCTCTCCTCTCCTTTGTTAGCGGTGTCCATCGCAGTAGTCAGGTCCCACATTTGGATGCTGCCGTTGCCGTGACCTGTGAACAGATAGCGCCGAGGTCGCGACCCCATCCGGCTGGAACCCTCACATTCCCGCACCATGAAGCAAGAGATGGTGGTCACATCCACTGACTGCACTTCACAGATTCTGACAAACACACATGTTAACATGTAGCAAAAGGTCAAACTTAAAAGAAACTTAGTGAGATGAAGCATCCTCTCTTCTCCCAGTTTATGACAATAAAAGACATAGTTAGATACAAAATCAGAGGATCAAAGTGAAAGAGAAACACAGATGGTGAATATTTTACCTCTTTCCAGTAGACGAGAGCCTCACAAACAGTTTGTTGGTGATGGGGATCACCTTCTGGATGAAAACCTGCTGATCATCTCTGTCTCCAAATGGACCTGAGGCAGAAAACACAGTCAGTCTCTACCTGCACATCAGCCTGCCATCTTACACCAGGATTTAGAAAGTCCACCACGGAATTTTGAGTAAAGCGCTCCATTTGTCTTATTTAGTTAAGTGATGTGTCCACTTTTGTGTCTCTTGCACTAGCTCTTTGATAAAGTTACGATCAAAGACTAGCAGTTTAATTCATGTTGCTAGTTTTAAGTGTCTGTCAAGGCTGTAACAGCTTTTGAAACACATTCATATCTGTACACAGAGCACCTCCAATCTACTTAATTTGAATGTAGAGATCAGATCCACCTGATTACTAATTCATTACTAAATGTGCACCTCTTCTGCAAGGGCAGTATAGACATTCCTTCTCTTCCTCCTCATAGATGCATCTTTCCTTTGGTCATATACAGTAAATCAATCTTGCCTTCTGATTTTCTTTTCTAATCCCTCTCACCAATATCATTCCCAGAGCCGTAGCTCCCGTGGCTCTCCGTCTCCTCCAGGGATAGTATTTTGAAGGAAGCCAGAGGGGTGGAGCCTGGCTGGGTGGAGATCATCCCTCTGAACCGGGTCACTGTCCATGTCCGAACGTGATTGTTGTCCGCGCACACTGATACGCACGGAAAAACCACACGAGATGTCAATCACAGGTGCATAGCAGAGAACAAAATCAACAGTAGATAACTGATGTGTGAACAGTCTGCATATTCCTCTATTAACCACCCGAGTTCCGTCTATCAACTGAGAAACCGTTTTTCTAACCCTCCTACCTGTTGTTGGGGTGGGCGATATGACGATATTAGATTGTGAAAGATTAGAATGTGTTGACGCTCAGATAAAGCAATCGTAGTATCGTCTATAGACCTTTTCAATATAATTCCATTGCTAGGCAACAGCCTTGGTACTTGTCCTTCACATACACTGCAACAGGAAGTTTATGTTTACATATTTGAAAAGGTCTATTTGGCACATTCTATTTATGTTTATTCTTATAAATTCTTATTCTATTCTATTTTTCCTCAGCCAAATCCCACTATTGGCTAGTCCCCCTCACGCACCGCCCACATTTCAAGAAGCCTCTCTTTTTTTGTATTGAAAGTAAAGACACGCCAATCAACCAATCCCAATGTGTGTGTGTGTGTATATATATATATATATATATATATATATATATATATACACACACACACACATATATATATATATGTATGTGTGTTTGTGTATATATATACTGTATATACGTATGTGTGTGTATATATATATATATATGTGTGTGTATATATATATATACATATATGTGTGTATATATATATATATATATATATATATATATATATGTGTGTATATATATATACATATATGTGTGTATATATATATATATACATACACACACACACACACATATATATATATATACATACACACACACACACACACACACACAAGGTATATACATATATACACAGTACTGTATATACAGTATTTAGGGCTATATTTTAACATAGGGAAACACTTTAGTTGCACTGTTCAGTTAAAAAATCAATGTAAAAAAACGTGATAAAATCGTGATCTTACTGTAAAAAAAATGTTGATGATGTTTTTTGCCATACCCCCCTCCCCCAACCTGTTGCACCTTCCTCACCTGATACCAGATGTTTCTCAGACAGCATAATCTTTGTCACCGGGCTTCTGTGCACAGTGAATGTCTGAAAGAGCTGGGGGCCTGATCCCACTGTCTCCGGGTGTTGCACGATCACTCTCACCGCACCGCTGCTAGTCCCGTAGGCTATCTCTATCCAGTTCCCACTCACACCTGACAGAGCGGAGTGAGGGAGGAGAGGACAGGAAGACACGACACGAATACACACAGACAGAACGTTTTAATGTACTGCGATTCTTGTGACACCCAAAACTGGTTGTTTGAATCTTGGTGGGTTAAACTGAGGGAGGAAAAGGACAGAGCTGAAACAAACACAAAAGGAAAAAAACAGACAAATAAATAAAAACAACTGGTACTGTACTGACTGGTTTTAGGTGTGAGGTAGACAGACAGCGCAGTGATGGCATCATTTGAAGGGTCATGATAAAGCTCTGTAACTAGAAGATCGTTATCCTTCATCCTCAGTGGAAACTTCTGCATGTCTGAAAAGAAGAAGACAAAATGTTGATGTGTTGAGGTTTGACAGCATTTTATGTTCTAGCTCCAGTATCCAATCCTTGCATTGACTCAGAATTGACCCAATGGGCTTTTAGAAGTGGTTTAATAAGCAAACAGAAGATAGGAAATCCTGTTTCTGTGTGTATGTGTGTGTATACCTATGTAGTAGATAGACCCATTGTTGCAGCCCAGTAGTAGGAAGGATCCTGCTGTGTCACAACTGGTAATAGGAACCACATCTTGAACCTGAAACATATACGCGCAAAAAGGTGAGCTCACAATCAGTGCGGTACAATTGTATTGTACGTACAATGTATACACACACACACACGCACACACACACGCACACGCACACGCACACGCACACGCACACGCACACACCCCTACCTACCTACCTGCCAGTGCTGTGTGACAGCATTCCACACCCCGACCTTCCCTGTATGGCTTGTAGCAACCAGCTGGTTCCCGATGAAGAAGAGATCGTCCACAGGTACACCGAGACTGAATACACCTGGTGTGGTGGGGAGAGGTAGGAGTAAGTGTGAATTTTGGGGGGATGGGGGGGGGGGGGCTATTGGATGTGGAGTGAAGGCTGAGTCACAGAGATGGCGGAAAGTCAGAGAGGTCCACAGACACAGTCATACAGTAACTCACTGTTTACCTATCTCATTTCCACTGCCTCCATCTTGGATGCTCCAGAGGATGATGTTGTTTTCAGAGGCGGCTGCCACCATCTTGTCCTTGTCTCCGTGTGGGCCGCCCACCACCTTGGCATTAAGCGCAATGCGTTCAATGGTCCAGTCAAGGTAGGGGGAGGAAAACACCTGCTGCCATCCAGAAGATTCCTTTATCCTGTAAAACACGCACGCACACATGCACAAACGCACACACAGAGTCCAGTTACCACAAAGACAGAGAAAGTTTATAAAGTTTACACAGTTACTCTGACCTGTTGAATCTGAACTACAGTGTGTATGCACTGCAGACAGCTGTGGGCAGAGAGATTGACTGGCAGGCAGACATTTAGCACTACTTGGTCAGCTGTTGTCAAACTGTGAGCTCAGTCCAGTGTTTGAGTTAATGGTTATCGAATAATGACACCACTTGTGTTCAGATTGATTCCCTATAAGCCTCGCTTTTACTGACTGCTACCGGGTACGGCAGTGGTATAGCCACAGCAGTTATTCTATCAAATTCTGAACAATAAAAAAAACAATATTTCAGAATTAATCAAGTATTTATAATTTGTTCTCTAATTTTGATCTCCAGTGTATATCCATGGTACGAAATTCACGGCAAAATGTCGACTCGCTTTACGGTACAAAGGAAGAGGAAAGTGCTTCTTTCTACTAAACTATACCAGTAAGTAACAAAACAAATCTGCCTACCAAATAATACTGCCGGGTATTTCACTCTGCCTTTATCAAATCACTGAGATGGGTGTTTCTGGCTCAAACTGGGATACTCACAGTTGTTTCTTGGTTTGGACAGTAGCCAAGCTGCTAGTGATAGCCATGTTCCTAATGATTTGAACAAGTGACTGATGTATCCAGTGACTGGAGAGCCAGCTTGACTTGCTCCATCTACTTGTTTACATGAAAATCAACGACATAAAGTATCGCCATTGCTGTTGGGCAGTTTGTTTGTAAACAAATGCAGTGTGTCCTGTGTCCTTAGCGCTGATGAAAACAGGAAGAGATCCCTATCTGGTTGTCTTGGCAACAGCTGCACCAACAATAGTACTCAGGAACGATAGGAGGGTGGAAAACTATCAAGCTGTTGGCACATTTTCACAATGCGTAACTAGTTTGTTAAACAGCTATAAACCAAATGGCATTTTGTTCTTAACTAGTCTGTTTGTTTTAATCAAGATAAGTAGTTCACTCTTTTGTATTAGTGTCATGACAGCTTGTGTACTGGCACAGGTACAGAAGCATTGAGTGAGAAAGGTGAGACACAACAGATAATGACTCCATCTTCCCATCATCAATAATGTAATGTTTGCCCCTCATGAACTACAGAGTGGATGAGAAATGTTTTAACCAACCATGCTGTGGCAGTATTACCTGTAGCAGATGACAAAGTGTGCGTAAGCTGCTACAATCCAGTTGTGATGTCCCGCTATAATCAGCACTTTCCTGGGGTCAACCACAGGACCTACACACACACAAAATACTAGTAAATACACTGCTTTCATAGCCTGATAGTTGGACTGAATTCCCCTTTTGTTTTCACTTACTTATTAATTATTTGTCATTATCTGAATTGCTGAAAAAAATGGTAACGTGGGCAGCGATTCAAAGGTGTTGAGAGCCAGCAAGGGATCAGTGATGTTTACTTTAAATTATTGCATGATATAAAACACCCAGACCTCAGTCCAGAGCACACACACTCTTTGTTTACTGTAGCTAACTATAGTTTCTGATGTCATCCTCAACAGAGAGCAGGCCGATGGGGAAACTAGGCGACCTCAGTCAGCGCACTAAAAGGATGTCAGGTCACATTAGCTGCAGCATTAATGCACACTCATAGAAACACACGCACACATGTGGACAAGCATAAACATTATATATACTATACTATACTGTCTTATTGTCAAACACATACAGATGTGACACCTATGAACATGTAGAATACACAAGCTCAGAGATAATCAGTATGAAGATGATGAAGTTTGTACTGAGATGAATTTCAGGTGCAAGTACATACATAATGTACAGATTATCACCATTATTTATCTTTTGAATTTGCACATTTCATGAGGTTGCCCCGGGTTACTCACCCAGTTTGTGATTGTCATCTGTTCCTGACGAGCCAGAGAGGGAAGGGTGAGGAGGGGGGCCAAGACGGGTGAAGCCCTCTGCTCCACTTGGTCCCGGCCGCTCATCAGAGGAGGGGCCAGAGCTTGCTGAGGCAGGGTTAGACTTACGGGCAGGGATGGCTGTCAAGGAAGGATACACCAACATTAATAAATGGAAAAATGGGCAGAATTCTATTTTTATACTATTGTGACTTGTTTTCGTCCTGCGAGACTCACACTTAATTGGTGCACTCTATGTATCGCTCAGTTTCATGTGTTTACCTGGGGGCGGCAGGTAACCATGGAAGAGAACACTACCACAAGATGAACGGTCCAGTTCCTCGCACAGCAGCAGGCGCCGTACTGCACACATGTACAAACAAACACAAATCTGCAATGAGCCCATGATGTAACAGGATGGATATTTTTCAACATGAAGTGAATACTTATTTAATTACTGTTAAACATGACGAAAAATAACAAATTATGGCAATGTAAGGGATGATAATATTTACTGATGCACAGTAATATTATAGTAGTTCTGTCATTGATGGCTGATATAATCAATTTTCCTTTTGCTCTGGGGATTTAAATCTCATACTCTGTTTCTTCATTTTGTATTTTCTTCATTGTGACAAATGTATTGTTGTTATTGTTAAGCTATGAAGTTCATAGCTGGTTAGCTCCTGTCTGAGTTGGAGCAATCCACTGTAATTTAAATAGTATGTTATTAATTTGCATTGCATCCTATCATGTGTATTGCTGTGCATTTTATGATTCTGAGAAGGTGATCAGTTTTCAAAAAGGCTACTTTCCCATTCAAGTACAGACAATGCAGGGAAGTTACAAACACTGAAACAGGAAGTAAAACAACATTAGAGTACATGGACTAACAATAATAAGGTTGTGACCTCTGTCTTGTTATATTTGAATTTGATGTTACATGACAACATTTCTCTTTTTTCAGTTAACTTGTATTATATTTGTTCAAACTGTAACTAAAAGCCCACATGCTCAGCTTTTATGCAGTACCTGGTGATGTTGTTGACATGGAATGACTGCTCTTGTGACAAAAAAATGTACTGGCTACAGAACAACCTTGGTATAAGGAAGGTACAATATGATGTATCCATAAGGTCTATATGTATCTATGCTAAGAACAAGGCTCTGTAAAGCAACACACCTAAAGGAGTTATCCCGTAAAACTCTGCTTCATGTCGCAGGATGCTGATGTTGACACCCCTGCAGAGAAAGAAGCAGCAGAGGTATTCAGTCAGACACTGGTTGCAACTCAACATAATGCCATCCTAAAATAAACATTCAGGAATGTTTTCTGCATGGTGTCGTGGCTCCTTACCGCAGGTCCAATTCTTTGGTTCGGAGGAAATTCAAAATTGGTGCAAAAGCTGTAGGATCTCTGTCAATAAATATCTGGAAGTGGAGAAACATATATTGCAGAGGCTTAATCAACCACTAATCTAATGATGGAAAATGGGTGAAATTGAATGATGAAACATTGAGGCTTCGGGCCACATAACTTGTCCAATACGGCCTCAACTGGTATGATGTCATATTTTATTTTTCTTGAGCATACACATAAAATCTTATAAATGTCATGTCCTATCTACTGCTTTCAGATATTACATGTAAATAATGTTCCATTTTTTTGTATAAGAAGCAATAAAAACTATACTCACTGCTCCAGTTTCATCCCGAAGAGTGGATATCCTTCCACTCAGCAAACTTGAAAACACACACACACGCACACACACACACACACACACACACAGAGAAAGAGAGAGAGAGAGTCCAGTTACCACAAAGACAGCGAAAGTTTATAAAGTTTACACAGTTACTCTGACCTGTTGAATCTGAACTACAGTGTGTATGAAGAATGACTTTATATAATCTATGCACTGCAGACAGCTGTGGGCAGAGGGATTGACTGGCAGGCAGACAGACAGACAGGTGCACTGGCAGACAGACTGACAGACATTTAACACTACTTGGTCAGCTGTTGTCAAACTGTGAGCTCAGTCCAGTGTTTGAGTTAATTCCGACTGTGGCATTTACCCAGCCCCAATCAGCTGTTTCACTTCAACAGTTGATTTCCCTCACACCTAAATAACTCACTAGATACATGTGAAAACGCCCACATACACAGACACATATAGTCCATGTATTGTAATGTTTCCAAACCTGCGAAAAATCTTAAATGGAATGACTGTTACAGTGTTCACGTTTAATATTGGCTGAGGGTAGAAGTATGAAGCAAGACAGAGAAAGATAATGGAACATCCCTACATAACATTAATAATGTAGTAAGTAGAATTCCTACATGCTGTAACATTAGAGTTAGTACTGTCTAATTAGCCTAATTTCAGGGGGTGCCTAGATGTATTAAATTGACTCAATTAGGGTCTCATGTAAATAAGGTCTAAGCATGTGTTGAAATATGTACAGTAGCCTGCACGTTAGAACACCTACTGTGGTTACACAGACACATTTAGTTCCTTTTTTGTCCATACACATCCAAATGTTCCTCATAATGTATACTCTTAACATTTCACTTCAGTTGCTGGTACTTTCCCTGATTCTTCAGATAGATACTCTTGCAAAAACAGCCCAGGTCTATTCAATGCATCATTAAACCAACCTTGAGAAGAAAGAGTCTGGGATCCACATCAGAGTCTGTCTGGAGGTGCTGAACCTACAGGGGAGGGAGGGGAGAGAGAGGGAGAGAGGGAGAGAGGGAGAGAGAGAGAGAGAGAGAGATTAATGATAAAATACACAACCTGGTGTATCTACTTCCACCAGAAGTGTAGCTACATCCATGGCATGCATGCAGATATATCAACATACCAAATGATGACCATCATCTGTCGGGCTGTCCTGTTGACAAAGCTTACCTTGTCCCACCGACGTTTAACTGGATGATCTCTCCCATCCCAGGCGTTAAGTTGTTACCATTCGTGGACATGATGACCGAGCCGAGGGGTTGTTGTACGGAAAAGTCCCTGCACCGTTGTAACTGTACTGTCACCAGAGCTAACGTTAGCTCAGCCGATGTCCCGACTCCCCAGCCTCACAACCTCTCCCTCGTCCCACCTTCCATGAAATATCCGTTACAAACGGACGTCGTTGGTGACGTTAAGCCTCCGCATAATGGGCGAGAGAGACAGGGGTCTTTTTTATCCAAATAGGCAGTCACACAAGAATCCCTTTATTTCCCAGCGAGCTTGTTTGCATCACTGTCTCGCATGTAAATCGTGGATAACATCTTGCGCAGAATATTAGCAACGTGAAACAGCTGTACAAACCGTCTTCAAGCGAAGCGAGAGTGTTCGCCTTTGACAACTTCCGTTTTCGCTTAACGTAGATTGGACCAGTACTTTTTTAATGAAAAGGTTGTTTTCAATGTAGCCACACAGCATAAAAATGTATGTCTGTAATGAACTAATTACTGAAATATCTATATGTACAATATTATATAGACACATTTACTCATAGCTGTAACGGTGGGCCCATAAGCGAACCGCTCACTCTAAGCTGGATGTGAACTATCTTGTTTGTTCTTCGAGCTACTCTCGCGCTCCATCCCTTTCCATCGCGACCATATTTGAGTGCGCTTGATTTTATGAAAGTTAATATCGAGCCGCGACTATATTTTAAGGGGGATCCAATATTCTAATCGTGGGTTTTTGTTAAACACAAGGATGATACGACACGTGTTGACCAAAATCTTCCTTCTTTAATATAAAGAATTCACACCTGTAACCTTAGCTGAACTATCTCCACACTGTCATGTTTGTTGTAACGGTGCTGGAGTTAAAAACAAGCACACAAACAGATACATGGTGCGTCGTTTTATTTACTTTACAGACTAAGCTACACACTTGGAACATTTGTTGTATACAATCATATATGCTATTATTGTTGTGATTATTAACAATATTAATTTATTTAAATGTATATTTTATCTTCTTTGTATTTTTTAATGAATTTGTTTTGTTGTTGTTTTTCTCTTCTTTTCTAAGTGTCATGGTTGGATGGGGACTTGTAAAAAAAATACCTATATTAAAATAATATATATTTTGCCTTTATATGGCACTTTTTTAACGTTTTATTTGATTTTAAATGGTCACTAGTGGCCACTACACACGACTGCGTTTTCAGCACGCAAACAAGCGCTCCTCAACTGCTGCCCCGCCCCTCCCACTTCTGCTGAGAGAAAGGGACTTGAAAACCCAACAACCTATTTTATGACGAACTAGCTAGCATTTCTGTCTAAAAAATCTAATGCTTTTTCATCAGTATGTAACCTCAAGACTTTTTAGACGGTGGTAGTTTTCTGTTCCACGGTAAGATTTATATACACCGCTACTTAACTTTATGTCAGTTAACGTTATTTGTTTATTTATCTTTCATTAGCCTGTTAGCCAGGGGAAAGTTAGCCAATGCCTGAACTTCTCTAAGCTAACGTTGAACATTTAGCAATAGCCTTTGACAGCTAAATGAGCTGCAGTAACGTTAGTTTATGTTTGAGTGTCCTGTAACAGTAATGTTTCTTTGCCTCTGACACCAAGCTACGAAATAAGTTCGTCTCTCAGTGACGATGGGCAATGAAGCTCATGTTTGATGGGAAAGTAGGACTTAGTTAGAAAAGACTTGTAACATGTGTCATTTGTTTACAGCCCTCCTTTCTTGAGCTCTTCCTTACTGAAAGCCAGGCCAGAGAGGAAAATGAATGTGTGAGCAGTTCAAACAGAAGGAGAGAGAGAGAGAGGAGAAAGCGAAGAGAAGAGGCTTTCTATCACTTGTTGCAGCCCAGGTTCCGAGGAATAGGAAAGCCAACAAGCATATAAGTTGTATCATGATGTCGGGGACACAGGAGACAGAACCTCCAGGTACAGAGGGAAACAAGCCAGAGGTCACAGCAGGACACGTGTCCAGTAACATTCAACAGGTGGAAGGTGGGACATCCGTGTCTTCGCCTGTGACATCCATTCAGTCTCCTGCTGCCATAGCAACGGAGGATGAGGATGAGAGTGAAGATGAGTCAGAAATCCTGGAAGAGAGTCCCTGTGGTCGCTGGCAGAAACGCAAAGAGGAGGTGAGGGTGGCTAGGAAGCTGTGCTTTTGTGGCATCAAATTAAAATGATGGACAAAGTATTAACTGTTGAACTTAAGTTAAACATTATTTTGAGATGCATTGCACTTCTCTGCATAAGAGGGACTTTTGTTTTTACCCTTAAGCAGAGGTATTCAATGTTTTTTAGGCCAAGGCCAAGAGAGGCGAAACAAGGACCCCCTACAAATACTGTAATAAATTGAGTTGCGTATTAAACTGCTAGGGTAGCTTAAAACCTATACACAGAGTTTACCTATTACAATGATCATTATTGACATTCATATATTTATACATCATGTGTTAATGTTAAACATTCATTATGAAGGGAACATAATCATTCAGCTCAACTGCATCTTTGCATGGCTATTTTAGTGGCTACCTTGTCTATATGCCCGTAAGCCTATCATAAAAGTTGTGTAAATGTATTTATTACATTTTTCTGTAACTTTGGTAATAATATGTTGCATTCATATTAATGTATATTTTCAGACATAGTTTTTTTTTTAAAACATTGAAAAGATTATAAAACAATTTGGAGGATCTTCTGCAGTAACTCTGAGGACCCCTGTTAAAGATCTTTGCCCTTGAGTATATTGTAAACCAGTCAAGGAGCTCACTAAACTGGATTAATGGCCGCAGTAGTACTGTGATCTTTTTCCTACTTTTAAGTGACACAAAATCAATCAACAAATATTCCTATAAATATAAATAAATTCTATCAATTCCTAAATTCTGCATTGAATGAACAACTTGTTGAGCTGTCATTTTCAATTGCTTATGTTTTATCTAACACATATCATTGTGTGTATCAGTTTGGAATAAATGTTGCAAAAGGGTTAAGGTAATTGGATTATTGTTATTTATTAGTATTAAGATACAGAGTCAAAATAGAATGATAGTTATTTTTTCCAAACCCCACAGGTTATTGTGTATTATGTCATTTCTCTATTAAAATACATTGTCTCATCAGCTTTTTTCCGTTCACTTCTACTGTAGGTGAATCAGCGTAATGTCCCAGGGATAGATGCTGCGTACTTGGCGATGGACACAGAGGAAGGAGTAGAGGTAGTTTGGAATGAGGTCATGATCTCAGAAAGAAAGAACTTCAAACTGCTGGAGGTGAGGCCCCGTGTTACAGTACAGCAATACAACAGTACTCACTAAGGTGTGGTGGGGATTTCACCTCAAAATGTGAAAAGGGATAAGAACGCTCTCTTATTTTCGTAGATGTTTTGTGGCCCAGTAGTGCATAAACATACACAGTGAAGACACACTGATCTTCTGTAAAGTGTGAAGATCAGTTGGGTAACACTTATTTCACTACACAGAAACAAGTTAAAGAATGACACAGCTCTATGCCTGCATTGTGGAAAAACCAGTGTTAAGAAATGCCAGTGAAATCTTAGCGGTTTCCTCCCGTACAGATGCAGCATGTAGCTTTAAAAAAATAATAATATTCACATATTTTAAGGATCATGAATTTGGACAGTCAGTGATTGATTGTTGTTGACATGTAATGAGCCTAATTACAATATGTATCAAGTTAAGTAAGTCTAAGTCTTTTTTAAACCACTCTCCTCTTGAGTCTTGTCTTGTTGTTATAAAGCAGGTACAGACGGCTACAGAGATAAGTTGTGTACAGTTAAGTTACGCAGTTCTGGTATTTTATATACTGTATTATTATATAATTGAACACAGCTTATCATATCTAATGCAGTTTAATTTTCTTTCGATCAACTTATCGATTCATGTATGTATTATGTATATTATCACATTATCACCTTTGGTGTCTTAAAAAAGTCAAAACTTCATGACAACATGAGAGAAAAGTAATGATTCTTTATATTTTCTTCACATGAATAGGTCTTTCACAACTATTACTCTTTACGCAGGCACAGAAGAGTCAAAAGTTAAATGGGTGTATCTGTTTTAGTATTATAACATATTATAAAACCTTTATTCCTGTGTGTTTAGGAGAAAGTGAAGGCCGTATTTGATAACCTAATCCATCTGGAACATGCAAATATCGTCAAGTTTCACAAATACTGGGCTGATACGAAGGAGAACCGGGCCAGGGTGAGTCTCTGTGATTGGTCAGTGACATAGCGGCTGTGGCTTGGTGGCAGAGTGGGTCGTCCTCTGTTCGAGAGATTGGTGGTTCGATCCCCATCTCCCCCCGGTCCACATGTCGAAGTGTCCTTGGGCAAGACACTGAACCCTGAATTGCTCCCCGTGCTGCGCATGGGTGTGTAAATGTGGTGTGAATGGTTAGATCAGATTAGATGGTATGTAGATGTCCACTACCATCAGTGTGAATGTCTGTGTGAATGGGTGATTGTGACAGACACTGTGAAGCGCCTTGAGTAGTCAGATGACTAGAAAGGCGCTATATAAGTACAAGTCCATTTACCATTTACCATTACATAGGCTTGTTATTGATCTGTCTGTCTTCAACTTTTTCGACAAATGAATTGTGCATCTTTTTCATCTTTATTTTGAATAATGTCTGCCATTAAGGATTCCTCTAATTCATCCTCTCCCTTAGGTGATTTTCATTACTGAATATATGTCATCAGGAAGCTTGAAGCAGTTTTTAAAGAAGACAAAGAAGAATCACAAAACCATGAATGAAAAGGTAATAACTGACTGTATTTAAATATTGGAATGGTATAGGAAAGTCATCTGGCTTACCAGATATACAGTGCTGGGATTAAGCCTGATATCAAGCGTGTAGCAGGATATCTGGTATGTGGCCCTCCGCTATCTGTTTGGTAAGGGCACCATGTGCTTAGTTCCGCCCAAGACAATTGTGATTGAAAAACAAACAAATACATGGCATACCTGTATCCATTTGTCTCTTTATTGCAGTAACTCCTTTTGCTGCTGGGATTCTACAAATGTCCCCACTTTGGGTCTAATAAAGGGTTATCTTATATCTTGTGAAAAGTGACAGCCCCTTATTCACAGCATTGATAAGATGGGCTTTTCACAGCGAGGACCAATCATTTTGTTAACACAGTCATGGGCGTCTCTCTGTTAGCATATGGTAAAGAAAACAAATCATTTGCATATATACTATGTGCCAGCTTTGAGCAAAGTTAAATCACGTAATGTAAGTCATAGTTGCTCCATATTAGAAACCAGCTAGTAAGCACTCTGATAAGCTGTATGGTCCTACAGGCTTGGAAGAGATGGTGCACACAGATCCTGTCTGCTCTCAGGTTGGTTACCCCTTTTCAGACATTATGCTAAATTCAACATGGTCACTCACAGAAAAATGCACTCACATGGAAAACAACCCAATCCCTTTCTAATGAAGTTTCTATTTGTGTATGTGGATGTTTTGTTGTTTTTCCTTTACTGCAGTTATCTCCACTCATGTGACCCTCCCATCCTCCACGGCAACCTGACCTGTGACACCATTTTCATCCAACACAACGGGCTCATCAAGATTGGATCAGGTATATAGTTACACAGGTTTCATCCTAGAGGGTTAGGTAGTGGGGCTGGAGTGCCGTTGATGGAGTCAAATGATACTGAATTATGGATTTAAAGACTGGAAATTTCAGTCAATTTCCATTATTACACAGTACCAGTATTGTGTGTACAAATTTAATTGGCTGAGTCCGATATTGCTTATCATGCACTAAATACTCAATATGTATATTACCGTTTAGCATACCTATGTGTAAATAAAAGTTAGTATAAATTAGTTTTGATGCAGGACTCTGGTTCCTTTTACAGATGTTTATTAACACCGTACAACACGTTAGCCAGAGGCAGCCTTCACGGTCAAATGTGATTCTTCCGCTTACACTTCTCATAGCAGCATTCACAGGGTTGTAGCACACACCACGAAGCGTGGAGTAATAAAAAGAGGAAACTACCTAGCTGGTAACATCACCGCTAGAGGTGCTCCCGGGCCTCGGTGTGAAGCTTACGGAACAGGCGGTACTTCCGGGTTTTGCTCGTTTCAAAATAAAATCACGTATTTCAAAATAAATTCGAAAAAACAGCTGCATTTACAACGTCACTTCCTAAAAGCGTATTTTCTGGTTGGTAACCATGGTAACCCGAGCCCACCTCAGCTCTGTCATCATCGTCAAATAATGGTTAAATTATTTTGAAAGGGTAAACAGCTGGTCCAACCGCTGCAGGTGACAAAATCACTGATTTTTAATGTGAATTGAAGGGCTATTACGGAGAGGCGTTGGTCGCTGTCCATTTGTATTATATTTCACTGGAAATAGTATGCAATTTACATACTAATGGTTTTGGACCTTCATCGTCTCATTGCACTTAAACTATACGATGAAGAATTCTCATGTGACAAAAGATGGTGTGTGGTTGAGAGGACAACTGTTGCATTCACACATTCAGCAATGACTCAAGTCCAGCCACAAAAGCTTCTCTGCACTCCGTTCCACCTCTTGTACTCCATATTTTCTAAAGAAAATCCTCCAAACATCCTGCACTATAGTCGTATCAATATAGAATTTCAATATTATCTTTACATTGTGTGTTATTGATTTTTTTTTGGCTGCTGTTCCTCCTCCAATCACACATTGTTTCTTGTCTTTCTTGACTTCTTAGGTCTGTATATTCATGCTTCTATCTCACTTCTCTCCCTGTTTTTTATTCTTTTTCTATGTATCCTCCATATTCTCTCCTCCTGCAGTTGCCCCAGACACCATTAATAACAACGTGAAGACGTGTCACGAGGAACAAAAGAACTTGCACTTTTTTGCCCCAGAATATGGAGGTATGACCAAAATTACACTTTATAGTCTTTTCTGTTGTAACTGATATTAACTCCTGACCTCCAGAGTAAACTGGATGATATAGAAATATTAGAAAGATGTCATAAGATATTACTTTTTCAAGGACTCTCTTAATTTTATCCATTAAAGTATGTGGTTTCTCATCATTCATTCATTGAAGATGAATGAATGATGAGAAACCACATACTTTAATGGATAAAATTAAGAGAGTCCTTGAAAAAGTAATATCTTATGACATCTTTCTAATATTACAAGTAGTGCATGGTATTGTAAAGTGCCTTAGTTTGATGATGAATATATTGTTTTTGAATATGCTTTTCTATGAAGTCTTTTAATTTATGGCAGACTTCTCAGTGCAGTAGTATTGAATGTTGTCTCAACATAATCAGCTCTGCAAGAGCTTTGTCTAAATATAATAATCTCAGTGATTTAGCAAATACCTCATCAGACCATTCTCATGAACACAGTATTATGAATTTGTTCAACTGTCCATTTGGGCTCAATTTGAACTGATTAGATTTTGGAGGTCAAAGGTCAAGTGACCGTGACCTTTGATATGAAACAGGTTTTTGGCTTTAACTTAAAATGTCTACACTAATTATGACATTTTATATTAAAAAAGGTCAAAAGTCAGCTTCACTGTGACATAATGTTCTGCAAAAATGCTTTTCTGGTCGTTAATCAACGTCATAACTTTGGTCAGATACTTGTGACACTAATCATGAAACTGCTGATTGTATAAATCTTCTGTAATGCTGGGTAAATATTGTGTGGGAAACATCACTTTCAAAAAACACACATAACACCTTTTTATTAACCTACAAAGTCGTCACTACATACGTATGTCTGGTGAAGGCATACAACTGCAAAGCAGTAATTCTAGTTTTCTTTTTATTCCTTTTGTAATTGTAGCTGTTGACGATGTCACCACGGCTGTAGACATCTACTCGTTTGGCATGTGTGCCTTAGAGGTGAGATGGAACCATGATGATAGATGAAATAATGGCCCGAGCCCTTCCTTAAAGCAATATGTTCATGTGTGTGTTGCTTTGTTGCAGATGGCGCTCTTGGAAATCCAGGGGAATGGAGATTCCTCCTTTGTTTCTCAGGAGGCCATCAACAATGCCATACAGTTACTAGAGGACCCACTGCAGAGGGTGAGATAGAGAGAGTGATGTATGTGTTTGCATGTTTGAGTATCCTGAGCAATTATACCAGATTAAGAACTGTGTATGCGTGTGCATATAAACAGCATATAAGTGTCTTAGGGCGCACGCACATTGTCCTTCTGTACCGTGCCCAAACAGGTTTTACGGGTAAAGCCTAGTTCGTTTGACCAGTGTGAGTGCAACCGCTCCGCGCCTAGCTGTGGCCAGCTGGCCGTTCACGGACCATTTGAGAAAGGTGGGCTTTTGTAAAGCGTGTATGCACATGTACGAGCGCGAGCACTATGCCTTCGGCGGCTCTGACGTCATTTTATGTGCGCCTGTTTCGGACATAGAAAAAAGAAGGACGGACCATGCGCGGACATTTAAAACAATGAGCGGCGAAAGGTTCACATTGGTGTGATGCGGAGGTGGAGTGTTTACTGCAAATTTGGTCGATGAAAATATTCAAAAACAGTCAGACAAGACGCACAAAAACTCTGAGGTCTATGGAAAGATTTGTAAACAAAGCAACACATTGCGATGTCGTCAATCAATGCGTGTGGCGTGTTACGGCGTGATGACGTATGGACAGGCAAGAAGCATTTGCGCGAGGCCCAGGCAGTGTGAGTACAAACGGGCTGGCCAGCGGGTGGAGAAGGAGGGGGGGACAAGTACCCTAAAGCCCGGGGCACAGTACGGGCGGACAGTGTGAGTGCGTCCTCAGTGTTTATTTGAAAGTCCCATTTGTCAAAAGATGTTTTTCCAAAAGTGTGTGACCAAGGTGTTTGTTTTTGTAGGTGTTAATCCAGAAGTGCCTCGAGTGTGATCCCAGTACAAGGCCTACAGCCCGAGAACTGCTGTTTAACCAAGCTCTGTTTGAAGTACCGCTGCTAAAACTACTGGCCGCACATTGTATTGTCAGCCACCACCGTAAGTCTTTGACGTACACAAACCAAAGGCACAGAATCACAGATTAATCCTTTTGATTTACTTTGCCTGTCTAAATCAATATCTTTTAGGGTTTGAAGTCTGTGCAGCATTAAATATTGATTGTTTTTGCTTCTGTGTTATATTTTACATGAATGACTTGTTATAATGACTGACTGGTTGTTACATTATCTATCTAGTATAGTCACATCATAATACATTATTTTCATACGGATGCACGCTTAAGAACTGGGAAATCTAACACACATAATAAAAAAAGCTAATTCACAAATTAAAGTTGGATATATTCTCATGAGACTTTTCCTGCCTCTCACATGTCATCAGATACTACCAATGAAAAACTAAGCAAGTATACGTTAAAAGGGATGTATCTTAACAACTAGCATAACCTAATCAGTTTTTTTAATGGTTTGTAATTGTCCAGACATGATTCCTGAGAATGCCCTGCAGGAGATTACTAAGAATCTGGACCCAAACCTCGTCATAGCTGAGAAGAAAGCGGTTCAGCTCAAGTAAGGGCCGGAAGCTTGTATCCACAGTTTATTGATTTTCTGAGTTTTTTGGAAATGATCTTATTTTAAATGGTGTAGAGACTTCAAACTGTAGTGTCTAATTGTATTTATTTATTCTGTAGACTTTCACAGTTTCCTGCCTTGGAGCTTGATAAATTCCTGGAGGATGTGAGGTAAGAAGCAAAGCAGCAAGAGTCTGCATAAACTCAGATGTTCTCCGTTTCTTTATGCCCCAAAGATAAACACTGTCTGGCCACATGGGGGCAGTATATGCCTACCAAAAATTGTCAACTGTCATATTTGAGACCTCTGTGTAATATGAAATCATGGCCGAAGAACTGAATTGGCCACAGGTAATCCAAGGTTTTGACACATGAATGAATTGGGATTGACTAATGTTTCTGTGGTACATATTTATAATTAGGGTTGTAAAACGCTTGACTATATGCAAAGAGAAACAAAGACTATTTTTTTTTTTGTTGTTGCTTGTTTGGTTTCCTTATGTATATAATATAGTTTCAAAATGGATATTTAAAAACAAAATGTACCTCCTCTCTACCATATCTTTTTTTTTCTTTCTGACTTTCCTTACCTCAAACATTTTCTTCGTTTTTGTGTAACTTTCTTTTTTCCCAACTCCTCTCCCCCCTCTCCTTTATTGCCTATTTGTATTACGTTTTCTCTTCCTCTCCCTGTCTTTTCCTCTCCCTCCTTCCCTGGATCAGGAACGGTATTTATCCAATGACGGCGTTCGGACTGCCCTGTCCTCAGCAACCTCAACAGGAGACTGTAAAATTACCCATTGTTGTCCCCTTGGTCAAATCCCCCACCCCCGAACCTGTAGAGCTCGAGACACGGCGGGTGCGTACAACATGTTATACTGCATGTTACAAAAGGAAGACACAATCACAATGGTGACATTTCACAAGTAATCATCCAGATGCTGACACTTCATAATTGTCACTGAATCAAGATATACACTGTGTATTATTTTACTACTATTTTTAGTACTCTTCATATTTAGATTTCGATATTAATTCTGCAGGTCATTCATATGCAGTGTAACGTTGAATCTGTCGAGGAGGGCGCAAAATATCATGTAAGACTCATTTATTGTTTAACAAATTAAAAATGCAACTTTTGGGTTTTCATTATTGACCAACAACCTATTATTCAAACCATTTGCCATAAAGAAGTATAAGAATAAGACTCATTTTGCCTGGTGTTGTCTTTCTTTTATTTCAGCTAACATTACTGCTGAAACTGGAGGATAAACTGAATAGACATCTAAGCTGTGACATGTTACCCGGTAAGTCCACCTCTTCTTTGAAAAAATGACACTTAATCACTCTGTGAGCTAAAAGATGCAGTCACTAATTTTGTTGTTGTGAGCACCCTAAAATTTACATCCAGCCCTCTCAATGCTGAAATAGTACTGTGGTCAAGTAATCAAGTACAGGTAATCAAGTTTCAGTGCATCAAATGTGAGCTGGGAGGTTTAGGGTTTAGGGTTAACGGTAGAATTACATTTGACTTGAGGTGATGATAAAAGATGAGGTTATGTCTGTATGAAATACAAGCTAAGTCCACTATACTGTCAGATTTGACCACACACACACAGATATTTAATATACAGCACCTCTCCATGTGTTAGCACTGAGGCATGTAGGAAAGTGAGAGTGATATTCCAGGGAGAGCTTTAAACACGAATGGTGTCACTATATACTGTAAGCGAGACTATTTTAGGCTAGGAGACTAACTGTCGCTTATGTGTCATGAAAACCTTGCACCTCTATTTTGGACAAATGTATTATTTATTATTATTATTATAACATTCTTGAGCCATAGTGGCTTTTGAACAGGCATGACGTGTGTTTTATACATTGTCTTGGAAATTAACAATAATTCTTGACCAATTCTGAATGTTTTACTTACTGAATTAATTTATTTGAAATTGAGGATTGTCATCATAATGCTGTGTGGCAGTCTAGAAACCCAAGGAAGGCAAATGAGAAAAGAAAACACAACCGACGCAGTGGTCAGAATAATGTAGACAGCATGATCCAATGTGCACACGCACACACAGGTATGGTAGGCATGCATAAAGTTGCAGGAGCGTGGGGAATGCTGGGCCTGTGAACGGCTGCAGCTGACAGCTGTCACATCCTGTGTCAAGATCTGCCCATCTCTTCCCAGGCTTTCATCTCCCTGTCTCTCATTCTCTCTCTCACAAACACACACACACACACGCAAACACACGCATTCACTCGACATTATCTCCTGTTTTTTCTCTCCCACTGTTTCTCACATCATATGTCTTCTCTTGCACACTCACACCTTAATACCACTGGCACACATAGTGTAACTTCACAGCATAGACACACCTCATTGTAAACAGTCCTTCCTGCTGCTATCAGGGGATATTCATAAGCTTTACTTATCAACACGCCAAAGTCCAAAGTAACTTTGTAGTAACAAGTAACACTGTGCAGGGTCACTAGCTAACTGGGACACTTAAATTTCACCCCCTTGGCCTTTTGCGTTGCTCTACTTCTTTCATTGAACCCTATTTGAGCTAGTTTTCCCCTCGAAATTAAATGATAATATTATTTTGAACCAAAAGACACAGACAAGCAAGGAAACCTCTCACTCAGCTTCAATATCAATCAATCAATCCCTTCATCATAAAGCCATTGGCGGCTACCTGCTGGTGTTTTTCTTAATGTCAAAGTTGTTGGATGCTCCGGCTCCTCCACTTGTTTGTCTTGTCCCGCCCACATTCCTGATAAAGTGGTAAATTGCCAGATAGGTTATTAAGAATCAGTAGACCACAACTCCTCTGCTCACTGGGCACAAGCAAAGAATGTCTCAATTTAGGTGGGAACTGAAATAAAAGTAAAAAACACTTGCATATAAAGTTTCCATTTGAAAAAGAAAAAAAAACAGGTCAGGGACTGCAAGAAGGGTTATGAAAGTATATCTTAAAGTAGAAGGGCTTTAGGGCTGTCCATTAAACCTTTAAGCCTTTAATAGCAAGACTGAAGAGGAATATTTAAAAAGCTAACCTGTTTTAACAGATCATGCTCGAATGACCATGCTGGCTGAAACATGTCGATTTTTTCATTTTCATTCCAGATGAGTCCCGTTCTAGACTTTTTTCTTTAATTGTATTGGATATCACTTAAAGGTTTAATATGGAGAATAAGCAGAACACCGCCATCTAGTGTCTCAAGATCGTAGTCGCCACAACAATAAATAATTCCAGAAGTCGAGTTGCCAGGTTCGTTGCCGAGAGTGTCAAGCAATCAGCCTGCGCCATGTCAAGTGATTAGTCATACAGGGTAACGACTAATTTCGACTTATCAATTAATTTTACAACAGTATTTAATCTTAGCCAGTCTTCAACTGGAAGTCTTTCTTTGTGTTGAGCTAGCTCTCAACTCAAAATTATTTCTTATTTCTGTAGTAACAACAGACAATCCTGGCAACCCACACTGCCCAACGCTATTGGCTGGTACATTGTAAACAGGACGTGACAGAAAG
Organism: Echiichthys vipera; assembly: GCF_963691815.1. Taxonomy (NCBI): domain Eukaryota; kingdom Metazoa; phylum Chordata; class Actinopteri; order Perciformes; family Trachinidae; genus Echiichthys; species Echiichthys vipera. The sequence continues at coordinate 18,975,254 of NC_139826.1, forward strand.
TCATTGTCAAACCCGTCAAAACCTTTTTAAAATATTAATTCTGACTAAATATATTTTTTTATGGAAAAGCAATACTTTCATTCTGTACGCCTCAAAATGCCCCTGTGGGTGTTTTTTTTTTTTTTTCTTTTTTTAGATATAGCTTTTAATAAAGTATTACATATTCAACCTTTGATTTACACTATGCCAGATGTTCACCGGAAGAAAATGTTCAGAGATACAAAGAGCAATAGCAATGGCTGCTGTTTAATGGTTTTTAATGTTTTAAGGTGGGATATGGATTCAAAAGCCTTTTGAACCGTATTGCCTGAATTTGGTATTTTTACTCTTAGCCTGACCTGTTTTCAGCCGTAGGTGTGTGTGGGTTATTGTATTTGCGAGAGATAATGTGTGACCTGTAGATCTGATGATAAAGGTGATGTTATATCTGTATGCATGAATTACTGTTATTAACTATGCCGGTGTGCGTTTCAGATGAGAACGTTCAAGGGTTGGCTGAAGAGTTGGTACAGCTGGGCTTAATCAGTGAGGTGAGATCGCTATTTCTGTACCAAACTATGTGAAAATTGTGTTGGTTTAAAAAGATGAGTTGACCCCTGACTCTCGTACAGACACTCCACCACTTCTATACCTTCCCCTCTCAGAGCCTTATGCACATTCACTGCTACTTATATACTCTTTTTGCCCACTCACCTACCCATGTTAATGTTATATAGTCACTTTCCTCTCTCTGTGGGGCGACAGTATATGTACGCCCACCACCGGACAACCCTGTGGCAATTTCCTGGATCTAGCTGAGTCTGTGAATTCAGCCTAATTATCTCCACCATGTTATATATTGATGTATCTGTTATCTGTAGTGTCCTGGGTTGTTGAAAGTGTTTGTGTTCTCTTCACAGGTGGACCAAAACCAAATAGCCTCTCTACTTGAAGAATCCTTCAGCCAAGCTCTTCACTAGCGACAGTTTCATTGACTATGTTACTGTCAACTCATAAGTACACTCTCTCAACCCTGTTACGTGTTCTCTTTGGTTACTCAATACGGTGATTATATTTAGTGTTTTTAATGTCTTTTCTTCTAAGCCTTAGGTGGTAATGTGACCAAAAGGGTGGGATTATTCCTCTGCATCAGGGATTAAAACTTCCTCAAAGCACACGAAAACCTTTAACATAAAGCCAATTTTACAGTCGAATGATTTCACATATTTATTAAAAGTTTAAACATACATGAATGGTTTGGCTATAAGGTAAACCTCATTAATGCTGCAACAGACACTTGATCCCAACAGTACTGACGACATTACTTACTAGTTGTTCTCAAGCCACAGGTGTATTTTTATGTGAGGTGTTTACATAATGAATAGCCCAGCCTGTTTGTGTTACTTCCGTTGACCACCAGCAAATTCTAGCCTCATTCCTTGTGGTTCCCCCTTTCATTTGGTTCCCTTTTTTGTTTTGCCTCATATGAACATGAATATATGATGTATTGACATTCCCAACTTTTGGATTTTTGGGACCTATCAGGTTAAATATATTTAATAGAAAACTGGATGGCAGAGATGCAACGTTCTCAGTTGACTATGATAAACCCATGATAAATATTTAAAATAAGCCTTTGATACAGAACACAGGCATCATACCAGTTTTCTCTGAATATTGGTTACTCAGTTACTTTGAGGTACTGTGAGCTCAGTGTTACTAAATTTCTGTTTGTGTGTTTGTTTTTATATCTTACTCTGCCTTATACTGGGCCTACGCACATGCCTTCTTGTCCTCTTTTCTTTGTTAGATTTTATTATATTATTCATCGTTTTACCATTTGCTGCTTGTTGGGTTCATACATGTTACTCTGCCTGTAAAACGCATTCATGTGAGACGTGTGTACTGAACTCAGCTGCCATATGCTGTAGAAAGAGGACCCAGCCTTTTCCTGATACATATGTGTGAGAGCATGTTATGTTTTATTTATGTTACAGACACTGTGTAGCATGTGTTTTTCTTTACTTATCTCCTTTTTGTTTTTTCTGTGATTTCACACAGTGACCACATTGGTGGGTAGTCTGAGCCAATACAGGACTCCTCTTGTTTTTTTACTTTATTGTTTTCATTTGATCACCATTTGATAAAAGTGGGACCTAGCGAGTTGACAGAGTGCAGAGGCTCCTAAACTTGAATACAAAAATATCCTTTTTAGACATGCATTCAGATCAGGGAGTTGCCTTTGGCCTTTTTGTGACATTTTTGCTCAGAACTGTTTGTGGCCTTCTGGTACTACTGTGTCTGAAACCTCGCACAATTCAGGACCTTAAACAGGCAGCAAGGATGCAAAGAACATATAACATTCTCAGTATGTCCAGAAAATACAACAACGGTTATGATACTATTGAATACAACATTTTCTGGCATTTTATTGAAATTATACTTGAAGTGTCCTATTAACACAGTACCAGAGCCTCCCTCTGTTCTAATGTTAAATTGGTCACTTCACCAGTGAGATCATATCATCTATAATCTCCATTCATACAGTATATTTCTGAAGTATTTTTTCATTCACACACACATTCATCCATGTGTGGTCCATCCTAATGCATTGTTTACTTTATTTCCCTTTCTTTGTATGTGTATTTGTGAACTGCTAAGAATGTATATTCCAAAGATATGTTTTAAAGTCAGCCAGGAGAATGTAAGTGCACGCCACTGTATAGATAAGTGGATAAAAACCAACCAATGTGAGCAGCTTTATTCTCTCTCTCTCTCTCTCTCTCTCTCTCTCTCTCTCTCTCTCTCTCTCTCTCTCTCTCTCTCTCTCTCTCTCTCTCTCTCTCTCTCTCTCTCTCTCTCTCTCTCTCTCTCTCTCTCTCTCTCTCTCTCTCTCTCTCTCTCTCTCTCTCTCTCTCTCTCTCTCTCTCTCTCTCTCATATATATTTTTCCACCCAAATTACTGGTGGTGTTGAAACTGGTTATTAAATAATCGTACAGGGTGGGCCGCTTTAGCCTGTCACTCAAGGATGTGAGCTTTTGGTTATATTTGTGTATTCTTCTATTTTGTATGTGACCAGAGCGTCAGTAAATGTTTGTGTCTTTTCTGGGACGTGTATCCTGACAGAATCTGCAAAGTATGACTGTTCTTTCAAATAAATGTGTGAAATGCTTCACTTTTTCTGATGTACTTTTTTTGCTGTTATGTGTGTTTTGATTTTTTGGGGTTTCGTGACTGATACGATGTTTGTGAGTGTGGAATAACTGCGCGTCCCTCAGCGTCCAGCGAGCCACAGGTGATTCACAGGTGAGTTTCCTGACGTCATACAGGAAGTGGGCAGAGGGACGTTGGAGTTTTTCTGCTTCTCTGTTGTTGAACAGTTGCTCGAAAATTACGGCCATTCATTTGTTCAAAGGGAAACGTCTGACGCAGCAGAGAGATGTGCGCTTTTGGTGAGTAATTGTAACATTACATGCAACAGAAAACCGCCTTTCTTTCGGTATAATGTCATTAAACTGCATGTGTGTCCGACGCTAGTTTCCCCCCGCGGGTGTAACTGACCACAGGCCTGCAGCAGGGAGGATGGTAGGCTACAGTTGAACTTTTATAACTTCCATGTAACGTGTAATATGATACATGTTTTGTGGAAATGTCCAATAGACCCCTGTCACAGCAGACAGTTTGGCCTTTTAAAGCAGGAAAAACAGGTTTAAATAATCAAATTAAAGATGGCTTCATTCCAGTAAGCCAAGTCAGTGAGTGAGCATGCACAATACCAGAGCTCTGGATCAGGCTCGCTATATGGGAAGCAGTCACTGTGCTTTCACTGCTTTAACAAATGAAAATGTCTGTTGTGAAACAGGGACTATATTATACTGGTAACCCCCGATCAGCAGGTGTCCATGTCTAAAAAGGATAATTTACTAAGCTTCAAACTTGAGTTTAAAGTTTATGTTGTCATTTGTTGCAAGTGTATAGTTTGTAATGTTTTATCTCTGTGAGCCTAATGTTTGACTTCCTTTTCCTTTCATGTTGCTGCAGTGGTTAATAATTGATTTTCGTCTTAAGAGAAGATAATGCCTTATTAGTCCCACAGGGGGGATATTTGAAGTGTCACAGCAGCGAAGGAAATAGTGGATGACAAAAGCATTAGTCCAAATGAAAGATATAATAAATGTGTAAAACAGTATAAAGAAATCAAATAATAAAGAAACAATGTTTTACTTTAATGATTTACAGTAGCTATAAAGTATTTTAGTTTACAGGTTCACACATAGAATGATGTATATTTGCCTCACAAAGTAAAGGGCTTTAGAGTTTGGTGGTAGATATCTACATGAAATGTGCAGGTATACATAAATGTAGTCAATAGAAAAGGAAGTCAAAAAGATGTCATTCAGTATTCAACAAGATTGTTTGTTGATATTTAGGGTTTATGTAAAAAAAATTACTATTGGTCGAGATATCGTTATTGGACTTTTTAAACTCTTTAATATTGATATCAGTATTGGCCCTTAAAAATCTTGTATCAGAATGTATAGAAACTCTAACCAACCGGTTTCAAACTTTCTCTCAGGCGGTGTTTCAGATGTTATTTTCATATAAGCTGTATCTAATAATAATGTTAATAATAACAATAATAATACATTATTTATTTTTTTATTTCTGTCATCCAGATAAGGACAAAGGGCCAAGGAGGCTGATGCAAAAGGGATTAACTCTCATCCTGGTCGGCCATATTAACTTCATCCTTGGCGCTATTGTCCATGGCAGTGTCCTCCGCCACATTTCCAAACCCAGCCAGCATATCACCACTGAATACACTGTAGCCAACATCATCTCTGTCACCTCTGGCCTGCTGGTGAGTCTATAGTTGCGACATTCATCCTTTTGTTATCTACAGTGTGCACCTAAGCAAAAGCAAAGCAACTCTGATCTGAACTTTTTACCATGAATTTGGTGAGTTATGAAAATAACTATGTTGAATTCATCCCTGCGACTTTCTGTGCTCTGTGCATCCGATTGGGAGACAATTGCAGTCAAGCTATTGCATGTTGCTGAAGGAGGTTCACATAAACATTTGCTTTTACCCTCCCATGTAGCTGCACAAGAGGCCCAACTCCTGCTGCAGAAAGTATCCCCCAAACCATGACATGACATTGCAAGTTAAATTTATTTGGGTCTGATGGGAAACATTATGTTTGACGTTAGACTGGGAACGACTGAACCCAGTGTCCAAAGAAGTCCTTAAAATTAAGAGGAGGAAGTGTCAGAGTCCAGATCTAAACCCCACAGAGAATCTCTTGAAAATCCTTGGCAACAAAGTAATGTCTAAGAAACCCACTACAGTTACCAAACTGTGAAAGAGACTGCAAGAAGAATTGACCAAGGAACAACTGAGAGAAACTAGTGATGACCTGTGTGCGCAGATGTGCAAATTCTGAACAATAAAAAAACAGTTTTCAGAATAAAACAAGTATTGATAATTTGTTCTCTAATATTGATCTCCAGTGTATTCACCTGCAGTAAACATCCAAGTGATTTGCACTGCTAGCTCTATATAGTGTTTTGTATTTTCCTCAGCAATCAAGACTGAACTTGCCTATAAGGGAGCTGGTTTTTCAAACCAGTTACTAGTTGCTCCAGGGCAGGCTTCATTACATCGAGACATCAAATAAACTGGCAGCTGTTGATGCTAAGATTGTGTTAATGACACATTACACAATTTAGACAAAAGACCAGCACCGCTTTCCATCGGTGATCTCTCACTTACTGTCATTAGTAAGACTCATTTCTTCCTTTTGTGTTTGAAGTCTCCTTCCCAAATGAAAAATTCAGCCTCAGATCCTTGGGGCCAGGATTACTACTGTGGCACATAATTAAATAACCCTTACTCCAAAGCTGCAACAATCTTCTTGTCATTTAAATCTTCCAGAGCATTGCCACTGGGATTATTGCCATTGTGATGTCAAGGAACCTTCATGTGTTAAAACTGGTAAAGAATTGAATTTGTTATCAACTATTGCTATAATCACTTCAGGCATTCATTATGTGTCTACTCAATAGTAACCTCACCTATTGTTGTTTTTTTATGATTTTTGTCTATGTGTCTACAGCAAATAGGACTTTTAATTGCATCATTCCTGAATGCCCTGCTCTCAGCAGCATGCTGCACTGGGCTCCTCTTGGCCATTAGTATCACTGTTGCCCACAATGGTGAGGGTTTGATGCTGGGATGCAATGACACAGAGGTGCCCATCAACGCTCGGTCTCCTGTCAGTTCCAGATGCCCATTTGATACAACACGAATCTATGTGAGTCTAAACTTTCTTTTTAACTTTCCACCTCACTTCATCCTTTTGCGGTGTTACCCCTGTTTCTCCCCAATGTCATTTTTTCGGCAACATTTAAGGCATGAAATTTCAAAAAAAGCATCACAGGAGAACTGTGAATTGAAGTTGTATTGTTCCTTAATTTCACACTTTTTCCTCCTTATTCCCATCACTCCCTGTCTGTCAGGACACCACCCTGGCGCTGTGGGTCACTTGTGCTGTCTTTGCAGCAGTTGAGGCTGGACTGTCTCTCTGGTGCTTCATTGTTGGATTGGTTCTCAGAGGGCTGGCACCCTGTGGGAACAGCTACATCAAAGAGCAGGTGTGTGTCTTTGTGCATGTGTGAGTGGGGTGGGGGGGAGGGTGCGTGCGTGCATGAGAGGTGTAGCTGTGGTGTGTGTCTGTCTGAATCTCCGTCTGACTCAGTTGGTCTAATTAAAACAGACTAACACTTATCCACACTCATCTACTCCCACTAAGTCTGTCATGCTCTGTTCCTCTAAGTCAAAAGAACATAGAAACACCCTTGTCACTCGCTCATAATAACATAGAGCGTATCCTTCCTTTCTCTCTACCAGTTAGAGGAAGAAGCTGAGGGTGCTCCCCACAGCCAACGCCTGATTAGACAGCGCTTGAACCCTGACGCCTAACAGAACAAAAAGCAAGAAGGACAACACTCCATGTAGACATGCACAGCAAGATCCCAAAAGGCATTGCTGCCTTGTATTGAGACCAATAGATTTTTCCCTACAGTCAGCTCGGTGAGTGTCTCTATGGAACAGGAGTGAAGTTTTGAGAAAGTGGTTCTTGCTTTTCAGTATCATACAGCCACATACTCTGTTTCACAGATGGGGGTTACCAAGTGGCTGTATTTGTTTTCATTTATACACAAAACAGTTTATCTTGTGTGTGAAGCTGTAAGCAGAATACAGTCGAAAATCTGTGAAAACCCAGAAATGGTACATTCATTAATAGTGACACATCAAAAAATGTACGTTTCAGTAGGTCTTAAGGTCTAAAGTGCAGATACCTGTGTTGGGATTCAGTGTGCATATACTGTATGTGTGTGGAAGCTACAATGATAAATGGAGTCTCATCAGTATCCATCCACAACTGTTTAGGTTCAATAGTACCCAATATGTCACATCTTTCAATATGAAGAAATCTTTTATGAAGAAAATACGTTTTTATATCTAGCAAAATATTTTAGATTTTCGCCAAAACATATTTTATCGTTTTAAATGTTTTTAATATTTTACCATTTGTATAGATTCTAAAACACTCCGCCGCATCTGAGATGCATCTTCAAACCATACTCGTCAATGGTCATGTGGTGCCATATCATGTTTGACATAAAAAAACAAATTATCTTTAATCCTATGCAGATACAGTTTATGGCTTCAAATTAAATTGGACATGCTTAATTGCTGCTACTTTTTGAAAGTAGTTTGTATTTATAGATAATTATAAAGATAACTGCAGTTATGACATGGTCACTGGAGTCCACTGTGGTTTGATGTCGCAGCTGAACACCACATTTTATGTTTTATTTTAGTTTTTTGTGTTCATTTTCTATTTTTAATATTCCTCCGATGACATCATTATTGTGAGCCTTGTGTTAATGGTATGGAAAACACATTTTTGAAAAGCTATGTGAAAATCTAAGGCGGATAAACTCCCACAGGATATAATCAAACGGTATGTTTAACTGTTATATAAACATGTTATTTACTCTGATTGTTGATTTTGGCTCAAGACATACAGTGACAAAACGACGAGAATGGAGAAAACGAATTAGCAAATTTAAATATTGTTCTCTGGTCCCAGAGTTACAGTTGAGATCGCTTAAAGGCTGTGTCACAGGGATGTTAAAAGATGTTTTAGTAAACATGCCCTTGATTGAAAGTAATCTGGATTGCAGCATAGCTGTGTGGATGTACATAGAATGTATTTGTGTAAGTACAGTCTACTGCGGTTAAATGTCAAGCAGGGTCATATGAAGACGTTAAACCAGTATGTGGGCCATCCGCCTCAGCTGGCACAGACCCCCCACAACTCAACTCGACCGAGAAGATCAGATCAGCGTTAAAACGGTTAATCTAATGCCGTGCTCAATTGTGTGGAAGGGAATCATAGCACGCAGTAGTCTACTAATCCTCAAGCTGCTGGGGATAAATATTGACATAGTGCTGACTGATAAAATCCCAACAAATATGTTTGGCCATTTCAGGATGTATGATGCTTATGTCACACTGTAAACTAATAAAATGTGTATGTAAATTCACAAGATGAATATGAGGTAAGAGCAGATGTGGTGTCAGGACCAATGAACTGATTTCTAGAAAATTGTAAGTTGGGATGTGTTTATCTTCAGAAATTTATGTTTGAGTGTGTTATCAGTTGGTTCTTGGGTAAATCGTTTCCTGTTCCTGTTCATATTTTTTTTTCAATAATTGACCGTTTAGAAAATCACTCATTTGTGAAAGGGTATTTATAATTACGTAGATTCTCAGTTACAAAGTGATCTTGTTATTTTCTTGAAATTGATTGACTCGAAAACCTACATTTTATACAAATTAAAAATGCACTGATTTGAATTTATGGTAGACTAGTGCACTTTAATGCATGTTGGTTGCATTGTTGTTTCCAAATAAGAATTTGGAATTTCCCGACAGGAAAACAAATGCCATCCCTCATCTTTTGTCCTGTTTTAGCCTGGCTGTAAACTTGCTAAAAGTATTGTATTTTTTAACCCCTATTTGATTATTTTATTTTTTTTATTAAACTTTTGAATGTATCATATACATGTCATGTACATTTCAATATTTTCTTTATGGTTTTCTAGCGATATTTGCATTTAATGTATCGTTTTTAGACCCGACCCCGGATAAGCGGATGAAGATGAGATGAGATGTTTTTAACCAGATTTTTAATAATGTTACCTGTCATGGTATTTTTTGTGCTTATAGTCTTGCCAATGCATCATATATTTTCAGTTTAAATCTTAGGAGGACTGCTGTCCCTACTTGCACCTAGCCCCAGAGGGAGTCAGTGGCTTGGCCTTCACTTCAGTGGCAGATTTTTAAAAATTGTTTTTCACTCTTTGTGTCCTGTTTGATGCTACAGACACTGTCAAATATATATATATAAATATAAATATAAATATATATATAAATATAAATATATATATATATATATATATATATATATATATATATATATATATATATATATATATATATATATATATATATATATATATATATATATATATATATATATATATATATATATATATATATATATATATATATTTGAAGGCCCAGGTTGGATCCCATTTAACCCTAAAATAGCCTTCATGTGACCTGAGAGTGATGCTGACTTCCTGATGGCTCTGGAGCCTTTGAGTTCAATGGTACTAGTGAGAAACACAAATGTACTGTGTTGTTCACAAAAACTGTTTAATTTCATTAATACCGTAAAATGTTAAAGTACACCAGTACAAATTGAATGCCAGATTAAGGGGGATTTATTATTAACATGCACAAATAAATTCCCTATCACCCATTTTTAACAGGGAGAAATCGATCAAAAACCTCAACTCCCACCTTCATCCAGCACACACAAAGGTTTCCAGCTAGTTATTGCATTGTCCATTTGTTAAGACGAATGATAATTTAAAAAAAATTAAATCCCACACTTTCTTACTTGCAAAAGTGGTTTAATAAATAGATAGCAACGTTTTGGTGCTAGACCTTCATCAGGGAAACATATAAGTGAGTGCAAGGTCATCTTTAATAGGGAGTGGCTGCAAGCCTGCAGTCAATCCGAACAATCCCTTCTTCACACATGAAATCAAACAGACATGAGCAGTTCGAGGACACGACACACCATATCCACCCATAATCAAAGATACAAATGAAGTTGACTCTCAATAATCCTAAAAGATCCTAAGGGTTAAATAAATATAAATGACAGTATAAAGTATATAATTTCCCTCAGTCGAGAATTAACTCCATAAAGTGATTAAAAAATGTATGACTGGTAAATGAATTGAAACCTAGAAGTAGAGAAATACACTCTAGATGAATAACAGACATCTCGAAGATATAGAAGGATTAGACAAGTGCAAATTCAAAAATAGATGAATTAAAAGCATATCTGATTACTGGCCCAACTCGCCTTTATTGAAATACACAGTTCCTCGCCAACAAACACCTACCACATATTCCCATCGGTGCTGTCAGACATTAATAGTCAGCCTGCAGGCAAACGTCCAGTGCGGCCAATAATTCCCTCTTGTCTCTGCGCGGTCACGATGAATCCGCGGGCACGAACGTGTCGGCTGCACGCTACAGACAACCAGCTGCAAACAGAGGAGCAGCGGAGTACTGCAGTGACCGGAGCCGGTGGAGCCGAGGAGCGCCCAACACACCGCTCCTTATTCTTCACACAAGGTAAGAGCATCTATGATTGTAACGTTAGCCAGGACACAATGCGTGCAAGACAAACAGACTCAGATTAAAAACGCTTTCAAATGAATCGTGCACGAACAGCGCGCCGTTGTTGGGCTGAACTGAAGACACTGCGGGGACAAACACACAGCTCAAGATTGATCCGGTCTCGTGTTGCGTGTCAGCGTGTGTGATGCTCGTCTCAGCGCAGCGACTATGCCTCTGACTGAAGCCCACCTTTTTACAGGTTAATGTTTATAGAAACTGGCCATGTTCTCCTTCAAAACAGAGAGACCGTGTAGTCGACCATAAAGACACCGAGTCTCAGAGTGTGAAACCTCGCAGGGGAACGCTACTGTTGCCCGGCCAACCTCACACAAACACGAGAGCGGGGGAGTGTCTGATCATCCGCAGGTGTAACGTTCTTATGAAGCAGCTTGAAAGCATGCCCCGGTTGTCATTTGCGGTTTGCTTTGAACATGTGCTGCAACATGAACTGTGCGTGAACCCCGCTGACACAACGCGCATAGACGAAGATCATTTGACATTGCAGGTTCAATACACAGTCAGTCATGCTCCTTCAGAAATTCTTACCAACGACCACCCAATGGGCTGCTGTACATTTCATCAGAAGTTTTAATCCTGACTTGTATAGAGACAAAGGTGTGGCTGATCAAAGACGATACCAGATACAGTGTAACTTCACTCTAAAGCAAGGCTGGAGAACCCATGCTCCAGGAGGGCCACTGCCCTGCGTGTTTTAGGTCTGTCCCTGCTCTCAGGTGTGTTAGAGCAGAGAGAAACCTAAAACATGCAGGACCGTGGCCCTCCGGGAGTAGGGTTCCCCACCCCTGATCTCAACCAAGCCCACTCTGCTTGTTTGACCATGAGGCCTTTCTTCTTTGTGTGTTTAAACCTGCAGGACCTGCTCGGATGGATCCACTCCAGTGTGGCAACTGAATGTGAAAGACACATGATTTTATGTCTTCCAGGGGGATCTATAAAAATCATTTGTAGGATAATGACATGGCTCAACTTTGGATGTTTCAAGCATCACTGAAGATGGAGTGAGAGGACGTCCAGCAGCCCAGTTGAAACCTCCGGCAGACGGCTGATGGGGGATCTACTATCTCAGCGTCATGCTTTCAGTTGGATTCCGCCTGTTTCATCCTCAGTCTTTGAACAGGGGATTAGCTGCAGGGCATGGCTTTTTTTTTTTGTTAAAATGAGCAACAATAAAGAGTAATAAAAAATGTAAAAGCACATTCTGAGACGCTACAAGAAACTGGTGAATTCAAAGACTGACACAAAAAGCAGCAGCTGACAGATGAATCAGGACTCCACCACATGTGCAGCTCAGGGTGCATACAGAGTGTACCCGCTTTGTGGATTTCTTTCTTTTACCTTCACCGCTGACACTAAAAATTGTCTCCATTGCTTCTGAGGTTAAGAAGCTTTAAAAACAATCCCTGCATGTTTTCGGGGCTATCTAGTGGTTGTCAGGGTGATGATAAAGTCATCAGACTGAGCCACTTTGCAGAAATGCCTAACACAAAGATGCAAGCACCTGTCGGTAGAGGATGTATGAAAGACTGGTTTTCAAAAACTACAACGATTTACTGCAGACAGCTAGTTCCCGTCTGTTTTTCTGTCCTCCTCATCCCCGGACTACTCCTCTTCACCCTGGTCACACCCGCTCTGTCCATTCATATGGAGTCCATAGAGAGCCACAGTGAGTTTAGCTGTGAGCCCATCAGACTGAGAATGTGCCAGGATCTGCCTTACAACAACACCTTTATGCCCAATCTCCTGAATCACTACGACCAGCAAACGGCCGCACTAGCCATGGAGGTAGGTTGTTTTGTTTGTGTGTGTGTGTGTGTCATTATTTTGTTTACTGTTTGTGTGTCACTGCATAAGAGAGGGAAATGGATAGCTGCTGCCATGAATGAGAGAGGTGAAATTACATATTGTTTGTAAAAGAAAATGTACATTGTAATTATATTATCAAGGACACAAACATTAAGTCACCACCTACAGCACAGGCACACATCTTTGTCTGGCAACAAGGTGTAGAAATACAAACCAACAGTCTGCAGAGTTTCACATTTAAGTGTCACGCACCTGCTAAGAACAAAAGGACAGGGACGAGTGGAATGGCTCATATATAATTATATCTGTAAAGGAAAATTGAACAAATGTCACAACAAATATTGTTGGCTGAGGTTCAAAAGATGTTCACTCTTCTTGTTATATCCTTAATTAATTCACCCTTTCAAGCATAAAATCTTTGGTTTTAATCAAGGCAGTGTTGTAATATGAGCTCTGTGTTAATACAATCAATTCATAGACTGACATTGTTTACATCCTCTGCAAATATAACACTTTATAAGTTATCAACCAGCAAATCACCAATATCCTTTATCCTCAGAGCACACAGAGATGGTTTGCACATAAACAATGGAGAGGCCTTGTTTTACACAAAGAGAAACAGGTTGCTTTTTTTTAAAACATCGCTCTGAATAATCTGTAGGCTACAGTGGAACAAATTGGATACACAGACAAAGCCACAGTGGGAATTAAGTAGGTTTTCATGCATGCATGGAATATCAAAGAGTTCCAGGAGCAGAGAAACAGTTGAGAAAAGGTGACAGCCGATCTGCGCTCCTCATGTTACAGCTCTATCCTCTCGCTGCACGTTACTCTTCCTGGGAGATGAATGTGTACTCACTCAGGCACTCACCGCCTCTTTTAAATTTGAACAGTAGCTGACGGACTGAAGGTGCAATCTGAGCAGCAGAAGTGGGAGATATTTTAAAACGGAAATCAATTAGGTGGTTCTGTGATTGATATTTTTGAGTGTAAGGGCATTAGTTTCAAGCAAAAAGAGGAAATGTGCTGCGTTACACACTGTCTGAGTGCAACAGTAGACGCACATCATCCATCTGTATCATGTTACCTCTCTCTCCTTCTCCTTTGTTATGCCCTGGAGAGGGAGATAGAGTGCAGAGTAAGGTGTTGTTCAATATAACTACACTGTAATTACCTGTTTGCAGAAAAGTATTTGTTAGTAACAAAGGTTTGTATGGGACTGTATTTGGGATTTGGACATGTAGGTATGTTAGTTTTACAGCGATAAACTACCTTAGGACTACCTAGTCAGTTTTACAGCGATAAACTACCTTTAGGACTACCTAGTCATTTTCCTAACGATAAAAGATCATTTATTCTAAACAAACATTGAATACAAAGAAACAAAAATCTTTGTAGGCAAGGCCCAGCCTGTTGTAGTGGGAAAAACAGGTTGAGTTTTAATCTCTAAACTTAGATCATATTATGTTAGTTATGTTTTGTGTCTTTGTCCATCCAGTCAGTCCCACTATACATGCTGACTGGCGTAGTTTCACCCATGTTTTGGCTAACATGTATACACTGTGGCTTATGCTTTTGAAAAACTTGGTAAGATGGAAAATACAGTGATTTGTGATTTAAATCTGCCTCCAAATGTTCATAGTTGGCATTTTAAATTACCCAGGGCTAATTTTGGCTGAGCATGTTGGGTGTTTATTTTTTATTTTTGGTTAATGTTTATATTTTCCCATGTCAAAACCAGCTGAATGTCATCCAAAATATCCAAACATCAAAAATATTCTATGCTGCTCTCTAAATATTTAATCACACAAAGGGATTTATAACATTTTCTTATGTTAAACTCTGCAGGTCTCTTCAGGAGACCGTTCGGATCGATGTTGTCTGACGCTCCATTTGTTCCTCTTGAGGAATTAGGATAAACATCTTTATTTGGGGTTGACAGCATTCAGAATTTGCGTGGTGTGTGTGTTTTGAATGGATGACGAAACACCTTGAGTCATAGGATTCACTCGGTACATTAAGGGCCGTGCAAATATTAAAATCAAGTCGAATCCCCGGTGTCATGTCAAAACACGCTGTGTCAGAGCTTGTGAGAAGCATTTGTTGTTGAACTTGATTTGACCCAGATGAAGAAGGAGCTAAGTAACTGACACCCTCCAGTCATGGAAGAGACAGCTTTCTGAAGATGGTGGCGTAGCAACATGAGCCCTCATAGTTTCCCTGCTGTGGTCTGCTTTGACCAGGCATGTCAGTCCTGGTGGGAACCCTGGAGGAAATTTAATAATATTTCTCATGGGACAGTGGCTGTATAATACCAACTTGTGTGTGTTGAAAGATCTATACATGTATATGAATGGGTTTATGTGCAGGTATGAAAGTGTGCAAGGTTTTTGGAAGGATTCCACATTTTGTTTTACTTATTTTAATTTAGTGAATAGACTATCACTACCAAGTTGTTGTAGTTTTTTCCAATTGTATATGATGAATGGCTTTGGCTTTTACATTCTTTACCTTTTAGACAGAAAGCATTCCTGGTTAATTGACATCTATATGGCACTATAATTTGGAAGTGATATGAAGTTGGCATGTTGTACTAGGAAAAATAATAGGAAACGTGTAATTCAAGTGATTTGGAATAAATTCAGAGTTAATTCAGCAGATCCCAACGTCCATAAATCTTACAGCCATGGCAACTGTTTTTCCTTTTTAAGAAAATCCCCAGTGGGCTGATGAAATTGTTTCTTTTACTGTAATAGCAGACCGCAGTATCAGTAGAAATTTCATAAAAAAGGAGCTGTGGTCCAGAGCAGCTGTACATCAGATCAGCAGGGCTAACATCTGGATGTTCATTGTCAGCACATTCAATGTCATAAATCTGAGGATTTAGCTTTCTGTGCTCTGATGTGTTTAGCAGGGGTTGTTGTGGTTTGGTGCAATACAAATAGATGTGAAAGATGATAGACTGTTCATGATGAACCATTTTGGTCTATGACAGTGCTAAAGTCTGTCTAACTCAGCTGTTGTATTTGGTTAGTGTGAAACATTATAGCTTAAATCCTTATATATGATCGGCCTGATGGAGCCAATTGTGGTTTCAAAGATGCCCTACAATTAGGACTGCACATGAATTTGATTTATTGTCATAAATATATCAACTTGGACAGTAAACAAATCACAAAAGACTCTTGTTTTGTTTTTTAGTAAAGAGAGAATCAGAAGACAACTGACAACCATCTTTTAATGGGGCCTTTTTGTGTTCAGTTCAATTTGCTCAATACGATAATCTCCTTTAAAAGAAATTTAATTCCACAAGCAACAAGCAAAATGTTTAATGCTGTATATTGAAAGGAGCAAAAAAGCAGAGCTGAGTACACTTTAAGAGCCGTTTATTTATTGCAAGTAATACCGCTATCACAAATTTCAAGAGTGTTTTTGCTTATTGCATACTTTCCCATGTTGTGCAGCCTCGTCTAGAATAGAAGAAGTGTTTTGGGAAGTCTTTAACCAACTGACGGTTGAGATTGTGTGAGTGCTTGTTTGGGAATCTTACTTGTGCAAAATGTAAAATAAACAACTGCTGCCAAATCAGCGTGACGTATTTCAGATGCCTTAATGAAACTGGAGCCATTGTCAGCAGCTGTCGTAGTCACTTTTTGGGTCATATATCTCATGATGAATGTTTGCTCTGCCTCAGTGGCAAAGCCTTCGTGTCCTGGCTTCCTTTCAAACATCAGTGAGCTGTCATGTTACTTTTCTTTTTGTTGTGAATTGCCTTCAAGTCATAGTTTGAGACATACTCAAGCCTTAGATTGCAAAAACATGTTTACACCCAGCTCTCTTTAGAATAGTGTGGAGACGTGCCCTCGATGAGTCCTTAGTTTTTGGCTGACATTGGAAATACTGCCTTTCCTGCTCCTTCCTTTTTTTAAATGTCAAGCTAAGCCAAAAATGGATTATCCCAGAATATGTGTGAGTGTGCACGATTAGCATACTAGGCCGCAATTATTCAGTGTTTGAGTGACATGCTCAAGGTGCAGTATTTTTCTTGTGTGTAATTATTGCTTAGCCCAGCTAAGGGTTAACTGTGTGTGTGTGTGTGTGTGTGTGTGTGTGTGTGCGTGTGCGTGTGCGTGCGTGTGTGTAAGAGCGTAAGCGTATGAGTGACAGGGAAGTTAACAGTGCCAGCTGTCACCTCTCACTAGTGCTAACTAGCTGCTAATCTCTCTCTCAGTCTCACAATGAAGACATTGATTCCCACAGACCAACCGCCACCCCATCTGCCACAATAGTCAATTAAACCTGAGGGAGAGACTGAAACATAAGAGGGGAAAGTGGACAAGAAGGGAGATGAAATTAGTGGGAGATTGTATGACTTGTGAAATTATTTCCTCAGCAATATGTTCGTGTGTGGGGGTGTGTACTTGCATGCTTTTGTGCCTGCATGTCACGTAGGAATATGACCTGTGCTGTCCATCTGCCGCTGCATGTTACAGTTCCCAGAGGATGCGCTGTAGGTTGTGACATTATTTGAGCTCTCTGCATGTTAGACATATGACATCATTGGGATTGTGTGTCTGCGCTAAGAGACCAGAACTGATCACATGGCTTGAACCTAATGAGTTCTTCTTAAAAGTGAAGATTATTTTATACAAAATTCCTCCTCCTAAAATTACACATTTATAGTTCATATTAGAATGACATATGGTCTGATCATACTCTCTTTAATGACATTGTTCCATTTTATCATTTTGTGTAGGTTTTATCTGTTGATAGTCTCCTTGATTATTCAGAAAGCACTTAGAAATAAAATATATTATTATTTATTATTGATGCTTCCTAAGACATCGTTTGTTGGCACGTTTGGAAAAAATACACTTGACATGATTTGTCAATTATACAAGTTAATTAGAAAAATGTGTAGAGAGGTTCTGGTGGAGTTCCAAAGAAAGATGGCAGAAATGCGGGGATGATTTGATGTTTGCACTGTCCTTCAAAGAAAAGACAGTTGTGAAGCAGATAACAGCTCATCGTGCCCATTATTCTGCTTTTGTTAAATAAATAAATAGGTACATATCATGCAAGAGTTGCCATGCCTGTGGCCTCTGGAGCCCAGATGTCTGCTCGGCCAGGGAGTTTCTCTTGAGTTAGTGGGAAGATATTTGGCTTTTTATTTAGGTGAGATAAATGGCATTCTTAGCCATTAACAATCTGCTATACACAAATTATTTGGAGGTTGAATTAATTTTATTTAGCAATTTAGAAAAATACAGTTGTTGTTGGTATGAATCATTCGCTTTCTCTGAAATCTTTTCTCTATTATTGTCAAAAACAGGAGCTCTGCAGTTTATGAAGCGTATATTGTCAGAGAGCTGTTGATTGAACTCTGCAGTAATTATTGAGACGGTGGCTTTGTAATGGTTAATGAAACTACACAGCAGAAGGATATTCTTTGCTGACAATATAGCTCATTGAGTTTGTCTGGACAATTCGGGTACAATCTTTTGTCATTTGGATCCTGGTGTGAAAGAGATTAGTGAGCCCCCGGTCTAACGGTCCGTTAGAGAAAGGCTCATTTTGGCCTGAGCAGAGCACACTGTTTACAAAGCAAATAGACAGCAACCCTAGCCCTGAAGGAAGGGATTTAGATGTGTCTGTCACTACGTTTACAAGACCAAGTTATTGGGAGAAATCAGGTTTAGGTAATAATGGAAAGGAAAAGAAATTGAAAATGAATGGAAAGCATGTCCAAACCTTTGACTGGTACTGTATTTGAAAATGCCTCTCGAAATTTACAGTCAACTGTTTAGCTATGGATATCTTATTTAGACTCATATTTTAGTGTCAGTGTAACTTTTTTTAATGAACAAGGATGCATCGCTACATGTAATTATGTTTTCTTTCATTGTAACACACTGCTGTCACTAAAACTCAGGCCAAGGTTATATACATGGCCAAGAAACAAGGCATATCCAACAAAAGGTAATTCCCTTATACAGCAGTACATTGCTTAGTGTCAATGTCAGATATATGATATGAAGCTCTCCATTTATGTTGTTAAGGGTTGGAAGCTGATTTGACTTGAACTGAGATTGTGCTTTCTTTCTTGTGAGTTGGTTTATTGTGAGGACAAAAGCTTATTAACTCCTTAGATTAGATGCAGGGAGTTTGACGCTTAATCACAATCTCTTATGTGGTTTGTCCATTGATATTTCTCTTTACGGAGGCCATGTGGGCCTTTTTAAAATTGTCCTCCAAGTTAATATATTAATATTTGGTTTTGGTATTATTAAGACATTACTGCAGTCATGTGACCTGTTGGAGCCACGTAGATTCTAAGATTTATATCTGTGGTGGGCCCCACGTCAAAGTTCAAAAACATCAATAGAATATGATGACCTGGCAGGACTTAATAACTGTGAAAAGACTCTTAAGAGCTTTTCTTATCCCACAAGACCACTCTTGTTTCATAACTCCGCCTACTCCAGAATGGAGCGCTGATTAAAGTAGATTTTTCTTTTTGTTTACTATTGGTTACAATGTTTCAAGGAATGACATAAAAATACTGTGCTTGTTTTTCTTTATGCAAATATGTGGGCTCATTTAACATATTCATCATACTGAGAGAATGATTTAGTGATTTGAACTTTGTGGCAAAGAAGAAAATGGGGCAGTTGAACAGGAACCGAATGGCATAGACTAAGCACGGGTAAATACTGACAGAGTGACAGGTTGTGTAAAGTCCTTACGCCCTACTGTCTCCGGTGTTTGTGTTTCTCTCAGTATGGGGTCCTGTCCTTCAAAATAAGACTGCTCTGTTCAAGTAGAGCCACCCCCGGGTCACCAGGTCTCCCACAACAGAGGGAGCTTGTGTGTGCCAAATCTGGAGAGTTTGAAGCTTGTGGTGCTTAAGCATGGCCTGTTGTGTTTTTTGTATGAATAAGAGAGTGTGTGTGTGTGTGTGTGTGTGTGTGTGTGTGTGTGTGTGTGTGTGTGTGTGTGTGTGTGTGTGTGTGTGTGTGTGTGTGTGTGTGTGTGTGTGTGTGTGTGTGTGTGTGTGTGTGTGTGTGTGTGTGTGTGTGTGTGTGTGTGTGTGTGTGTGTGTGTGTGTGTGTGTGTGTGTGTGTGTGTGTGTGTGTGTGTGTGTGTGTGTGTGTGTGTGTGTGTGTGTGTGTGTGTGTGTGTGTGTGTGTGTGTGTGTCTAAAGAGTCTCATTACCCCATTCACTCTGTCAAAGATAGACAGGTCCTCATTCAGTTTAAAAGTTCTTGTTTATTTCAGTTGAACTCTTGATTATCCTGCTTATTCCGACAGACTCTATTGAAACTGCCAGCCTAAATGAAGCAATCATTTATTTATGCGTGGAACAAAGGCACTGCCTGGCGCTGTTTTTTTGGCTGAATGTTCCCATCAGCATAGCTGCCACCGCTGCTTATCCAGCCTCACAATGCCAAGTTGAAAGAGATTTTAGGAAAGTTTGGAGAGATTTTGCATTGCTCAAATACTGCTCCGTAGCCCACTGTAAATAAAACACCACAGGTTTTCAGGAATATGTGAAGCACTAGTCTATGCCGCTTGAATTCCCCAACCCAATAACATCCTTTTCAGCGTGCTACTTCAGATGTAACTGTGCCAAGTCAAAAAACATACACCACGAATATCCATCCTTCTTTGTGAGCTTATTCTGTCATCTATAATACAGCCAACTTATTTTCATTATTTGTCTCCATTATTTCCTCTCCAGTTAACCTGTAAAACTAGAAAAAGCAGAGGATCCTGACATAGGAGAAGCTGGCACCAGTGTATTTTTGACCTTTTTGGTTGCTAAATGACATCAATTATTCATGTTTCCAAATGGTCTTTTTTGGCATGAGGCCATTTATTAGATTGTGACAGTGTGGTAAAAGACACATTATGTATGACATTCAACATATGTTGCCATCCGGAATCATTGTTTTGAATCATTGACTAATCACCTAATCGACGAATCATTTCAGCACTTAAGTAGGCCCTATAGCATGGAGTTTGTCAAGCGCTCTGATCTACATTAGCTGTCCATATATGCTCCATCCAACCTCCACCCCCATCCTGATATCAGTGATGTATTGATGACAGTGGAGGTCCATCTTTCTCCCTGCATTCTTCTTATTTTTATTTAGTCCACCTGTTATTCTCTCCTTCCAGATTTTTGTGTCATGTTTTATTTGGGCTGCTTAGTACTCCTCCACGAACCCCTCGCTACCTCTGTATGACGTATAGTCCATTCTGTGTTGTATTGGTGTGGAGCCCTGCGATGTTCAGCTCTGATAAAACGCATAAATATAGGTTACCCATGTCTTATGGTCTTAATCTGAACCCATGATCCAGCCTGGGAACTGTGTATGTGTGTATGTACGTGTGGTGAAAGATGTTTAACCCTCATTGTTAAACCCAACTTAACACTAACACACACACACACACACACACACACACACACACACACACACACACACACACACCATTGATCCCCTTCTCACGCAAAGCCACTCAACACAAGGCAGCTCTAACATTTTCAGCATGCTGCAGGTCAGGACCAGCATCAGCTTTAAGAGCTCTAGTGCAACTCTCAACTCTCCTGAAATAGCTCACTTATAAATGCTTATAGTCACATGGATTTTTTTAACAGTTCAAATCAGTGACAACAGTCAATAGCTAAACAGTGCTGCAGACATGTTTCCCTTTTTAGGATGTAATATTGCTTATACTGCTGTCTGACAACAACTGTTATCCCGCATGGTCTGCAAGTAATTTTATTTTGCTTTTGTGCAAGTTTTTAGCAATTTAGCCACAGTTTGCCTGAGTGGAAATGGTGCACTTCTGCATGTGAACATCTATTTCCTATCAAGTCCTCCCAACCCCAGTATCCCACTCACTCTGTGACTCATCCAATTAGTTGCATCAACATTGATGCATTGACTTTGTAATCAACATGGCTGCGCCTTTTATTTACCATTATTATTGTGATTTTTGTAATTATTAATTTCATTACCGGATGAAAAAGGTTAAATAAACCCATTGGGCAAAGCAGCAGCAGTATTCCTTTTTCCTCCTGAGTAATGGTCTGATTTTATAGACACAGGAGGTACGCTATGAACTAAACACACAGCATATTAATGGTCAAAATTACAAAGCTGGTATGATATGATATTCACCAGGGGAGTTGTTACTTTGTCGTATAAATTAATTTGTGAAAGGAGGTGCTTTGCAAACTAAACATCAACCAACATTTTTTAAAAGAATGTATTAATAAAGTAATAGATTTTGTAGTTTCAAATTTGAAGGCTTCTCCAAATCCCATCGGTTAACAAAACAATAATTCTTTGATTCAAACAGCAGGTTTTTGTCGGCTGTAACAGAGTGTATATATGTAAGTGGTAGGCAGATGGATATGCGCAGGCAGCTTGTATGGTGTGAGGACGTGTGTGGGTGCTATCTGATTAAGCTCCACTACCGCACTCTTGGCTCTCCATCTACATCTCTATCATTTCATTTGGCACTCTCTCCTACGCCTCTCAGTTTCTCTTACGCTCACTTTCACACTTCCTTTGTATCGCTCGTTGTCCAAACTTGCTTGCTATACTTTTTGGATGGTATCGCACATTATAGAAGACCTACCACAATGTCTGTGTGTTATCTGTCTGTCTGTACACATGCATGTGCTTTGTCCTGTTATCCTCAATGAGACATGGTCCTGTGAGAGCCACTATATCACCTGTTGCCATGGCAGTTAAATAGGCAGAGAAGGAAGGGGAGGAATGGAGGGAGACAGACAGGCAGGGGAGGAGAGGGAAATTGGATGATGATTGCATGTTCCGGACTAAACCAAGGAGAGGAGGAGGGAAAGGACTGGTAATAAAAGGGAAAGAAAGGAGGCTCATACTGGTAGTCATTGTTTGAAAAAAATACTCTATTTGTCTTGGAAGAGTAATGGAAAGTCAGAAAAATCCGATATTTGCAGTCAAAGCCATGTAATTATGGACAGACATGGTGTACTTGAAGGATATAATGCCTCTCCACCCAAGCCAATGACAGTTAATATGGCGTGGAGACATACAGCAGCCTTGAAAAGTCAAATCACAATTTTTGCTTCGCTCATTGTTAATTTCAAGTAATTTCAACCTCTAAGATAATTGACAGTTCTCTTCTTAATTTAGGATGAGCTTTCTCCTAAACTATCATAGCCTGAGCTTTAAAGTGAGTTGTCATTTTGTTCGTCTTGATTCAACCTGACATTGTGTTCAAGTTAGCTGATTTCTTGTTAGTAAAGGAAGAGTGTTTTGTTTTGTCTTATCCAGTCAGCAGTGAGTGTCTGCCCTCTGTCGTTTTCAGTTAACACGGAAGCTGCAGTAGTGGTTGCTAGGTGCAGTTAATTTGATATTTTTCCACACAGAACAAAGTTAAAACAATCCACTGAAGAAATGGGTCATTCATACCTGATAATATATCTATAAAGCTGAGATTTAATTGTTAACAAGGTTCAATAGTTTGGAGAATCAATCAATGAATGCTGATGTTGGAAAGGAAAGAGGAAGAGGAGGACAAGTGCATGTCAGCATAATTGCCATGGGTAAATGGGAGGCAAGGAAAATAAGAGATGAATACAGGAGAAAGAAGATAGGAGGAGAGGAGGAGGGGAAGTGAACGTGAAGGGGAATGCCATTAACGGCTTTGTCCGGTCATCCCAACTGAACGATGGATGGGCACGGATAAACGAACAAATGAATGAAGAGGGAGAGAGTGTGAGAGAAGGGTGCCCCTTTCTTAACTGTCTTTTCAGAGATTAGGGAGGAGAGCATCACGGTCTTCACTTCATCTATTCATGGACAACGCCTGTCTCTCTCACGAGCCTGTGAGAGGACTGAAGAGGCAGGCACATAGCCAGAGAAAGTGTGTGTTGTTGTGTGAATTTGTCTATGAACACATTTATCATGTGTGCGTTAACTGAGCGAGAGAGTAGAACATGTTGCTTGAGATTAAATCTAAAAAAATCCAGTTAAAGTGGAGAAGAGAGGGGCAGCAGGAAGAAAAAATGCTATGCTTGGAAAATAAAATAGAAAATAGTAGGTGAGCTGCTGAAAGGAGGGGGAGATGGAGAGATCATATAATCGCTATGTGAAACGATGCACCTCTCTTATGCTGTAGAGAGAGAGAGGGAGAATGTAATTGGCTCTAATGTATAGATGCAATGAAGGAGGATGCAGTTAATAATTTGAGTTTGAGGTGGAATAATAAGTGGGATTGAGTTGCAGTAGAGAGATGGAAGCAGAATGGAATATTAGTTTCTGCAGAAATTCAGACATAAATGGAGGATTTAATTGTGATGTGTAGAGGGAATGTTGCAGGGATGTTATATCGTAGCTAGCTAATGGAGGTAGAGCTGATGTGGTCTGACAGCATTTGTGCTGCAGGGCCTGACCGACTCTGATTTGAGAGTGAGTTACTGTGTGAGATAGAGACGGCACAAGAGGAAGAAAAAAAGACAGAGAGCGCGCAAGGGCAATGTGTCCAGATGGACTTTGGCAAGATTTAGTAGCAAAAAAAAGCCTGGTATTGCTCATCTAAATTCCTCCTCTTCTGTCAGAAAGAGGTGCAAGAAATGGTAAGTTGCATCTACCAGTGCATTAAGAGATCAACATTTTATTCATTTTAATGTGCAAGTTTAAGAGATTGAGGTTACTGATTTGTTATTTGATAGACGTCAGTGCACATACAGTACATGTTCCATAACACTTTAAGGAAAGAACACATGCCACATGTATGCATGGTTTTATTACCAGAGTAAAACTGTGCCTGCATTTAAAAGGGAATTTACTTTAATATAATATAATATGTTATAATATAATAAAACATTTTCATTGGGGTTTACTTCAGTCAAGATTATCTGATTTGTGATTTGAGTGGTTTCCGCATCATGATTGAGGGCTATAAGCACTCAAAAAAGAGCACTTTACGGTCATAATCACAACAACATAAAGTCAATTAAAATCACTGATAATACAAAAATACAGCATCTCTGCATGTGGAAATCCAGAACCAGTTAAGAGATTGCACATTTGATATTTTCTCTATGTTGAATACCAGATAGACCAGCTGGACCATTTGGGATTTTTTTTAAGCAGGCATTGCTGCCAGTTCAGTAGCTGTTTCTTTAGAGGCTTAGACCCACTGGCCTGTCACCTTGATCTGACCATAACACAAAGCTGGTGACAGTTTCAGGAAGTGTATGTGTGTCTGTCTGAGGTTCTCACACTCTATACTTTCTTTCCAATCCATTTGACTCTCTAATCCACCAGAAAACCACCACTCTTTTCTCTATGCCACTCCAGTTTTTTTCCTTTTTTCTGCCACCGCTCCCTCCCTCCATACTTGGAAATGTGTAGGAGTTTCTGCAGAGTTGGCTAACTGGATTTTCTGCACACACACACACACACACACACACACACACACTCACACTGGGTAAACAGACTACTCAAAGATATTACACATGCCAAAAAAGACATTACCTGTTTTGGAGCTAAAATCTAGGCCTTACGTTGTAAACCATGTATTAAAGACAAAACAAAACAACTAATCATCTTATCTTCCACTTAATGTATGATTCCCAAAATGTTTTATTATTGTGTAATAAGTACACTGAAAATGATTAGCATGGGATTGGGGAGATCAGCTATTTATATAATCCTTTTTAGGAAAGCGTAGCCATAGAAAAGGGATCGGCTGTTGATGGTCACTTACTTCCAAAATCTCAGCGCTAGCATTTCTTGGGCTAACAGACTAGCTGATGACTGGAGTTTATGTGCAACGGTGCTCTGGTGTATTGTTGCCATTTTTAATCCTCAACACACCCACTGAACAGGACACTTAATTCAACCAGAAAAGTACTGGTGCAAAAAGTTTTCACAAGAAACAGCCCCTGTACTTTTTAATGTTGTGCACTGCTTTTTGTTTTGGCTATCTACTTTACACCAGTTATTGGTATCTATCTTTTCTTAGCCAAATGCGTAATTGCATGCATTACGTGACCGGTAATCATATGACTCTTTCTTCCTGTTTTTTCTTTGTTGTTTCTCTTTTTTTTTAAACGTGAAGTTTTTGTTTCCCTCTTCTATTTCTTTCTCTCTCCCTCCCCCTAGGTTTCTTTGGAGAGAGGGAGCAAAGAGAAAGAAACTTAATCCCTCTATTGAACAAGAGGTGGACCAGTCAGGGGCTTTTTTTTCTCATTTTCCTCTGTGTCAAAAAACCCACCCTGCCTCTCATTCCTGCTTACAATTGCCCCTCTAAATCACACACTCACATACACAAAGGCAATCTTTTTTCCCAACCAATATTGTCTGTTAACCTACCAATTACTTGTTGTACAACCTATTAGTGGCATATGTCTGGTTAGAACAATCTTTTATTTTTCTGGATATCTATCAGAAGGTGTCAAATGGAATTGGGTTGTTATAAATCGTATATGGGGAGACAACAGGGTCATTTTTTGTCAATCGCTGGGTGCCCGTTATTGTTGATAAGATTAAAACGTCCTAAATGCATTTTTTCAATAAATTAATGATTAAATAATGTTTGATTCTAATATGACTTGATATGATTGAGGGCAACACCTGTCCCTCCTTTTGGATGGCATAATTCAGGATGCACAGCATTTGAATCAACAGCAGTCATGCTGCAGTATGTGCACTTATAAGGGATGCATTTGTGAATCTTAAAATGTTTCTCTGAAATGGTCCTCACAAATATAGTTGCCAAATGGCTGAGGTCAAGCCGCCATTCATACCCTTTTAAAGCTTTGTGGAGGATACGTCAAGTTGGAGCTTTGCATGATGGGTGGTGTTTGGGTAACATGTGGTTTGCAGGATGACCTTTGATATTAGATTTTAATTTCAGCATTATGAAGGTTTAGTTAAGCCAAAAAAAAAAATGTTTGTTGACCATTTTGTCAGGAGCCCTTTTGCATTTTGTTGCCTTTTTCAAAACGAGAGACCTTGTTTACCGTAATCTTTAGTCAGCAGTTTTTGTACCTGGACATCATACAAAGTGTGGCAGTGTAAAATTAAAGCAAAAAACACACTAATCATTTAAAAAGAAATGTAGAGAGCTCTAGTGATAGAGGGATCCACAACCATTAATGACACATTACAAAGAGCTTGGTATTGTGAAGGATCCCAATATTGTTACTTAACAGCTGTAGACTGCCGCTCTGTTCTATCAGTCGTAAATTGTGGTTACTCGTAACTCATGGGTGCTAGGTTAGGGAACATAATGGTAAAGAAATTATGATTTGCTTGTGGTGAATTACAAACTTCTCAGCAAATTTATTTGCTCAGTCATTGCAGTGCCTTGTAAATTTGTGAAATGAACCAAAGCTATTTAATTAATCATTATTCCAGTAAAACACAACAAACTAAGAAGTTCCATTTGGCAATACATAATGGCTAAGCCCATTTACCACTATACTGTAGCTTCACCAAGTAGGAGCACTGTTGGTTTTATAGTTGAGATAAAATTGTGCTTCCAATCTAGTATGTATTTGTTGTTGTAATGACTCGTATGTTATTAAAGAGATATATTGATGATTTGAATCCAGTTCTGTGTCATGGCAATGTGGGCAGTGTGTCCAGATGTCCTCTGAGATCTGCTGGATCGTAGATGGTCATCCGACAGATTTTGGCTACACTACGGATTTCACTACGGAGGGAAGCCTATCACTGTTCATCTGCACACACAATCCCTTTAAGTGGATTCTGTCCACTACACATTGAAGAAAGGAAAGAGAGAAACAAGCAGATGCACTAGATTTCCTCTTTATCTTGTCTCTTCTCCCCATCTCCTTCTACAGCTTTACATCCTTCACTAGCAGTCTGCAACCTCAGGGCTTTTACGTTTTCGCTTCCCGCCTCTTCCATCACAACTGACTACAAAATGCCAGACAATTCACTCTAGTCGTCCTCCATGGAAAGCTGATTGTTTCCCCCCTCCTCGCTCGTCGGGTGGCACAGTTAGGCCACTTAATATCAATATTCTCTTTGTGGCTGGAGTTGGAGGGCAATTGCCTTGACTGTCAGAACAATTGCACACAGATATCTGCACACATGCACTGACTTGTGCATGCACACCAGCCTCGCACACTTGCATACCGGAAAACACAATAACTGGGGCACACACACACACACACACACACACACACACGTGTGTAACTGGGCAGAATGGGGACACACAAAATGGGAGTCTCACACATATTCACTGTAGATTCAGTGTGAGGAAACATGAAGGAAGACTTCATTCTGCTGGGCAGTGAGACACGCTCATGCAGAAAGCAACTACCACTCCGTTAAGTGTGCCCTTAGGCTCGTACCCGGAATATGAGTGAGAGAGGTGGACAGACAAGGACAGTCTTCAGAGTAATGGCCACAGCAAATTTTGTTTAGGACAATTGAAGACCTTCGGGACTTTAACTTTTTTGCATGACTACTATTATTAAAGAATATGTCTCAAATCTGGGATTGCACTGGCTAATGGTGTCCTCCGCTCTTCACTGACTGTTAGATCCCTAAACACCTCAGTGTTTCAGGTATTAATGAATCAGGCACCTGTCCTGTACAGCTGGCTCCTAAGGAATATCCCACCATTTTTCCACTTGTAAATTACAAGATAGTGCTTGTGAGTGACTGTGTTTACAGTACATAAGCAATAGCAGGGCATGAAATTGGTACCCGCCCACACGGCAAATGCAGGTAGCTTTTGTGATTGGCGAGTGAAACTGTCAATATACCTGCCACAATGGCGTATCACCATTATGACAACACAACACTGAGAAAGTTGTTGACCAATCAGGTAGCCTATTGTTGCTACGCAAACCCCGCCGTTTTCTTGGACTTTCAAAATAAAAAAAAACGAGAAGAAGAAAAATAAAAAATGTGGCCGCATATTGCTGGCGGGAAGAGGCCGCTAGCTGCAACAGAACAAAAAGAGGATGAGGAGGAAGATTTAAAAAAAGAAAGACATTTAAATACAAACTGGAAAGGGAGGGCAAGGTTCACGACTGGCTTGTGTACGACGCCACAACAGAGGAGATGCACTGTCGGGATTGCCTTATGTATGGCAAGTGGAGGAAGCAGAGGGAAGTGTCTGCTCCTCCTCTTTTGAGGACTCAGAGCCCTCAATCTATAATCTACGCTCTGTGAAAAGGGTTTTTCAATCATTGTCTGACCTTGACATTACAGTGTAATGTAGTATGGTTTCTGTTAATTATTATGATTGTTATTGTTGTTTATCTAAATGTTATCCAGTCAAAATCGTCAAAATATGTAATCTTGAAAAGCAACATACATTTATAAGTAATTTGTTATAAATGTAATGTTTCTAAAAAATGTTGAGCCTGGATATCTAATGACACTACAGTGACAAAGAAACAATGACTAATTGATTGCAGTTGGGTGTTAACTACATAAATGAGATCAATGAGATGATTGACAGTTTTTATTTCTGTTATGTTCTATTCTAAATGTCTGCCACACCATGTCAGATACAGTTGTAAGTCATTATGTAGGTCTTGTCATTAATGAGATTAAGTTGGTTATTAACTCAACAGCACTTTAATGTGTATTCTGTACAAGTTCAAGAACCATTCTTATGCATTTTCTGAGTCGTTCACTTTTATTTTAGGCACAAATAAAATTTGTCTGGTAAAAAAACACAGTGGCTGGCCCTGAGCACTAGTATCCTGTTTACGATTGGAGCTTTGAAATATTCCGGTTATGTGTGTTTTGCATGTAAACCAGGAGAACTCCAGCTACCTGGAGTACGGGGATGGATTGATGGATTGAAAGAGGGTAGAAGAAAACAATAAAGAGAGAGGCTTAAAATCGGGCTACTAATGAGCATGCTAACCCATTCAATATTAAGTATACAAACATAAATGTACTCAGAACATTGTAGTTCAAATGCAGGGCACGCTGAATGGGGCTTTAGTCTCATCGTTGCTCATGTGCATCCTGTCCCTACATAGTGAAGCTTGCGTGTTCACACATGGGTTGTAAAATGTGTGAATTATTGAATGGAGCAGAGTGAAGTGGGTTTCTGTGCAATACTCAAAACTATGTCACGCAGCTCATGCACCGCTGCACCCATTTACTGGTGGAACATCTCTACAATGTGCAGATCTTGAACACAGCAATTGAGAACGATCAAAACATACTCACAGGGCCTGGCTCCACACAGAAACATGCATAAAATGCATGCGCGCGCACACGCACACATACACACTCACTGATGCATGAGTATTTGGACAAATACACTCATACAGTCTGTAAGCATACACTGTAGCTTTTGTGGTAAGCAATCAATGTGCACTGGTAAGCACAAGTGCACTGTTTTGTGTCTCATGTACACATTTTACATACTGTACACACACACACACACACACACACACAGAAACACACATTGCTCATTGTTCAAGTCTCCATTGCTGTCGTGGTTCTGCTCTGATTTCTCGTGAAAGCTGCATTGAATACTCTGCTTCAGTGCTGCCCGATGTAAACTTTTAAACAGCTGAATAGATGCAGGTCACTTTTCACACACAACCATAACACAGCGCACATGGCACATAATGGTGCTGGCAAAAGTTATTTTTAAATAAACTTCCTACAGACAAATTGAGTCTCTGTCTCATGATACTAACCCTCATTGAACTTAGTGTTACTCTTCCCACATGAAGCTCACAAACAAGGCTGTGACTTGAGAGAAAGAACGAAAACTGAGAGCTACTCACACAGTTTTAAATCTTTGTACACATTCACAAGTCTCAGCACTGTGCACTTTCAGTGTTGGGGCGCACTCACACTGTCCATTTTTACCGTGCCCATGCATGCTTCACAGCTAAAGTCTAGTTCGTTTGACCAGTGTGAATACAACTCTTCCGTGCCCAGGCACGGCACGCTTGCCGGCCACGGCCCGGTTGAGCGAGGTGGGCTTTTGTAAAGCACAGATGCACATGTATGAGCACAAGCATGCTCATGTGTACAAGCATGAGCGTGAGCATTGACGGCGATCCTGGTGTCTGTATATATAGGACTGTTCCCAGTAACGGACATTTTAAAAGATGCTCTGATGCGGAGGTGGAGTGTTTGCAGATTTGGTCAGATGAAAATATTCCAAAGCAGTCTGACAAAGTGGGCCCTTAAAGTCTAAATTTAATTTCTATGGAATGGGATTGTTTTTATAATTTTTTTTTATTGATGATTAATTCATCCGTCAGCATGAGCAGAGGTAGCCACCAGGTAAACTTCATCAACAGGAAAGAGGTGTTACGGTAGTGCCCTCAGTGCTCTGGTGATGGATCCATTGCCTCTGTGTTTTTATATAGAATAGAAATTAAACGGCTCTCACTGAATTCCCCACTTAGAGTATTTGTTCAGATGTGTGTCAGCAGTAGTTTTAAAGGGGTGCTTTTTGTCTTTTCTATCAGACATTTTCTCAGTCATTCTTAGGATTTGAATCAGCAGTCTGCAAAGGTCACAAACCTGACTCTTAAACCTTTAGAGTACAGGGACAGAATCTATAATCTGTAGTGTGTGGAGAGCCCTGCTGTTTGTTTGTTCAGTGTATTGGCACATGGCCCAACCTTCAGAGGTCCGTCTTGGCTGTCCCTTACTTCAAAGGGATGTTTGGTAATATGATTGCTGCTCTACATCTTTCAAGAGCCTCTAAATATTGATGGTATACTGAGTGAGTAGTTTAAGTTGCAGCAGAGGAGTTAGAACACACTTGTCCTCCTTTTGGCGCTCCCTCCATCCTCTTTGATGGCTATTTCAGGTTACATATGAGCCTTCTCATGTTTGCCACTGATAGCAGTTGACTTTAACCTTCCTTCCCGCACGCATGACAGATTTAATAACAACCTTGTCAAGCTGGTTTCCGCTGATATTGGGATGGGAACATTTGAAGGATGTGTGGATGTTTGCACGAGAGCCATGAGACGATTGCATGACTATGATAGTATTTTTTGCACGAGCCAATGCTTTTCAGTTCACACCTTAAGAACTTTGTTGCAGGTTCAAACATAAATGAAAAACTAAATACAAATCTCTTCTGCGCAGCCTTTTCATCCAATGGTGAACCTAGTGTGCAGTGCTGACCTGAGGATGTTCCTGTGTGCCCTGTACGCTCCGGTGTGCACCGTGTACGGCCAGGTGTCCATGCCGTGTCGATCCCTCTGTCAGCGAGCAAAGGACGAGTGCCACAAACTCATGGAGGTATTTGGATTAGCCTGGCCAGATGACATGGAGTGTAGCAGGTGTGTATGTATATTATTCTGGTTGTTTTATTTTGAATATATGTATATTTTCGGTTCTACATATGCCTCAAATTTGCTCTGTAACCGTGCCCGCTGCTTCTATTGGAACTCAAGCCACATCCACAATGCCTAACTTCACTCTGCACTTCAGCGTCTCGCCACTGTTTTAACTTTCTTTGACTCACCTCTTCTGTATCTCCATAGAGCAGCCCCCTTTCTTCCTCTTTCTCTTCTTACCTCTCTCACTTTGAAAAATATTTCAATTCAGCTATCTTTCTGGTATCTGCCCATGTCTCACATGTCTTTTCTATCAGCTTATTTGATTGTATGTGTCTACACTCGGTGGCCAGTTTATTATGTACACCAAGCTGAAACTTGTTTAGTCTAATACAACAGACCTGCAATGAGTTCTACCTTCATAAAGGTTATAATGTTTAGTTTTTGTTGAAAGGTGTTGACAACTTTAAGGTAATTTTGCAAGCTGTAGATTCCAGTGTTGTTGAATTGTATTTGATTATTCTGAGATAAATCAGTCAATAATTAGATTCTCATTATTCTCCTCAGATTAAGTTGCATGATCCGGCATGATTATCCTTTTTCAGATTCCCAGATTGCGATGAGCCCTATCCTCGTCGAGAGGACCTGCAAACAGGCTCTGACCCCACCGACCAGTCATCCATGACTGTCCAGAGAGACTACGGTTTCTGGTGCCCCAGAGAACTCAAGGTTGACCCAGACCTGGGATACACATTCATGGGCAAGAAGGACTGCTCCGCCCCGTGTCCCTCAATGTTCTTCAACCAGCAGGAGCTGACCTTCATCCGCTACTTTATAGGCGTCGTTTCGATTGTCTGTCTGTCCGCAACACTCTTCACCTTCCTGACGTTTCTCATTGATGTCACCAGGTTTGAATGGCTGAATGTTTGAATATATCTTAACTAAGGATTGAGATGATAACAGAACTATTACCTATAAAAATTATTGCACAAGATTCATAAAGTCATACAAAAAAAAAGTTCTTCACTGTGATTTTATCTTTCATCTTCCTCTTTAGGTTCCGATACCCTGAGCGGCCAATAATCTTCTACGCTGTGTGTTATGTCATGGTGTCACTGGTTTTCTTTCTGGGGTTCATGTTGGAAGACAGGGTAGCATGCAACGCAGTCAGCCCTTCCCAGTTCAGAGCTTCAACCATAACACAGGGCTCTCACAACAAGGTGAGAGTTTTAGCTCGTTTATATCTAGTATCACCACATTTACATCACACACCTTCCTTTCCTTTTTAAAAAGCCTGTTTGGTGTAAGATGTACACTATCTCTATCCTGAAAATCCAGATGCACTGCTTGCAAATTTCAGTTTGCTCTGCTGCTGCCTCTGGGTAAGCACCGTTGGCACTCATTAACTATGTCAAAAATCCCAAGTCATCAATCAAATCGTACCAAATCTGTAATGGGCGAGCGTTACCGATGACGACAGTGATGTGCCGTCAAAGTCAGCTAGATACGTCACATTGTTCATTGCTCTGATTGGTTGTAGTCAATAGAAGTGCTATCCAATTGCATGCAGTGGTATTTTGAAACGCATGCATCGGTGCCGCCCCTTGAGTTGGGAAGGTCTGTTGCTCATGGCCAGACCCTACGTCTGGATAGATGTAGTTATTCTTACATAATTGATCACAACCAATCTAGATATTTAAGACACATTTTTAACTCGTGGCAGCTCAGAAATGTAGGTTTTATCAACTCCAGTAAGATGCTTATTAGATGCTTAACTTTCTCAAGAATTCTCTAGTTGATGGCTCCTACCTGATTAATCAAATGTTATGGCTCCTGCTCTCTCTCATTTCTCTCTCAGGTATGCACCCTGTTCTTCATGGTTCTGTATTTCTTCACCATGGCCGGCAGCGTGTGGTGGGTCATACTGACAATCACTTGGTTTCTGGCCGCTGTTCCTAAATGGGGCAGCGAGGCCATTGAGAAGAAAGCTCTCCTTTTCCATGCTGTCGCCTGGGGGCTCCCAGGGGCCCTGACCGTCACCCTGTTGGCCCTGAACAAAATTGAAGGCGATGGGATCAGTGGAGTGTGTTTCATAGGACTGTATGACATAGACGCCCTGAGGTGGTTTGTTCTGGCACCGCTCTGCCTCAACGTGGCGGTGAGTACAGTCAGAAGATAAATGAGTCGGTGGGTGGACGAAAAGAGTTGATAAGTAGGATGGATGGATGGGTGAACAGATTAATGGGTTGCTGGATGAAAGGAAACAAGAGTGTATTGTTGGCTGAAAGTATGGAGAGATAAGCAAATGTACGGGCGGATGGTTGACAGTCTTTCATCCAGCTCTTTAAAAAGAATAATCATTCATTTTTATTTTGTGAATCTGTCACAGAGTCTAACTTCTCATTCATCTTTCTATCTCCAGGTAGGCATCTCTCTCCTGTTAGTGGGCATTGTTGCTCTAAATCGGGTGCGCATGGAGATCCCTCTGGAGAAGGAGAACCAGACCAAACTAGTCAAGTTCATGATCAGAATGGGAGTGTTCTCGGTGCTGTACCTGGTCCCCCTGTTGACCGTGATCGGGTGCTACCTCTACGAACACACTTACCGGAGCTTATGGGAAATAACGTGGATGGAAGAGAACTGCAGGCGCTATCATATCCCCTGCCCATACAAGGTAGGGAGAGATGTGTCTGTGTAAGACCACATATGTATCATTGGCCAGTTAGGGATTCATTTTATTTGTGAAGATGTTTGAGTACACTTTGCCGAGTGTAGGTCTAAGGTGAGACTTAAGGATCAGAGTGGACACCACCAGATTATCCATCTGTGATCAGTTGCACTTGTAGCTTTATTCTTAGATCTCACAAGATGAATATACCTGTCAAGTAGCTCCTCAAAACTATTCTATTACATTCTGTCTGAAAACAGATGCCTTCTCAGGGTCTGCCTGTCATCTCAGTTGGACATTGAAAACAAATGTACTGGCGCACTCTTGACAGGCTATCCAGCTGTATTCCTTTCACAGCACATGCTGCAGCATGCAAACTCCCCTTGATCTCTCTTCATCTCGCTCACACACATGCATACAGTGTCACACTGCCAAAGTCAGTTGGGGTGAAGTACTCAGTCCTGCACTGTGGAGGATATAGTGTTTGTCTATCCTTAAGTCATCCTTGTGTGTTTATTAAAGAGGAAATGTGTGTGTTTATTAGTCTGTGAGAGAAGTAAACATACCAGTATCAGTGAGGGCACAAGATGCTTCTCCAGTGAAAGAGCGGACCAATGGCCAATTCTTTAAAGGATACTTCATCTCTTTTTTTAAATTTGAGCCTTATTGTCCTGTAATTTTGTTCATAAATCATAAATCAGTTATGATGCAATGTCCTCAGTCAAGTAATTACTGAGATTCTTAACAGGACGTAATTGCTACAACAAGGTCAACAGGTGTAAACAAACCAACAGTTCAGATGGATTATCTAATCTAGAAAAACATGTATATACGGTAAACCGTCAGATCACATTCAAACCAGATAGGGGTCTAAGAACGGTCAGTTAGGTTTGTTTCCTCTTTTAAATAAGTGACTAACCTCTGGATTTATTTACAACCTGTTTTATCCTCTGACCAGTTCTTTTTCTTGCACTGCCAGACTCAGTTTTTGTGGGCACTGTGCTGTCAGTTGCACATGTGAGTGGGCTGACTGAGTAGGTATTTGTGGAGGGGAGGGAGCAGAGTGCAGTATGCATCATTAGCTCAGCTAATACAGCTCTCAAGACTCAACTCCACACAAAACTTCCATCTCTGTTTCTCTGTCTCTTTGTCTTTCCCTCTCTCTGCTGGTTCTCACATACTTACTTCTTTCTCTCAGGGAGTCTCCCCCGGCTACCTCTCTACTTTCTGTGTCTCTCTCAGGGCCTGCTCAGTCATGCTCTGCTGCCTGTCATCTATTAATTCTTTGTAGCAGTTGTGAAGAGTGGTGGGAGTGTGGTGTTTTATAAAGTCTGATGCTTATAACTGAATCAATGCACAATGCACTTCG
Organism: Echiichthys vipera; assembly: GCF_963691815.1. Taxonomy (NCBI): domain Eukaryota; kingdom Metazoa; phylum Chordata; class Actinopteri; order Perciformes; family Trachinidae; genus Echiichthys; species Echiichthys vipera. The sequence goes on from NC_139826.1 coordinate 19,011,256, forward strand.
CTGCATTAGAGCTGCAAATATTAATTGATTAGTTGTCAACTATTAAATTAATCATCAACCGTTTCAATCGATTTATCAAATTAAGTTTGTTTTTTTTAAGAAAACAAAAGTCAAAGTCCAGCTTCTTTAACATATTTTCAGGTTTATTTACTTCTCTCTGACAGTAAAGTGAATATCTTTGAGTTGTGGACATTTTATAGACCAAACAACTAATCGATTATTAAAGAAAATAACCAACAGATTAATCAACACACAAGGCAATGTAAGCTTTTCTCACATAAATCATAAGATATTGTAACTAAATGTTTATTTCAAGTGTTTGTTTATGTTTCTATCATTCTTCTGAGGGCTCTTACAGTTGTTTTATAACACTAAAGTGTCAGCTAATTTGTGACTGACAGACTGTATGAGAGGGGGTGAAGGCAGGTGCAAGTGCTTATGTTACTTGTTAGTGTATATGTACATGCATGTGTCTGTAGCTGTGTGTGTGTGAGAGCTCATCTAGAGGGACTCCCTTTATGTGCTATTGTAGCTCTGGAATTTCAATATTGCCATGCGTAATTTGACCTTAACCCTAGGGCGGTTTTGTGTGCAAATGTTTGTATGTGTAAGAGTGTACAATTGCATGTTTTTGGATAATTGAAGATTTTGTGGCCATTGTTCAAGTTCAAGTGACGTGTGTGTGTGTGTGTGTGTGTGTGTGTGTGTGTGTGTGTGTGTGTGTGTGTGTGTGTGTGTGTGTGTGTGTGTGTGTGTGTGTGTGTGTGTGTGTGTGTGTGTGTGTGTGTGTGTGTGTGTGTGTGTGTGTGTGTGTGTGTGTGTGTGTGTGTGTGTGTGTGTGTGTGTGTGTGTGTGTGTGTGTGTGTGTGTGTGTGTGTGTGTGTGTGTGTGTGTGTGTGTGTGTGTGTGTGTGTTTATTTCAAAAGCGCCTAAAGTCCTCCCCAAGGAGTTGTCTGTATATGTTGTGAGAGTTCAAATGCTCTCTCAATAACGTCCGTGCAAGGATATAATTTAGATTTTAATGCACTATCCCCATAAACCACTGTCATCTGTTTACCACCATGTCCGTCAGAATTGAACTCAACTGAAAACAAGACATCAAAACATAAAATGCCCATATTGCTGTATTTTCCATACAGTACACATTGCAGCACCCTGGCAGTGTGAGAGCACTGCTAATTTGTTTCCAATATAATGAGTAAAATATTCTGGTTATGAATTCACAGTGTGAACTGCTGTATTTTTGCCCAATCGACACAACTGCTTTAAACTCCTGCCCTCTGGTGGGAGATACTGTATCCTGCATGCAAGTTCAAGTCCAACTGAGAAGAAAGCAGTAGCTGCAGTTCAGCTGCTGAAACAGCTGGGTTTTTCTAGGATTACCTCCCCTCTTCCATCATTCAAACTGACCGACTGGGCTAAAAACACTTGTCACTGCTGAATACTTTTGGTCTGCTTAATGTGCGAGTTGTTTCAGTGGCATCCTAAGCATTTAATGTTTTGTTTTTACCGTGTGTTTTACTGTTGAGGAATTATTTGTTCTGCACTTCAGCACTTAAATGCAATAATGAAATATGTCTTCTATATTTTAGGCTGTTTCAACAGTCTTTTGTCTTGATTGGATGGTTATTAATACTTAATATTTGTGTTCTCTTTAGGTGGAGCAGACCAGCCGCCCAGCCATGGTATTGTTCCTAATGAAATATCTTATGATGCTGGTGGTGGGGATCCCCTCTGTGTTTTGGGTGGGCAGCAAGAAGACCTGTTTTGAATGGGCCAACTTCCTGCATGGACGCAGACGCAAAGAGTAAGATGAATTTGTTTTTAGGCCTGATAATTCCTCCCTTGTATAATTTTGTGATGAGGCTTATTAGGCCAGTTTTTTTCCCCAGGGATAGAAAATCAAGCACAGAGCACATAATTATGAATATTATAGTCCATTTCTGTTAATAGAGCCTCCTGAAATCTACACATTGTTCCTTTAAAACAAATTTGTGAGGGCACGTCCTGTATATCTGATTATGATATCAGATCATTTTGGTTTTTTTCATTTTGTCTGTGTCTATTCCAAAATAAACTCAGAGATAAACCAGCAGTAATAGTATTTCCGCCAACTTCCCTCTGTCCTTAAACTCTCTATGTGCTCTTTCTGGATCGTTCCTATTTCCCCTCCACCTTCCTCTCTTCTCCCATTTTTAAATGCCTCCCTCACACTCTTCTCTCTGCAGCAGCGGGGTGAATGAGTCCCGTCAGGTGCTGCAGGAGCAGCCAGACTTTGCCCAGTCTCTGCTGCGTGAACCCAACACCCCTATCGTTAGGAAGTCCAGAGGAACATCCACTCAGGTAGGACTGCAAACACAGCAGTCATATAGCAGTATCAAAAGTATCATTGCGATACTAAATTGGCCACACTTGTTTCCTCTTCCCACTGGGCATCTACCTGCAACACATGGTGCATGATCAGATGATTGGCAAAAGCACGGACCACATTAAATCATCAGTTGGCTTGAACGTCTCCTACCGCTATGATGTTAAATTATTCTTAATAACCCTTAATAAGTATTAAACAGTCTTCTAATATGTTCTGTCATTTTGAATCATGTTTTCAATATGCATATTTGTCCAAAAATGTTTTATGCTAAAGTTTGAATTATTTTAATCATTGTGTAGATGAGTAGTTGGATTCTGTTTGGTTTATTTATGGAATCCTACCAGATTTGACAACTATTATCACGCTCACTGACCCACTGACTGACTACTGCTTGATAACATTTCATAACATTCTATAACAATTTTACAAAATACTATACTATGACTTTTCTTCATGACTGCTCTGCCCACTGTGACATATATCTGTATATGAGATACTATACTATGACAATTTTCCACTTTTTTCAACATACTATATTGTGAGACAAAAAAATTCCGACATACTACACTATGGTGCTTTTTCACTTTTTTCAAAATATTATACTATGAAATCTTCTTCACTATTGTCGACACTATACTATGAAATCTTTTTCACTTTTTTGAAATACTATGACATTTTCTTTCCCTTGTTTTTACATACATACTATGCCTTTTTTTTTTTTACTTTTTTCAACATACTATGTTATGAAATTGTATCACTTTTTACTGACATACTATATTATGACTTTTTTCCACATACTGGGGGCTGCAGTAGCTCAGTACATAGGTGACTCTGCTGGGAACCAGAGGGTCGCCGGTTCGAGTGCCAGTTCATCTCCTGGGCACTGCCGAGGTGCTGTTGAGCAAGGCACCGAACCCGCAACTGCTCGGGGCGCCGGTCCACTGGCAGCCCCCTCGCTCTGAAATCTCTCCATTAATTGGATGTATATAGGTCCTGTTTGCAACATGAATAATAATAGAGTGAAAAAATTGAATTTCCTGTTGCGGGATTAATAAAGTAATTCTTCTTCTTCTATATTATCACATTTTTTCACTTATTCAACATACTTTACTATGACATTTCTTTTATTTTTTTGACATACTGTACTATGACTTTTTTCACTTTTTTTCAACAAACTATATTATGAAATTTTTCCCGTTTTTTTCAACATACTACATAGTACTATGGCTTTTTTTGTGCCTGCTCAGCCCACTGTGACATATCTTATGACGGTTTCATGAGATACTATACTATGACATTTTTATTGCAGTTTTTATGAAATACCTTTTTATGGCATATAGGTACCGTACCTTGAAGCCCTTTGGTTGGGTAGAACTTTAGATTATGTTTCAAGCAGATTTACTGTGTACTACTGTATATCACTTGCACTGAAGCTACAGTATAATAGCTTCATTGAAATTATGCAATGAACAGATAATGAATATCATTTTTGTTATATTGTGAATTCTGTTTTTCTAACTTAAAAAACAAAAAATGAGCAGAAATGTTTTTGGCAAATCTCTGCTCCAGAGTTTAATACCAGCAGTTATTACACCAATCTGACCTGTCATCCACCTGTAGGGCACATCTACCCATGCCTCTTCCACCCACTTGGCTGTCCTAGACGACCTTGACGAGCCAGTCCGGACTCACCAGGTCCAACCCACCTCCACCAGGAGTAAGGCCAGCAGTGTCCACAGCAAAGCGAGCTACCACGGCAGCCTGCGCCGCACCCGTGATGACAGGTAGAGCAGGAAATCCATGACTTCCTGTTTATTTGTCAAAAGTTGTGGATGAGTGGAAACTAAATCTTTCTCCCTGTGCCTCTCCTCTCTTAGGAGTGATACTATGGTTTACCGAGGTACAGAGGAGCGCAGTTTCCATGGCAGCATGCCACGTCTCAACCACCCTCTTTCTGCTCACAGCAGCCTCCATCAGATAGATGGCCAGTCAAGGCACGGCAGTCAGCGGGACATATCTGAGGCCCCACCAACCCTCATCACCCACGGAACAACGGGAAGTGACAGCCAGGCTGCTGAGAATGACGGCACAAGCGCCTGAGAAGAGGAAATTATTGTAAGGATGTTTTCGATGCCTTTTAAAGGAAGATCTGCCTTCTGCTGATACACACCCGTCTGTTGAGTGTGTAAACAAAGTGTTTTTCTCTGTGAAGGTGGACAGTGTACCACATAAGTTAGCAGTGTGGCTAACACAGTTCAGTCAGTGAACTTAACTGATCTCTCAAAGATTCAGTTGTTACATTGTAAAACTGAAGTTTGTTTACGTAACTATTTGACTTTACATGGCGGAGGACTCCTGAATGCTTGACTCATATTTGATGACATCAATGATGCTGACATTATTCATTATGAATCTTTATGATCATTGCTGTTGAGCTCAAGTGACCCAGAGCACTGGATAGGAGACACTGAAAAAGTTGGAAGGAGAAGTCATCATACTTTATGGACAAGAACACTTAGATGGACCTTTCACCATCTTGCAGGACCTACGTGGATATTGTTAAAAACTGAGTATTGCTTTAGTAACTATATTAATTGGTTGGTAATGTCTCACGTAAAAGTTGACTTACTTGAGTCTCAGTCTTGACTGAGACTTGTTTATTCCCATTTGCTCTGGACTGCAGCTCTTAATGAACAATGTTTATTTTTGTGTGGCTTCAGGGGTGGATAAATATGGGCTTAATGTGAAATTGTGGACCTCTCTTTGGTTTAGTGAATATTTTTATACTGTGAAAATTGTCTGTCTGTCTTCTGCTGAAAGCTTCATTTAGTGAGTGTGTGTATGAGCGAGTAAGAAATGAAGACACAAGTCATCATATATGTTTTAGACTTCAATTGTTCCCTCCAGTGATGCAAAAGCTGAAAGATGTGTGCTACCCAGAATATAAAAGGATTGTTTCAGAGTCAGAAAGATGGGGATGCAGTGCAGACATGTTTGGGTGAAATGAGTTGGAATAATGTGTGTGCACTTCTACAAACACATCTATTCTAGCTTATGCTGCTTTTTGGCCTTCAAAAACCATTTTAGCACGACTTTCCTGCATAGAGGCATATGTCTGACAGATAGAAAATGCAGTTCTGGAATAAAGCAACAGTTTAATCAGATGGTTACATGTTCTGTCAGTTTTCAGCCAACCAATCTGTGTTATAGCATCCAAACAATAAACAGATCCGGAGCACTGATAAAAGTTAGCTGTTATCCAGAGTACTCTAACCTAAATTGACGTACATACCCATCACTCCATTCAATCCATGGGTTTGTATAGACTAGAGAGCAATTTTAAAAGTGCATGCTTCTATTCTGAAATCTGTCACAGACGCACACACACACACATACAAGGCCGAAAGGTTGTTTTTTTAAGAGTAAGTGCTTTTTTCTAATGTAACTTTCACCGCTCTTCTTCTCTTTGCTTGTGTTTGTTTGTTTTGTTGTTCAGACATAGATTTACCCAAAGAGGTGCAGAAAAAGAAATGGTTGCTATTTGCGTATTGCTACATTTTCTGACATTATTTTACGTTTAAGTAAATGTTACAGGAAGTGTATATTGTAAATGGTTTTTTTTCTATAGTTTGTGTTTTTTCCTAATCCCTAAAGACCCAATTAACCTACCTCACCTGTGCTCTCTGTCTTCTCTATACCCATTGCAGACACATGTACACACATTATTAGATGATTTTTGTAAAGTAAATCACAGGGTTCCCACACAAGCAAGAACTTTCCAGGCCAAATGCTTGCAAATTCAAGGACCCAACATGGGTTATTGCTGTTACAACACTGAGAACAACAACAGAGATGCATCTGCAGGAAGCGTAGTCAGACAGTGTAACAGTACTTTACTAATGTTAAGTAAATAAAGATATCACTTCAATTTCTATTCTTGCACAAGACATGTTAATTCAAACACTTTCAATTACCCATGTCTATTTATGTGTATATTTAAAACATTTTCAACATCGGTTGCGGGTACAATTGGCTGAAATGGGTTTTCTCAGGAGGGTGGCTGGAGTCTCCCTTAGAGATAGGGTGAGAAGTTCAGCCATCCGTGAGGAACTCGGAGTAGAGCCGCTGCTCCTTTGCATTGAAAGGAGCCGGTTCAGGTCGTTCGGGAATCTAGTAAGGATGCCCCCTGGACGCCTCCCTAGTGAGGTGTTCCATGCACGTCCAGCTGGGAGGAGGCCTCGGGGAAGACCCAGGACTAGGTGGAGAGATTATATCTCCACACTGGCCTGGGAACGCCTCAGGATCCCCCAGTTAGAGCTGGTTAATGTGGCACGGGAAAGGGAAGTTTGGGGTCCCCTGCTAAAGCTGCTGCCCCCGCGACCCGACCCCGGATAAGCGGTTGAAGATGAGATGAGATGATTTTTTTCCCCCTCAGATTCACAAACTTTGATTTCAAGGACCCTGGGGAACCATGAAATCAAGTTTTAACTCAGCACAAAAAATCAGTAAAAATAATGGTGCTTACTTCTGCACGATCTAAACTCAAATCAAACACTTTATCGACTCATGGGTTCCGTCATTTAACACACACACACACACACACACTCATCAATAGGATATGTGTCTGTCCTTCCCACAGTTGGCTTTGTGTTTTTCCAGTCTACTTCTTCAAATGTACCTAGCTAACTCTCTGGCCTTTCACCGCTGCCTCCCTCCTCCTGTCTGTCTGTCTATACCCGTTTCTCACAGCCACCACCTACGGCCAACTTGTCTGCCTGCATATCTGTTGTACATAGATTCTCCGTCCTATCTGATGACTAATCTGCCTCTCATCTACCTTCTGCCTCTCCTCCTGTAAATGTGCCCACACTTATTACTTTTTTGGACCTACAGCAACTGTCTGTACTCTTGCAATTCGTGACTGCTTATAAACGTTAACCAACGTGCTTTTACCTCTGAATTTGACATTACAATGAAAGAGATGATGTGTGTTAAACACTGCCACTGAATCTCCCCTTTTCAGCTATTAAATATCTCATTCTTGTCAGGCCGCCTAAGTCTGTGATCATTATTAGCCCCAACAGTGAGACATGAGGAAGAAGAGCTTTGTCCCTCGCTCCTTGATTTCTGATGTCATGCTGTGAAAATGTGACATGTTATCAATGATGGTTACAAAATATATAATAATGTGAATTTTGAAAGTTGAGTTGTATTTGCCTTTTAATTTATTTGCAGTTTGGGACTGTAATGACTTCTTTTCCATGCAGTCTAATAAACTTTTTATAGACTTCAGTGCTTTTGTTACATATTCTGTTAATACTGGACTTATGTTGCTACTACACCTGGTGATGTGTAGTGGTCACATATGACCTCTTGTCACCATCACGCAGAATGTGACATACTCTGCAACACTGTCAGGCAGTTTTCCTTGAATCCTTAATGCAACTTTACTTTCTTTAATCGTACATAAAATTTGTATGCCTCTTGTGGCTTTTGCAAATATCAGCATTGTATAAAAGTTCAGTTCAGTGACCACATTTCTTAAGCTGGTTTCATCAATGGCATAATGTGGTTTTAAAATCAACACAGTGGAAAAACTTTGAAAACGGCAATAATTCAAACAGCTACTTAGCCCTACACATATACGGCACACACACACATATTTAAAAATCCTGCAGTGTTGTAAAATAAAGAATAAGACATTCTTTTTAATACTTTGTGAAAATCTGTTAACTCGGTCAAGACCAGATTCCTGATCGTTCTCGTTTCCGGCGGACAATGGCGGCTACATCTTGTTTGAGCGTGGAGACACTCTGTTCCAGCTGCTCGGAGAAATCCCTCAGCAGACGACTCTGCTCGTCCACAAACAGTCTGAGCCCCAGCAGGTCTGACTCCTCCTGGAAACAACATGAAACGCATAGCCTCAAAACTAACATCAACAGTTAACCTTACATACCTGTATGTAACCATACACACAGGGCTTAATATTAGAAACTTCCTCTTAAATCCCTTTGGTACTTTTCTAGATGATTGACCAAAAAACACTTTTTTTTCAACAACGTGTGTCTCACTGAAGATCTGATTGTAAATTCCATAACTTACTGAAGTGCCTTTCCTGCCCAGTTTGCAGATGTTTCTTGTACATCTGATTTTGGTAACGTACAATGATTGTACATAATAGAATGATGATGTGAAACAATGTAAAGAACTTCTAAAGATTTCTTGTCAAATTAACATAGTGTGGTTACGTACGCTGGGCCTGTGTCGGCGCAGACGCTGCAGCTGAGCCCTGACTGAGGTCATGCTGTGGTAGAAAACCTTGAGAGCACGAGCAAACTCTGCATCACAGCTGGGACGCATCGACCGGCTGCGTACACTCTCCCCACCTCACACACACACACACACACACACACACACACACACACAAAGAAGTCATAAAATCTTATTTTATTATTTCTATGAATGGGATTATTTTGCCATACTCTTAAAGCTTGTCTGTTATAAAGTAGTAGATGTGACCTGCAGTTTTAATTTGTGTTTTCAATTTTCAACGTGCGTTGTGTGTGTAACAGTTACCATTCCTGGCTGTGCTGAGTTGTTCTCTCAGACTATGATTTTCTTTTCTCAGTGAATTATTGACACTCTTCAGTTCCTCCAACTCCTGTTGGAGAGCTCTCACTGAACAGCGGACCTCTGCAGAGTCTACAGGCTGCAACACATACACGCACATACACACAGATATATATGAGCACAGTGACTGAAATGTTTGCTTTATGAATTGTTCTTCGAATACAAAACGACATCAAGCTTGTGCAATAAAGTTGTTTAGAATTACTCATTATCCTCCCTCCTATCCTATGCGCTTACAATTCTACTTTACTGCTATCTTAATTAGGTAATTACATAATGTATTAGGTTGCACATGTATCTCTTCCATAGAGTTATACCCAGCTTTAGAAACACATAAAAGGGAAAGATAATTCCTGACGCAGGAATGTGGATTCAGCATTAAACTCACTGCAGTGTCTGTTGGGCCTGCCTCCTCAATGATAAAGATGCCCTCTGTAGTCATCCTCACTCCCTTCAGAGATGATATCAGGTCAGTACAACCCTCTGGAATGGAGAACCAACACCTGTCAGCAGCTTTACCGATACCTCAGTATGTGTAGAAATTCCTTGAACATAGCTATTATGAAATGTTTCTAACAAGGGTGAGAGATGAACATCAGTGTCCAAAATTTAATTACGGTTCAGTTCTATCCCACTCCAACTGATCTCTGCGAGTCTGAGGGAGGCAGGGGAATATCTGAATGCTTTTATTTTTGGCTGCTGCTGTGAAATGAGATATTACAGCAGTGTGACATAATGCATTTCAAACTATGTACTATATACTACTATATATTTGTTTTACAAACTGAAAGCCTCCAATTTTGTCTCTTGCTCTCAGCCAACACTACAGTAAAAATATGGAGAGTGTTGCTCAATCATCCGTCATTCTCTTCTCTTCACCTTGGAGGCCCCAGAGCTCCAGCACCACAGCACTGCTCTGCAGGTAGTCTAACAGACGTTGGGAGGTGTGGAGGGAGGCAAAGTGAACTCTGTGATCCAGCAGAGGGTTGACGTTGTGCCACACAGCCGGAGAAAAGAGAGGCTGGCTGCAGTCAAATAACCTGAAACTGATAGAGAGATTGCGAGAAGAAGGAAGAACAGTCCCTCACTTCTGGCTGTATGAACCCACAGGACAGTTATATTCCATGCTTCCACCGTGACTCTTCACTTTCAATCCTAACACCACTGAAAACAGCTCATGTCCGACTTAATGTACTGGATATACCTGTGCCATACACAAATTGTATCTTCCCTTCCTGTACTTAAAACTCTCTTCAGTGCCTTCCATGCCCCGTACTGTATGCCTTACCCAATTTGGACCCCTCTGTTGCGGGCCTCTCTGATCCAGCGGAGGCCGCAACACTGTTCTAGGACCAGCTGGAAGTCTAGTCGTCGACCCAGTAACTCAGACGGGTCGATCAGAATGTCATCCTCTCCCTGAGGGCTGGGAGGTGAGAAAGATGTTTTATTATTATATCATTGTTTATACAGGTTATTTACTGTGTGTGTGTGTGTGTGTGTGTGTGTGTGTGTGTGTGTGTGTGTGTGTGTGTCTGTGTGTGTGTCTGTGTGTGTGTGTATGATTCATACAGTCCCTTGGAGGTGCAGGGGACCAGCTGTGCTTGTAGAATGGCCTCCTCTGTGCCCTCTGACCCCAGCACCTGCCAACAGAGATTACCAACCTAGTATCACTGTGTAAATGTGTGTGTGTGTGTGTGTGTATATATATATATATATATATATGTGTGTGTGTGTGCGCAGTTTATCTGTGTGTGTACCTCAAGTTGCTCTTCCAGAGGAATGCGGAAGGCCAAAGACTGTAGCCAGAGGTGAGCAGTGCCTAGAAGCAGAGGCTCCACAGGATCCCAGAAGGGGTCTTTATCTCTGGCTAACGCAGCTGTAGATAGCCCATCTACTCTCTGACAGCAAGAATAAAGAAAAAAAAAGTTCAATATTTTTGGGCTACAACCAACATCTAAAAGGGACAGCAAAAATAGAAACGCAAAAAGTATGCATTTCTGCTGATTTGTAATAGTCAATCACTACGGTTTACATGAGCAACATTCCCTCCACTAAATTACATTGTCTCCGCTCTTCTTAACCTGATGCTGCTGGTAGGCTTCTTCCATCAGGAATTTTCGGTTCACAAACTTGGTCTTGGACCATATCCATACCTGGGGAGCAAGTGTGTGAAATGAAAGACCTCTCAAACCTACATTGAAATTGTAATTATATAAGCCTATGAGCTAGTGTGCGTTACAGATAGATAGATACACTAACCTGTTGTCTTCCATTAGAGGTGACTCTGATAACAATCTCCTTCTCAAGATCATGTCCTTTTGAATCCGACAGCGTCAGATTCTTAATCTCCAACTTAAACTCCACCCCCTACAAACATGGCAGACGATGAATTGCAGATGTTTCCTAACTGTTAATATATAACAATGACGGACGGAGCGCTTCAGTTTTGTTTTGTTTTTTTTTAACATTAAAGCATGTTAACAGGCTGTACTAGAAAACCAACATATAAGTATGAACCTGAAAATGAGCATAATATGGTTTCTTTTAAAATGTGCTGCATGTGTTTGTGTTACCTTGTTCAGTTCCTGGCTCATCTGGTTGGCCTCAGCCACCATGGGCATCAGTTTGATGTAGTCATAGAAGACGGCCAGCAGACTGGGGTCTGTCTGACTGGACCCAGCACTCGACTCACCTAAACACAGATACATAAATAATATCTAACAAGTCTCCCTCCAAATATAAACCCCCTTTACTTACAGCTCTTGATCCCCCTGCTTACCCAGGTGGATGCCCTCAGCAGCAGCCAATTCAGACTGGAAATAGTCGTAGTCGTAGCGGCTCCAGTCATCCCCGCCCCTCTCAGAGGGATAACCAATGAACAGATAGGTGCAGTTGGAACCGAGAATAAGGCGGTCCTACCAGGATAGAAAATAAAAAGGTGTGTGTGTGTGTGTGTGTGTGTGATTCAAGATTCAAGATTCAAGAAGCTTTATTTATCCCGAGGGAAATTATAGTGCGACAGTTTCAATACAAAGATGGGAAAGGATCAGAGTTACAATAAGCTAACATAATCAAATCAAAATAAAGCTAACATAAAATAAATCAAACAATAACTAAGTGTGACAGAGTGCAACAGACATTGTGGTTAAGCGTAGGTATATACAATGTACAACAATACGCACTGTGCAGTTCAGCAGCATATTGAGTGTAGCAGCATTTCCTACACAACTAAGTTACAGTAAAGTACAATGAAGTGGAGCAGCATTTCTTACTGAAGTAAGTTAGTTACAGTAAACCACAGTAAAGTGTAGTGTGTGTGTGTGTGTGTGTGTGTGTGTGTGTGCACCTTCATATCGTAAAGTTTGTGTATGTGTTGACACTCACCAGGTGCTGCAGCTCAGTTGTCTGAGAGACAGCGTTGCCATTGACAATGATCTTTGACTCTGCCAGTGGGGTCAATGTTACCCGGCGCTGCTCATTCCTTAACACGGCATGGCGCTCCTGGATTCTGAAACACAAAAAGCACATACACGTGTGTAAATGTGAGCGAAAGAAAGAAAGACACTTTGAATAAGGGCATCTAAGCTTCCAGACAACCCTGCACTCTCTTTAAAAGCCTGTCCCAGGATGCACTTGGTGGAATACACTCATGACAGATCCCTGTTCAATTACATCGTTCACATCCACTTTTAGACTCCATATAGACTGTTGAGTTTCTCTAATCTGACTTTACTTGCACTGGTTTGTGAAGTTCAACTGTTCCCTGATGTTGATGTGATGTAAACTCACCCTAAGCCCTTGATAGAGATGGATCTGGGGGAAGAGTCACATAGGCCGATGTCCCATTCCCCTGGAACATAAAACAGCATTGATGAGTGGTAATGAACACACTAATAATAACTGTAACAAAGGGTCTGTCTGACTATGACAAGCTGCTCATTCACTTCTGACATCCAACTCTCTAGCCTACTTACCTCTGTGGCATTCTCCATTCTTAATACGTCCCTCTCTACAAGGTGTACTGAACTAGACAGTAAGATATTCATCCCAATACAAAGACAGATTTACCCTCCTGAATGAAAAGCTTCACCACCCCTGACAGCTGAGCGTCCTCGTTGATGTTCAGGACGTAGGGATGCATCTGCATCATCCTCCTCTCCTTACAGTGAAGGAGAGGGACAGAGAGAGTACATGTACAAAGATGTATATACTGTAAACTCTAAAACTTGACCAAGTGCATTTAAGTTCTGTGCTCATGTAGATTTTCATGTGAATGTGTGTGTGTGTGTGTGTGTGTGTGTGTGTGTGTGTGTGTGTGTGTGTGTGTGTGTGTGTGTGTGTGTGTGTGTGTGTGTGTGTGTGTGTGTGTGTGTGTGTGTGTGTGTTTGTGTGTACCTGTGTGATGTTAGCGTACTGTTGCTCCCAGTCCTTCAGTGCCTCCTGCAGATGTTGTTCCCACAGAGTCTGAATGGCTCTGATCTGAAGCTCATTGTGGGCCAGCAGCTGACGAAGCTCCTCTGAAAACAAACACACACACACACACACACACACACACACACACACACGCACGTACATATACGCATTGACCCTTGCCTCCTGAATTCCATTCTATTCTAAAACTGAGTCTTACTGGTCTCGTCGTTCGCTCTGCGTCCCTCTTGGCCCAGACGGCTCAGTCGTTGCAGCAGTCTGGTGTTCTCGGCCTTTAGCTCTTTCACCAGACGCTCAGTGGGGCTCTCGTTCACCACAGCTCGGTTCTGGATACGCTTCGCCCTAAAGAGGTGAGGGGAGTGGGGGACACAAGGAGTGAGGGGGTTGGATGGGGTACAGGTGGAGCAGATGAGTGAATGAAAAAGAAGAGAGAAAAGACAGCAGATGAGTAAGGAGGAATGAAGGCAAGTGCAATTGGGGTAGAAGTTTAACCACATATTTCTTGTCATTATGGTGGCAACCTGCTGTATTCATGATGGGTTACACTGCATGAATGGTTTGTTGTACCTCTCAGCATAGCGCAGGGTTGAGAGGGACTCCTCATAGCAGATATCAGCAGGACTCAGCGTGGCAATCTTGACAATTGATGGATGTTTCCAATTAGAAATAACATAATGCAACAACAGTGTGTTAGCACTATTTTCTCTAAAGTGTCTGTTACCATAACAGTGCGACTGTTGCCTCCCAGGGCAGACTGCAGCAGCTTGGTGAGAACCGAGTCTCTGTAGGGGATGTGGAGGACCTTCCTCCCCACCGCCACATCAGCAAGGGCACTGGAGGAGAGAAGAGGATGTGAAAGATACTGACAATCTAAACTGAATTGGAACAAAGTTAATGTATTCACAAGGCCAACCTGATAACATTGCCAAGGGTGGTGAGGCTCAGGTTGATGGCTGTGCCCTCTTTGAGTCTGTCTGCCTCGGACCCCGACGACCGCTGACGCTCACTGCCAGCCAAGTCCACCAAGTTTATGTTGGACTGCTTTGTGATGCTCTCTTTGGAAAAGATCTGACAGGGAGTCACGGTGAACAACAAACATTTGGAGAAACCTGAAGATAGTATTCTGACACATAGAAAGGTACATAGACACCAGCACACATGCAGGTAAATGATTATGTAACAGCTTGAGATTAAAGTGTACATAGTGGGACAGACAAATCAAAATCTTGGAGAATGTGTGTTGAAGCTGAGCTGAAGGTGGAGCCTCTTACCTGTTTGAGCTGGAGGATAATGAGCATGTGCGAGCGACTGCTGTTGGCGTTCATGTTCGTGGCAGCAGTGGTCCGGGTCCTGGTCCCCTGCTCCATCAACTGCTCCACCTACATTTTAACATTCCCACTTTATCACGATTCCTGATACAAAATAGCAACACAGATACATTTCCCTGTAGCACCCAATAAGTGTTTCATGAAAATGTTATAAAACCCAATAATGTTTTTTTTTCAGTCAGAATCACTGTTGTCTTATCGCATAACACTCTGCATTAGCCATCTTTTCTGAGGCCGTCTAATCTAAGATCCTTGCACAATGACCCATTAGCACGGGTACAGGTGGGTTCATTTACCATTGATAGGGCTTTTATTTTAGTGCATCTTTGCCTGATACAAATGTACCACTTACCATCTGTTGCAGATTTCAAATTCTACATAGAGCCTAGAGTTGATTACATTATTTGGTGCTACAATCACTCCTAATAGCTCCTTTTTCTTTTCTTAACAGCTCTTGTATTATAATTCTATGATAATAAAACTGACAGGAGACCCAGGACTCAGCTCCTAGAGTATAATGTGCACAGTTATCTATCCAGCTCCCCTTCACTATCTCACAGTTTGTTACTGTCTGTATGTAGAGGGGGTTCTCTCTGTGCATATACTCTCCATTCATACCTGTGTTGCGCTTTCACATGGGACTGTTCGGAGACCCTCCACATAGAAGCCTCTCTGCTGCTCCTCTCTGACTCTGAGCCCCCCTAAAGTACGAGACCCCCGGGACAGCAGGTCAACCACCTGGACAGAGCGGAGAGAGACAAAAAAGAAAATAATGCAGAAGTTAATGAAGGAGGCAGCGCTGGTCACGTACCCAAGACAATAACTTGTTATTGAACGTAATATCCAGATAAAGTAGACACAAAAACAAATCAGAAGGAGGAAAAACATCCCTAATGGTACCTGCTCGTTGTAGATTTCCAACATACTGAAGAAAACCTGTGTAAACATCAAGAACAAGGACATTCAGAAATTTCACAAAACCACCGCACAGCCATACATGACACTGGATGCTGAGAAACAGCCACGCACACTCTTTACCTGACATTGTCTGGTATCCTGGTTCTCTCTAATGGCCTGAAACAGTCGCTGACACAGTTTAGGAACCAGGCCTTTGTTAGGCCCGTAGCCCACCATCGAGTAACTCTTCCCGGAGCCGGTCTGCCCATAGGCCAACAGTGTGGCGTTGTAACCCTGCAGACATCGTTTCAGGGCTTTTATTATCAAAAAAGATTATGAGCCAACTAGCGCAGAACAAAATCTGCTTGAGTGGGAAAAAGGTGTGACATGAATGTGAATGTCACTCCAATTAAATATATGATGATTGTTACCTGCAGTGCATTCTCCAGTATTCCTTCTCCCAGGTCCTGAAACACACTGTCCTGGGGATAGATCATTGTGAGCTTGTAACTCAGTATTGCCTTGCTTCAAGGTCTCACATTGTAAGCAGTGTGATTTATAAATATTCCAAAGTATCAAAACGCTCAATCAGTATAGAAAAGCACACAGCCTGTATTCAGAAACTGTTTCTTTAAAGGAGCTGTCAGGACTTTTGTACAGTTGTGATGTCACAACTACACTATATATAGGTAGAAAGTGCTGCTACAGTCATTCTCTGAATGCAATGACGATGCAGAGACCAGGAAACACTGACCAATCAGAGCAGACTGGGCTTTTTTAGGAGGAGGTCTTAAAGAGACAGGTGCTAAAACGGAGCGAGGGTGAAGAAGAAAGAAGAAGAAGAATAATTCCTATATTAATCCGGCAAGGGGAAATTCTATTTTTTAACTCTGTTATTATTATTCAGGTTACACACACAGGCCCAAATACACACACATGCACAAACAGGACTTATATACATGCAATTAATGAAGAGATGTCAGAGCGAGGGGGGTGCCAATGGATCAGCTCCGAGCAGTTGGGGGTTCGGTGCTTTGCTCAACAGCAAGATGAACTGGCACCTCTCTAGCCACCAGTCCACACTCCATTCATGGTCCACGACCCTACGGTTCCCAGCTGAGTCACTTATGGACTGAGCTACGGCCGCCCCATACAGGTAAATATAAATATATATAAAAATATTGTGTGTTTTTTTAACATTAAAGCATGGAAACATATTCTAGTAGTAACCCAAAATACAAGTAGGAACCTGGAAAAGCATAATATTGGACCTTTAACTCGTTGTTTATTACTTAATGTTAACTTAATGTTTGTTCAGTCTACATTTACTGTCTATATTTTCTGTGTTCACTGTGTTCTATGGGTCTACCAGGATGTCTTGGGGCTGACCTGGTCAGCGTATCGTCCCCCGGGCTCCTCAGGCACGTAGAGGCCGCCACAGTCTTGTGAGAAACCGCTGTGGGACCAGTAGGCATAGTCGAAACAAAACGAACGACGACTCTGGGATTCACGCGGGTCCTGGATGGTGATGGAGCTCGACACCATGGAGACAATACATCTGCTGCCTGCGTCCCTCTCTCTCTGAATGTAGGGAGGAAATGAAGGAGAGTGAGAAAAGTGGGAGGATTTAATTTGGTTTTCAACGAAAATAGGAGGAAATTAAAGTTTAAAAAAAGAGATAAATAAACAATTAAGTGGGAGTCTGATAACTCAAGTGTTATGTCTATTGAGTCAGCAGATCCATTGTTTTTCATCTTAGCACCAGGCTACACAACGTCCTGTATCCAATCACATTTGTTATTATTATAGTTGCTGTGCATCTCTGGGTCTTTCCCTCTCTTTCTCTTTTCCCTAACTGGTAAACAAAGATGGCCACCAACCATAGAGCCTAGGGTTTGTCCGTTCGTGCCTGACCTATGCTTCATGGAAAGTTTCTTGAGATAAGTTTTGTTAGGATTTAAGACGATCAATAAAATTTTGAATTTAATATGTCTTTTGTGGAAAAGTAATACATGTGTATGCAATCAAATCATCCTTTTTGTTAGACAACACTCGTACTAATATTATTTCTAACTGGTTGAACTGGTAGCTTATATCAGTGTGTTCATAGAATTTTACAGTAGAGCCAATATTGATATCATTGATATTAGTACTGGTGATTGTTTTCTAATATACACTGATGAGAAAACCTTTTTTTTGCAGAAAATTATGCTCTATTTTCGCCGTGTTCATTTCTTGGCTAAACAATGTAACAATGTAAAATAATCTAAAATAGTCTTTAACAGTTATTTAAGAAATCAGTCTTCTGAGTACCTTTGCATCTTTATACCGGTGCACAATTTACATGGAAAAGGTTCGTTCCAGCTCAAAAATTCACCATGTTGATCAAATCTCTCTAAAATCAGATGTTTCTAACATCCCATAGCGGTCGGGCCCTAGTAGCTCTAAGGCAGGGATGTCAAAGTCAAATACATCAGAGGGCCAAAAAAACTAATTTGCTACAAGCCGAGGGCCGGACTGGTTCAATGTTTATTAAAACATAATAAAATGATTGCATATAACCTATTGAACCAAGACCTAACACAGGCTCACAGACAAAAACAAACTTCCTTCAAAGAGAAAACCCATGTCCTGTACATTAAATGAATACAGCAATATTTTCTTATGACTTAAGTTATTTCAAGGAAAACATTTTCAACAGGCAAACAACAAAAAAGAAAATGCCCTTCAAAAATAAAATGTGTTCCTTAATATCAAGATAAAGACGCACAGCTTTGTAAACATGTGCTCTGCCTCCCACCTAGCTTGAAACACCCTGTGCTCATCGTCCACCTTCCTTTTAGCCATTATTGGGGAGGGGGGGGTTCTGAAAGTTGACATCTGCCCTGAATGCTGATGAATATTGAATTGGCCCACCTGCGGCGCTGTAGTGAGTTCACGGGGCGTTGCATTGTGGGTAATGTAGTTTTGGTGCGTGAAAAACACCAGCAGGCGGCTGTGGCGTGCGGGCCGGTTCTAATACTAATCAAATATCATCCCGGGGGCCAAGATAAGTCATTCGCGGGCCTTGACTTTGACACCTATGCTCTAAGGTATAGTCATTTGTCAATGAATGTGAGACCTTAAGAACACAGTCCATTGCAATGCATGCATATTAGGAAAGCATCAATGACATAAACAGAGAAACTGAGTGCATTAAGAAACAGATGACAGCACCCCTAAGAGAAATTGTACATATTCTACACGATGAATGCACACTGACCTTGTTGAATGGTCGGACTCTGACGGCCACTTTGACACAGTCCTTACTGTGCATGTCTGAGACTTTAGCCCTCATGGTGCAGCAGGCAGGTATCCGGATAGGAGACTGGCACACTGAGTGATATGCTCCCTCACACAGGGACACGGGACTGTGTCGAGTTACAAGTTGACATGAACACAATCAGGTCATTTTGACAGGGACTGTTGTCCATATTGGCCTGTTAGGAAATGCCTCATGAGGTTTTACTAAAACATTTAATTTACTTGCTGAAAAGTGGAGACCTTAAACCCTTGAGTCTTAACTAAATGTGTTGTAGGCACAGGCTACATTAAATATTAGCAATCTGCCTTGTGATTAGTTCTTTAATAAAAAGGCATCATCATTACTTTTAATATGGAATATATATATACATTATTTATTATATTATTATTCCCAACCTTGTGTTTTGTTAGTGAAGTGGAGCAGTGGAGATAAGGCTGGTTTCACTTTCACCTCCTCTACCACTATAAATTATAGAAGAGACAGAGCTCTGGAGATTCAAATTCATACAGGGTGGTTACACGTGTTTACAGCTACATTAATGTCAGCATATCTGTCACTCTCTGGAAACGAAACATCACCCCAAAGGCTACAGTTCAGATATTAACCAAAACATGACCTTTACAAGAACGATGTGACCGATATAATCTCAGGTACCAGAAAGATAACGTCTCATCTATTGTTAAGGATAATTAGACACTTGACGCTCCTTTCAGTGGTTCACTGCACACAGAAGGAAAAGGACTTTGTGGTCCAGGTTCTCCATCAACCCACCAAGAACTGAGACAATCACTCAACACCAGAGGTAGAGAAGTATTCAAGCTTTGCCATATTTATCAAAGAGCAGTCATCAAAAATAAGACATTCTACATATATTCATCAGAAAATCGCCGGTGTCACATGGTCGTTGCCATAAATTTAATCAAACACGCCTTTTAACAAGTCCCATAACAATTCCAAACCACTGTGCAAGTATTTTTGTTTCTTTCACACTATACAACTTCCCCAGGGCATACAGAAAGTTTGTGACTCTTTATTAATTAACCAAATTAATAGGAAAAAAAACAAAAGAACCTTTAAGACTATGGCATAGGATTCGATGATCAAACACATTCCGGACACTTAAAACTTCAAAAATGAACGTAATTCTTTATTTATTAACTTTATTTGGATCATAGCAAAAGACTATATATATATACACATTTATCAGTAGAAATCAGTCCTCACTGGGTTGTGAGCTTTTCCTCCTAAACAGAAAAAACAGCAGGCCTCAAAAGCTTAAAAGTAAACAGCAAAAAAATAAAACTAGAAGACAAAGCGAATAAAACCTCTTTATCGTAGGCAGGTTCAGCTCAGTCGCTCTGGTTTTATTAATCGGAGCTTCTAAAAAGCCCACATTGCTTTCCCTTGTGCCATTCTGTGCTTGGAGAATTAAGCAGATTATGAAGAGACTCGCAAAATGTCCAACACAAAATGGCAACAGCTGAAATCAAGTTAGTATGAGTGGGATGTGTGAACTCTAAAAATATATGCCTCTCTCACACTGCTATCCACCAGTGTGTCTGTCCCAAAAATATATTTTCATGCTGACATTGCTTTTATTTTATTGTTCTACAGGTAAGTTAATATACAAAGACAACCGCAGCACTGAGGCGTTTTAGGAAATATAACCATCATGAGTTTTTCGGCATACACTTTTATTTGACAGCTCCTGACCGAGTTGGTCCAAATCTTCTGGTGGCTGTCTGAGGTTCACTGGTTAAAACCACCACCAACCTCCTCAAAGTTTCTTCCTCCGGGTGACGGGTTTTGTAAAGACGGTGTCCATTATGCGTTTGCGTCGAAGGTTCATGCTTGAGGTCGGGGCTTCCCCCTCCTTAATCCTCTTGTGTATTCGCGGGAGCGGATCAGCTGGGCTGGGCAGAGGCGAGATCAGATCCACCTCTGCTATGGGAGGCGGCTCCAAAACAGCTTTGGATCTGAAGGTTGAGAAAAACAAAAACCTGAGCAGGGAGTGATTTTATTTAGCCCAAACAAACAAAAGAAACTAGAGTGACTAAAATGCTTAAAGCTAAGCAGTTCTATGTCAAATCCTCAGTCTTAGGGGGAAAGGAGTACAACAGGATCTTACTTGGTTGTTCGTTTGCCTGCTTTTCTGGTCTTAGAAAAACCTGCTGCTTCCTCCACAAGATCTTCTTCTGAAGCAATTTCATCCTGAAAAAAAGAAGAAAAACATGACTACTCTTACTATATTTAGTCTTAGGGAACATGTGACTACTATTTTCCCATATACTTCATTATATTAATAAAAAACAGTCGTTCCATACGTCTAATGACTAAAGTGTGCACTTCATTGTTAATATGTCTTGTGAATATGACCACCTATGGCACTTGAACGATATCTTTTTCATTTTAGTGTGCCATACGTATATTAAAAGCATTTTAAGATTACAAAAGAAAAGTGGAAAAATGCCAGAAAGGTAAGAAATTGCTTTAATACAAATCATTTTTGGGGAGGAATCAAAAAGGTTCTGCTTTGTGCCGGGCTAATAGTGACCTCATGGGATTGCATGTTTGAGGAACCGGCCGGTAAGCTCCTTCAAACTAAAAAGTGTGCACCTCTTAAGCAGAAGAACTTACATGAGGAACAACAGAGGCCTCTTTGACAGCTTTTCTCCTGCTGCGAGTGACAGGCACTGCAGACTCTTCACTCGGGCCAGGAGACTCTGCTCTCTTAGCTGACAAAGGGGCACAACACAGGGTTAAAACCATCAAGGATGAACGGATAGACATACATACAGGTAAATAGATAAACAGTTCACCTCTTGTTCTTCGTCGTGAGGGAGAGTAGATGAACGAATGCTCGCCTGGACTAAACTCTTCCTCTTCGGGTTGAGGAACCAGGCTGTCTTTCACAGGAAGTAGCGAGTGAACCTGCTCCACTGACGACTTACGCACTTTCGATGTACTACTCTTGCTGGTTTTCACCATCTTTGTGACGACTACTCCTCCTGTAAGAGTTAACAATGTTATGCCCATATATTTAAGAGTCTTTATTCTATGACGGATATCTTACAGGAACTGAGATGCAGAAGAAAATTATACAAACAGTGCAGCCTCATGCATACCTTCTTGCTTCTCTTCCTCATCCTGAAGTCTCTTGATGAGGGCGTCTGCAACAGGGGTTTCAGAGTCTACCTCCAACGGTGAGTCCAGTAAGGGAAGGTCTTCCTCAGGGTGATCCCAGAGTTTGCTCCTAGTTAGTCGAAGCGAGTTGGTGCGACAAGCATTGCTGTTAAGTTCAGGCTTGACGGGGACTCCACTTTCTTCTCTATTTGTAGTAATCGTCTCCTCTTTCATCTTCCTTGCACTCTGAGGAAGTGACACAGGAACCAGTTTCACCTGGGAGTGTAAAATGTCATGAACGATCTACATAGGGATGGGACAATATACGATTTTATCACAGATTGCGATAAAAAACACTCATAATAAGTTGATCGTAGTGAATTTTCATTCCATTGGGATAATTGTCAGTATCCACAATGACTTGAAAAAGCTGTCTAGCTCATACGTACAATACTGTTTGGATTTATTTTGAATTGCCACAAGGGGGAGCCCATATCTTTCATTGTCATTCCAAGATCCTAAGCCTAAGTCTGTCATCAAGGCTGAAGGCTCGGCTTGCTCATTGTATCCCCCACAAAAAAAAGCTAATTCTGTGAAATACTATGGACTCTAAACTACAGAATGACAGAGAGATGAGGGTTCCACCTGCAGAAACTGTCGTCCTATCCAGTCTTGTCTGTGATGCAATAATATTTGTTTCTTTACAAATTATATGAAAATAGATACCAGTATGTTTTAGTGCCATTTCTAAGTGTGTTAAGCATGTTTTGAAGACATGTTCATATTGTCCCATGCCTAGATCAACAATGGATGGATCTGGTTTATCAACATGTAAAATGCAATAATGTAAAATGGACAAAAAGGGTGAAACTGAAAATAATATCATGAGGAGAAACTAATCATTTTATGGAAAGTTATGCCTCAAATTTAATAAAGAGAAAAGTCAGTTGATGGTTTAGCATCAAAGAAAAATAGCTTAATATCTGTTAATATCAGATGATGGTGAATAACATGAAGATTTAAAATTTGGGTATGTTACTGACAGAAAACATGATCTTCTCTGCAATTGCATTTTTTTTTATTAATATCAACAACTTGCAAAAAAAAAAAAAGAGATAAAGGACTTACCTGTGGATAAATATTTAGGGTAATCTGGTTGGACTGTCGAGTCGTCCTGCCGGGGCTGGAAGGTTTTTTGCGCTCTTCCGTTTCCTTCTCCAGCAGGGCGGGCTGCGTCTCTGATGGTTCTGTCCTTTTCCTTGAGTTGCGTTTGACAGGGGATGCAATGACGTCTGACTGTCCCTGCTCTTCTTTCAAGATCTCTAATGGTGTTGACACCACCTCACTGCTGCTCAATATCCTTCTGGACCTCCTCGGAGTGTTTCCCTGAGCGGCCCTGCGTTTGGCCGGCGTGGGAGTCTTGGAGCTTGGTCGTTGAGAAACTTTTGTATCTGTGACATCATCCTCTTGTTCCTCCTCTTCTTCGCTTTGGGTCCTTTGGCTGGTCCTTGTTGAGATGGCCCTCTGAGAAACCCGCCGTCTGGCTGGAGAAGAGGCCTTGGACGTTAATGCAACTGCGATGTCATTGTCCATGGCATCCCCCTCTTCAACCTCGTCTTGAGGAGGCTCTGGTTGAGCTTTGCGAGTACTTCTTCGAGGTGTGCTAGCTTGGACTTTAGTTTCTTTGTTCTGTTTACTTTTTCTAGGCGTACGACTAGGCGAGGCAGGAGGCAAAGGGCTTGTTTCGGCCTCCTCCACGGTTTCCTCTGGGAGGGGAGAGATAAAGGTAACTGTCCTTCTTGTGGTTATCCGTGTTGGGGTGGAAGGAGCCTTCTTTTTCCTCTGAGAAGTGGGGTTCTCTGGCACAAGCTGTTCATCTTGCTGGCTATTTGAGCTCACAGGTTTCTCTTCTTCAACATCTTTATATTTTCCCGATCTTCCCCTGGTTGTCCGTTTTGTTTCTTTCTCTGTCACAATTTCTTTCCTGTTATCCTCTTCTGTCTCTGTTAAGGCTTTGTGGTCCTGCTGCGTCTCCACAGTCACTGTCTCTGCACTTGGGGTTATCTCTGTGTCCATATTAACAGGTCCATTCTCTTCAGGCTGTTCCTGGTCCTCAGCAGGTGTTGCTTTGTCCTCCTCCTCAGCAGCATCTCTCTCTGCCGTAGAGTCTTTGTCCACAACTGCTGGGAGTTCTCCCACTGAAGCTGGTCCAGTGACCGAAAGACCTTCAGGTTCAGGATCTTCAACTAAAATTACTGCTGGGAGTTCTCCCACTGAAGCTGGTCCAGTGACCGAAAGACCTTCAGGTTCAGGATCTTCAACTAAAATTACTGCTGGGAGTTCCCCCACTGAAGCTGGTCCAGAGGCTGAAAGACCTTCAGGTTCATGATTTACAGTCAACATTACTACTTGAGATTCTTCAACTGCACTTGGTCTAGAGACCGAAAGACCTTCAGGTTCATGATTTACTGGCAACATTACTACTGGGGATTCTTCAACTGCACTTGGTCCGGAGATCGAAAGACAGTCAGGATCTTCAGCCAAAGTTGATGCTGGGAGTTCTCCCACTGGAGCCGGTCCAGAGACCAACGGACCTTGAGGTTCAGGATTTTCATCTAAAATTACTGCTGGGAGTTCTTCCACTGGAGTTGGTCCAGATGCTGAAAGACCTTCAGGTTCAGGATTTTCAGTCAACATTACTACTGGGGATTCTTCCACTGGCCTTGGTCCAGAGACCAAAGGACCTTCAGGTTCAGGATCTTCAACTAAAATTACTGCTGGGAGTTCTCCTACTGGAGCTGGTCCAGAGGCTGAAAGACCTTCAGGTTCATGATTTTCAGTCAACATTACTACTGGGGATTCTTCCACTGGACTTTGTCCAGAAACCGAAAGAACTTCAGGTTCATGGTCTTTAACCAACATTAAAAACTCTGCATTGTTCTGTTCTTTAGCATCTTCTTCCTCGTAGTTTGCCCCAGTGTTTTCAGTTTGTAGATCAGCAACTTCTACAAGTTCTGACTCTGTCTGTCCATCTAACTCAATTCCATCCAAGGTGTCCATCTCTTCCTTTTGGTCCTCTTCTGTGACTTCTTCAGACAGAGGATGATCCTGATCATCTGTGCCCAAAAGAATAACCTCAGGTTTGGCCACAAGTATGTCAATAGCCTCCACTGCTGGAGACAGGGTGGGAGGGTCGGAGGACGGCAGATCATTCTCCATTGATAGCGTGTCTGCCTCTTTATCCCCGTCCTCATCCATATCCAGCATCAGAGAGAAGCTGTTCTGAGTTTCAGACCTCAGGTCATCTGACACAATGGTTTGTTGAATCTCAGGGAGACCCAGCTGAGTACTATTGATCAGGCCGCCCTGCTCCTCTACAAGTTCCAGGGGTACAAGGAGAGTGGTTGAGGGTTTGAGCTCCATGTATGATGATCCTTCCTCTTCATCCTCATCTGCACCCATCACTCCTTCATCTGCTCCAAGTCTCACCATCACCACCTCGCCTTCCAAGGCCTGCTCTACTATCTGTAATGGAGCAAATACACAGAAGTTATTTTGTGATTGATTGATCAATCATTTAGTCTACAGAAAATGAACATATCTGGCATCGTTTCAGCTTCACATTTTTTTACCTTCATCTCTGCACCGGGTGTGATCAGAGAGAACTCCGCAGCCTCCTGCTCTGACAGACCCGGCAGGAAGTGTGTGTGTCTCTCTTGTACAAAGACTGAACTGGGTTGGAGGGGAGGCAGTCTCCCATTACCCTGGACCTCCTCAATTATCTCCACCTCACTACCAGAGTCCTCCTCCTCTTCCTCCTCCTCCTCCTCTTCTCCCTCAGCTTGATCAGACTCCTCCTCTTCCTCCTCCTCCTCATCTTCTTCTTCAGACACAGGGCTAGAAAGCTCTTCACTGTCATTTACACTCACAACAGCTAGGTGAAAGAAAACAGAGGGGTTCAGGTGTGTGAGAAAATTAGTAAAACAGCACTGTAACAGTTACAACACCAGTGTTAATGTGCATGTGTGTATAATCTTCCTCACAATGGGAGTCTGTGCCAGTTGGCTCGGAGGATGTCACAGAGGCAGTCGATTTTTGGCTGGTGAACACTGTAGGAGCTTCAGCCACTGCCTGTGCCTCCTCTTTAACCTCACCTAGAGACTCACTTGGAAAAAGGGAAAAAAAACACCTTTCAAACTATGAAAAACAAAAACAATAAACACCTAAAATGGATGGTATCTCATATTTATAGTGATTTGTAAACTAATCAACAAAGTGACTGAGCGGGTTTGTTTAAATATGGACTATGACCTAAATTATATTTTCAGCTAAGTGAGTCCCTACAAAAGTGTTCCTGAGTTACTGAAAAAACAACTCCATTGGTTTTAATTGTTGTTTCTTTATACACTTCTGAGAAAAGGGTACAGACCTGTTGAAGGATATCTGGGTCTGTGATGCATTGTGGATTCCTGAGCGGGTGAGCGGAGAAGACAGATCACCGCCAAACAGATGTCTCTGCACAAACTCTGTCAGATCTGTCAGAAAATAAAAAATTAACATCTTAGTATGAAATCGTTATAACATTGGTATGATTGGGTAATATAATGTTTCAGCCTATACTGATAAGAGTTTCAGAAAAGCCGTGTGTTATAGCATTTCCCAATAGTATAGTGTATGTACAAACCACTACAGTTTTGTCAAATATGCGGTGGCAAGATCTTGTTACTCTTTACAGTATAAACACATATTTTAAGAGTGGACCTGTTGATTGCTCCAGATCCTCTTCTGGTTCAGTGGATGTAGATGGTTTCAGATACTCAGTGAACTCTGTGGATTCAGTGGCCTCTGTCAAGGGGTCCTGTCTCCCAGGTAGATCGAGATCCTCTTCTGGTTCAGTTGTGGATTCAGTGACTGTAGATGGCTTCAGATACTCAGTGAACTCTGTGGATTCAGTGGCCTCTGTCAAGGCGTCCTGTCTCCCAGGTAGATCCAGAGATTTGACCGCAGCGCCAGAGTCTGTACTCTCGTTTATCTGGTAACAAACTAGTAGCATACAAAATGTGTCAAACAATGGCTTAGAGAAGTGTGGAAAAACCCGATTATTTTCAACATCTTTTACTTCTGAAAACTGAATATCAGAGCATAGCATGTGTTTGTATTTTAGTGAGTTGCCATATTGGTGTGAAGTGGCACACTATTAATAAAAAAAGTCATAGAGAAACTATTAGAGACAATTCTGCAATTAATTACCTTGAGTGTGACTAGTCATCTCCTCTTGAGATAGAGTTGCAGCTTCTTCATGTTCACTTCTTGACTCAACATCATGGTCCACCTCCTCTTCAGACAGAACTTCTTCATTGTCTTTAGCCTCTTCAAGACCAATCTGTATCACGTCCTCAAATGTTTCACTTTCCATCACCTCCTTTCCTTCCCTCTGTGTATCCTCTGATGTCAGGAGAGGAGTTTGCTCAGTGGTTAGTGAGGGGTTTTCCTCTGGTTCTGGATTTTCAGTTAGGCCCATGATGTTTACCATCACTACATCATCTTCTTTCTCTGCAGCTGTATGCACTTCCTGTCCTCCCTGGTCCTCTGAGAGACCAGGTAGAGGTGCATCATAATACTCCAGAGTGGTGTCTGTTGAACGGACAGATATCTGGCTGGTGTCAAAGCTGAGGCAAAGTCGTGCTTGTGTTGCATCTGATGGTCTGGTGTCTGCAGCGATTTCATGGATGGAGGATGACTCGCTCTCAAAGCATCTCAACTGTGGGGAGGGAATATCACCTTCTTGAGGCAAGAACTTCACATGAGGTTGTTCCCCTTCCTCGTCTGTTTCCTCTTCCTCTTCCTCTTCCTCTTCAGCAGGCTGCAAAGACCAGGTCTTATGTGTACCTTTGGATAGTGTGGAGCCTCTGGTCAGCAAGCTAATCTCACTGTCTGCTGCCATCTAGAGAGGAAAACCATTCCAAAGATGATTCCAAGACACATTTTATCCTAAAGACAAAATCAAACCTAAAATCTAAACAAAGACAAGAACTGTGTTGATATAGACCTCTGTGCACAAACGAGTTAGATACGTTTGTTTCGTTTGTGGCAGCTTCTCACAGTCAACACACTACTCCTATCTGGTGTTTGGTCTTACCCCATTAGTCCATCGGATGCCCTTTTCCGGTTCAGGAGATTCTGCCTCTTCGATGAAGGTGATCCGGCTCTCTTTGCTGCGGAGTGGGGGGGTGACTGAACGCCCTGGGGAAGCAGACGGGGTGGCAACGGGTGTGGGCCTCAGGCTGCTGCGCAAGATGGACTGGGGAGTGAAGGCTGAGAACACTGGACCAGAAGCAGCCAAGGCCCGAGCTCGCTGGGAGAACAAAAACATGAAAAGTGTAAGTAACTTAATATAAAAAAAGTTAATTATTAAAAACTCAACATTCAGAGTATTAATAAAGCAGCAAACTAATATTTGCTATTTAAAGATAAAGTGGAGTAACATCGTCCCGAGCAGAGAATGAAGTCACCCTCTCTCTGTGTCTTTGTAATCTGAGTTTCTCTGTTTTTCTTTGAGTCATGCGGAGGCAATCCCAGATCACTTTTTTCAGTATTTTAATAGAGCATCTTTGAGTGAAGAAACTATATATAAACATTTATAAATGTCCATTAAGACTTTGTTTATCATAACGGGATAAAGGATTATGTGTCAAATTCCTTCTCACCTTGACAACCTGCGGCGTTTGCAGCAGACTGAGTTCAGGAGCCTTGCTAATGCTCTTTGGAGAAACCCAGGAGCTGGGAGGTCTGGGAGGGCTGAGAAGAGGGCGAGGGGTCTGACAGGAGGGGTGAACCACCAAGTCCTTCAGCCTGGTTCACATTGAAGAGGAGGAAGGAAAGCAAAGCATCCATGACTATAAGATGCGATCTTAACAGACCTCTGTTGTGCTTACATGTAGTTTTTTGGAATATAAATATGAACATCCAAGTATTTGTTGAGTTTATAGTATACAACCAGTAACTGAAAACACATATGAAGTATGTACCTGTGTGTGTGTGTGTGTGTGTGTGTGTGTGTGTGTGTCAATCATTGTAACTATTTAATGATTTTAAAAATGCTATGAGAAGATTTCCTTGCACAGCTTTCCAAGTCAACTATTTCTTAAGCCGTCAGTATAATATATAGGAGAAAAATGTTCCAGTTTCTTAATATGGTTGAACAAAGACTTTGTTGCTTTGAGGCATCTCAAAATATAATAATATAGTATCAGTAAATTTGGAAATTTGACTGATGTCCTTTAAGAGAAGCCTTGCTCTGATGCTCAAGTAAATTTAATTATTTTAGAATATATTTTAATTAATTAATATTTGTGACTTAAAAAAAAATAAAAAAATCAAACAGCTGGTATTCTTTCTTTTTATGTTCAAACACGTATGTATACGGTATGCTTCACTCAGTATAACATGGAGCTTTTATGAGTGTACCTTGACTTTCGTTTGGAGGTCATGGTTATAGGAGTTCCCAGGAAGGGTTCAGAAAGAGCAAAGGAGGGCTTGGGGCTCTGAACATTAGCTGCCAAGGGGCTGGAAGAAACAAAATTGACAAAAAGTTAAAAAATTATCAAATAATTCCAAAATACTAAAAGTAATTATTCCTGAGATGCAATTTTGCCATTTTATGCTCACCTTTTGGCTGGGGAGGACTGTGGTGTAGTTTCTTTGCCTAACCACACCTCCTCAATCTTGGTCAGGACATTATTGATGAAGCCGGCCCTCGACATCACCTTCTCACTGACGGAGCGCTTGGTGATGGTTGACAGTGGCTGTGGCCGAGAAACTGGAGCACAGCGTGTAAATATGGTATTTATATCATTTATATTTGAAAAATAATATTTAAGTTGTTGTTTAGATTAAATAGAAACTAAGATAGCGGGTACTGACACTGTGTGGAAACAACAAACATGTTACCATTGGGGTAATATACTATCGACATGAATTCAAGTTGAGTATCTGTTTACCCTCTCGGTGGACGGCGTAGTGATGCTGGTAGGGCTTTGCTCTCTCCATTGCCAGTTTCCTTTGGACTCTGGGTAAAACTTTGCCATACTGATCCAATATAGAGTTCCTGGTGTTGGATCGTTCTTTAAGCTTTGGATCTCGCTCATTCTAGGAACAAAGAAGCAAGAGAACATGGTTATAAATCTTATAGGATTCAAGTATCTTCTTTCTATACAAATCAGTGACCTAATTTTCATATATGGACATATGTCATGACAACAATTATTTAGTACTAACTGATAACAATTATTTAACACAGTTGATACTGAACACTTAAAAAAATATATCAGTTATTTACAGTATAAACGACACATACTGTATATGCTGTGACAATTAGCATAATACTATGTATGCGAGTGTCAAACATACCACCAGGTTCATTTTGAGGCTGTGGTTGAGCTGCAGAGCAGGAATGTAGTTGGCCTGTTGAAGGTAATGAACCATCAGCAGTTCTCTGTTCTGGAGACCCCCTGTACCCTGCAGAAACTTCTCCAAACATTCCTGAAACACAAACCCAAGAACCACAAGTTTTAAGCGTCAACTTAATACCAAAACACATGGAAAGATTCATTTAAAAGCAGAATAATGAAGGGTTAAGGGGTCTTAAAGCTAATAAATTGACTCCTCTCTCTCTCTACCTGCTCAGTGAGGCTCAGGGGCAGTTTGAGCAGCTCCTTGATGAGGCCCAGCTCCTGGCAGCTCTCATACAGGAAGCCCATCAGCTCCCCCATGTTGAGACGATTAGAGTGCTGTCGAAGTAAGGACCAGGCCTCGATGAGACACCTGGAAGAAGGACACACCGGCGGGTGAATAAAGGTGAGAAGACATGTGAAAGTAAACTAATCAAGAGCTGTCATTGGAATACAATCATGCTTGTTTCTTAAAAGAAAAAGATATTATTATTGTCCACTTTTCAGAAAACTTACAAACTGCTTTTACTGGGTGTACATACACATTAAAGTCCTAATAAGAGTCCTTTCCCTTTGTTCTTACCTGTTGTGCAGAAGTACAGACAGGTAGAGTTTGGCCTGGGAGGTGGAGGAAACTGGGGGCTTTGTAACGTGGAAGTATCGTAGTGCCACCAAGTGCTGGCCCTGGCACATCAGTGCTTGCAGGACACGCTCGTGCTGCCACTCAAACTGACACTGAGAGGCAGCTGGATGCAGGAGCAACTCAAATGAACTCTGATCAGGCCAAAGAAAAAAAGTATTTTACCATAAAAAAGGAGTCAGAAGAGGTACTAATATTTAAAAGGAATCATTAATGTATACACAAAATGTGTTAAATGTGAATAGTGATGTTCCATTTTCCTTCAAATACAACAAAGCGGTTTTGTCTTAGGCAACTTCTCTGTATCTATAACTTACATCTTAAAAAAATCAAATGGGCCAGTTGGTGCGTACCTGGTGGTCATGATGGTCCAGCAGCCAGAGGCCTTGTACGAGTTTTACCAGTCCAATAGGGATGGCAAAAGCTGGGGGGAAAGACTCCACTGAGGCTCCCTCCTTATTGGGGAAGGCATACATAACATCCAGCAGCAAGTAAATTACCTGGGGCAAAAAGTCAAGGCTTATACACGCAGGAGGCTGAATTTAGTCTATTATTGGAATTGAATTTTAGAAAAACATATACGACAAGTATACTAAATTGTAAAATTAACTACACAACATTCATCAGTATTTAAAGAATCTATTTTTAAAAAATTGTCGTTACATCTCTTATTTTGTGTAATGTTAAAGGAGGGAATGCAGATTCCCTTTTATCTGCTGTATCCTTGAACTGTACACCCAGAGCCAACAGAAATATTTTAAACAAGCAAATAAACTGCAAAAGACATGAACATGGCCTGGCATTATTTATTAAAAGGATACAATTGCATGTTTGGCAGCTTCATCAATGTGGTCCAGGAGATAAATGTCCAACAAGGCCTGTGGATAAAAGGTGTAAAATAAATTAAAAAATAAAGATGATCGTAATAAATATTAAAAATATATATGTATATTCTTACATGCAGTGTAGGGGGTGGGTATTTTCCTGTCCCACTCTCATCCCTCTTCCACAGGTTGGTCAAGCGTTCACCACACTGGCCTACCAACCCGTCAATCATCAGGCAATCTGCACACCACTTGCCCCTGGGAGACCACGGGAGTGTCGGCATAAGATCAACTTAGACCATCATCACCATCATCATCAAAAAGTAACAGATATTATTTATGAAAAATATGTATACAAAATATATGCAAGTTTCAATTGCTTTTAAGCAAAGCCTACTCACTTGGCAAGCCTGGTGAGCTCCTCTCTGCGTATAATATAATAGTTGCTGATGACTGAGTGAGTGTAGAAAGGCCTGGAGATCTGGAGAGCATCGTTGTCTGGTGGAGATGCCAGTTAAAAATTAAAAATAAAAACAACTAAATAAAATAAATAATAAAATGATACAAAATAATAATAATAATAATAATAATAATAATAGGAACTCAAGAAACTGACGGAATATTTGTTAACAGCAGCCAGACTTTAAACAGGCAATACGTCTTGTAGAAAGCATGTAAAGAATTTTCCCCCAACATATGTTACACATTTTAAACATTTTTTCAGGTCACTGGGGTCAGTGACAGATTTAGCCTGTTTCCAACTTGTTTACTCACTGACTCGTTACTGCTGACACCTTACCTGATCCTTCAGGCAGTAGGCCGGTACGACAGAACCAGAGAACCACTTGGGCGTACTTGGAAATCAGACTGGACACCATGTTCTTGTTCATCAGACCCACCAGGCCTACACAACACAAAATATAAGCAAAACCTATCAATAACTACAAATGACTCAAAAACAATAGTTTCTCAGTTGCTACACGTGGCTAATCAAAGGACAATGCAATATTCTGTTGGAGTGTTTCATTACAGTTTAGCACAAATGGAAATGAAAAACAGTGTTTGTGTTCTAGATTAACCTCTTTTCACTGTGTGGATATTGCACCTTTTTGTGTGAGCTCCTGCGCTTCACTGAGCAGACAGTGGAAGATGGTGCTGAGGTTACCGAGCAGTCTCTGGCTGTGCTGTAGCAACTGCATGGTCTGAGGGTCTGTGAAGTTGGATGAGCTGTCAAACAGCGGTGCACCTAGGCAACAAATACAGAGAAAAGACAGATATATAAATGTATAAACTAAATTGCAAACAGCACACAAATAGGAACGAATGAATAAATAATTTACGATAGCCACAAATTGACAAGGCAAGCACTTGTTATTCTTGGTAAGGTTATATAATAATGTAAAAATGTTCTAGAGTAGAGTTGTCATCAACCTGAAGGGGTTAATTTACCTCACAAACAGGTTATGCAAACATATATGATCTCATCTATTCAAATTAATATCTGGATAGCCTGAGTGGTTACAAAGTGCCAAATATAGGGTTGTCAGATGTCATGTTTTTGACAAATGAGAACAATTATATGGGCTTAATAAGATCACTTCACAAATTTGAATTGCTCAACGTTAAAAAGAAACATTTATCATATCATTAGTATTGCAAAGACCGCACAATGGATTTACAAGACCCAACATTTGTTTTCCTATCTTAACAACATTCTATATAATTCTGAATGTCTTTTCATTTAAAAAAATAAATAAATAAAATCATATCAAAACATACAGATGCCATCCAGTTCCTCCTTGGTCTGGACCACTTTGTTCCAGGCCCAATCCAGGATGTAGCGCAGGTTCAGTGCAGAGCCTGGTTGTTCTGTTTAAGGAGGGACAGAACCGAAAGCATTAGAGTTGACTGTATTGATGTAGAGAGCCAAAGAGAGAAACACTGAGCCAAAGAGAGAAACACTGAGCAAACGTCCCCACATACTTGTCGGCATGGTTGCAATAGGTTGAAGTTTAAGAAACAATTTGACAGTTATATAATCGCAACTCCTCACCTTCTGCAGTCCACTGCTTGATACAGCCAGTGATCAGTCCCAGGGAGCTAGTCTCCACCGCTGTGGACAAGATGGCATCCAGCTGCTCCTCCTAAAGGCCAATATGTACAAATTACTATTTTATTCTGTATATTGTTTTGTAATATAAACTAAAAGAGGGAGTACAAAAGCATCAAGAATGGAGGCTTTGTGTGAACAAATGGTTCTGGAAACCAGGATTTCAGCTTAGAATGCGTGTGTACCTGAGAGAGGCTGGAAGCCTGGGTGTCACCTAGGCGAGATGAGAGTAGGCCGGACATAAGGCAGCGAGAGTAGCTGTTAGAGATGATATCACTGGAACAAGGAGCAGCTTTCTTCAAAAAGCTCAGGGTCTGGTGTTAATGAAAATGGTGGGGTGTAAAAAAGCATACTTTCCATTCACATCATCTTCACATTTATTAAATCCTATGTGAATGATAAATATTGTGTAGCCATAGCGACTAACGAATGATTATATGTGAAGTTAAACACAACACACAAGGAAAAGGCTATGTAAACTAAGGGCGCACTCACACTGTCCTTCCCTACCGCGCCCCGGGATTTAGGGTACTTGGTTTTGGCCCGGTGCGGAAGGACAGTGTGAGTGCGCCCTTTAAAATACAAACAGTTTGAAGTCGGCCCTTGAATATATGTTGGTATGTAAAGCTTGGGTGTATGTATACATATATATATATAAAATGTATAAACAAATAAGAAACTTGCCTCTTTCTGATACCCAGAGCAGGTTAAGTGCACAATTCCAGAGTTGAGCAAGCAGGTAGAGTCTGTAACATGAAAGGAAAAAATCAACCTTTTTAGTTAAATTATGTTCTAACTACAAACTTGGGCATGTCTCCACAAACAAATTATTAAGCAATACAAACAGGCAATGGATAAACAGGGATAAAACCTGTAAAAAAACAGACCTGGAAGATAATTCGATTATTACATTTTTATCATCTCCCCTCTGAATGTGGTCAGCCTGTGTTGTTTTAAATGTGCTAGAGAAATAAACTTGACTACATATAGTGTCTGCACCTACCAAAGTTATATGTGGTTGGGTTAAAGTACTGTTCTGGTGGGGGACAGGTGAAGGGCAGGCCCCTGCTCAGGCTGCGGTCGTGCACCACCACATCCAGGAGGATGTGTTGAGACAACATCTTCACCAGTGGGTCCAGAGACCAAACTGCCAGGTAAGGACAATTTTGCAGAGACTCTCCCGTTCTGACAACAACACAAAAGTGAGAATGAACAACAATGTTACAGTAAATGAAGCAACCATTACAATAATCCCCCTCATGATGGGTGACAATGAGCCCTTATTTACCTGCACCAATGCTGTTTTATAAAACCACCAATAAACATCAGGCAAACATCCTTAACCTTGAGTCTCATATTATTCTTGTTTTGTGACATTGCTGTGTCCTTAGATGTGTTTAATCTAAATATACTTTAATTAGAGACAGTACTCCTTTCTCTTTAGAAATGGTTTCATCAGTAATCAAAAGATCTACCATCTTTGATCCCTTTTTTAGTTTGAGGTACATTGTCAGTCTGTTGATATGTCATGGTGGAGAAAGACCATGTTTTATTTTTTTTTATTAGTTTATTATATTAATAACTATTTTTAAAACAGAAAATGGCACTTGTGGAAGAGCCAGGCTGTACAATTGTAATCAAACACACTGCATTCCTTTCTATTTGTTCAAGTACACACAATTCTATAATGCACATGCAGTATTACTGAAATGAATCAAGTCTTTCCTCAGCTTTTGAAAATATAGTCTAAAAATGATTTGATGACTAATATCAAATGATTTGATGACTAATATCAGTCAGTACCTCAAAGAGTCTGGCATCTGTGCATGGTACCAACGGTTGATGTCAAAAACCCCGATGTAGGTAGATGGGGTTCCCTGACCATAGGCCTTGACTTGCCAGCTGAAGATAGACACGCTAGTATCTGGAGATGCAACTGAAAATGGGGATGTGAGAGAGGAGGGAAAGAGAGAGAAGAAAGGCGAAAGGTGTGGTTGATTGTTGAAGTGATTAATAAAATAAGGTCATGTAAGACACCTGAGAGGAAGTAGATACAGTATGCAACAAAAAAAAAATAGGACTTTTCTCCATCGTACAAAAGACAACACATTACAGAACACATGTAATTAAATGCTTGAACCCTGAATTAATTACTTCGACAAGTAGAAGGCCTACCTTCATTCATGCTGTCATCCCTGTCCGGATGGGGTCGGAACTTCTCGATGGTCTGGCAACTGAGCAGACGTGTGTTGGTGGCCTGGGCCCTGAGAGGGAAAGCTGTGACACTTAACTCCTGACTGTAACGTTCCTCACAGTACTCCAGACCCTAAGTGACAGAAAGTTAAAGAGGGAGGAGAGTAAACCAAGGAGGTAAACATGTCGTACAATTAGTGGGACTGGTATCGAAGTGATGGTTTCACTAATTGAAGTAAGCCTGTTAATGTTCTCATTTATCCAGGTCATTGTTATCCCCAAAGCAATTTCAGTCAAAAGCAACTGGACTTGGTTATTTGTTTAGTAAGACGTTTCACCTCTCATCCAAGAGGCTTCATCAGTTGATATACGCAACTGTCCAGTCCAAGCCTGCTTTTGACTGAAATTGCTTTGGGGACTAATTGAAGTGTATAGAGAGAAATATTGGTGCATTGTTTATGCATTACAGACCTCATAGAGGATCTTCCCAGAAGCTAAACACTTCCTTTCACTGAAGGCCAGCTGTAGCAGGCGGAGGCTGACCACATCTCCCTCACTGTGTGGGAGAGAGAGGCACAGCAAAAATAAGAACTTGGCAAAAACAAAGCACACACACTCCCTGCATAGAGTACTTTGAAATACAAGTTGTGTCAACTTGCAGAATATTATGCTTATAGAGTCCTGATCCAGAATTAAGAAAACCTCATTCAAAGATCCCATTGATATTTGTATTAACACTAATAACTAAAATTACAGCCCTGGGTCAGTATGTATACCATGTGGATCACTTCATAGCTTAATTATATGAAGATGATTTTTAGCATAGGTCATAGGACGTTCATTGGCTAAAGGCCATGGCTAGGAGTACACAAGTGAATGGAGGGGCCATGGCTAACACAGACATGTCTGTAATAACAGCAGAACAAGAGAGGAATGAACACTGCATCTTTGAACACAGCAGAGATTAAAAATAGACGAGAGCTTTGGTGAGTTTTTATAGACAAACAATGACAAGTACCTGTCGTGCTTGTAGTCCCCCTCCCCCCCCCCCCCCTATTTTTTCAGTGCTCCCATAAAGGTTTCAATTTCTTATAGCAACTGCTGTAATGTATGCCGATTTGTCTGAGATTATGGATAGTAAACACCAGGAACACACTAATTTTGTTCAGATCAAATTGAAATTAATGAGAGTGCTTTGAGATACAGAGGCTGGTGGAACAGAGGTTAGCCCGGACGTGACACCATGACCTATATGTTAAGACTTACAGGTCCTGAGAAGACTGGACAGCCCAGAGGTAGCAACAGTTCCTGGGATCATTTTCTGGCTCCTGAAAGGTGAAGGCATGCACGGGCACCCTGCCACCCTCTAACTGGGAGTGGTATCTACAAGTGAAAAACATGAAACAAAAATTCATATAGCCTGTGAATGTTCTCATTCGTCCAGGTCATCGTTATGCAGTGAATATATATATATATGAAAAATTCATATACATGTGCAGATTTAAAAAAAAAAAAAAAAAAGAATTCAATGGTATTCTTAAATTCACAATATAGCTGTTTTTGAATTCAAAAAAAGCACATACTCTTGTAATTACTATATGTGGCTCTTCACAATAAGTCCATCTAGTATTAATTCAAATTAATCTATTTGATATTGCATGTTAGGATACGGAAAGTGTATGTAATCTCAAAAGAAAAGTACTTTAGAGTGTCCCAGTGTAACTTACAAGTGTGGCTGTACATGTCCCCACTTCTTTGAAAAATATGGAGGAAATAACACTCACTCCTTCTTCAGAGTCTTCATGTTCCATAGTTGTAAGTATCCATCTGAAAATCCCACAGCCAGCTGGTTGGTCCTGGAGATGTACTGCAGAGCTGTGACTCCAACTCCACTGGGCCCAATCAGCTGGAGGCAAAGGTGTCTGCCCTGTCTGGTGCCCACTTCTCTCAGCCTGGGGATCTCTGCAGGAGATTTGGTCACTACCTGCAGGTCTGGGAACAGACAGTAAATATAAAAAAGACATATGGTTTTAGATTGAGAAACAAATGTGTGCGAGAGGAAAAAAAGAAAGCCAGATAAGCACTCTTACTACCTCACTAAAGCTGCCTTTGGGTGTCAGTAAGATATATATATATATAAAACCACATTTTTGTCCATGGCTTGTAATAATGTGTGCAGAAGAAGGGGGAAGGGCAAAGTAATTTATATGGGACAGAAGACAAACATGCATGCACACACACAAACAAAAAAAACAAATGATTTGTCACACAAGCTCCTCACCTGAAGCCTCCAGTTCACTTTGGCTGCAGGAAAGGTCGTCGAGACAGAGGTCCACAAGCAGAACATGACCAAGATCCGTTACTACAGCGGCAATGCCAAAGAACCAGCGCAGACTCTGATGAAGATGCTGGGTCGAAGTGCTTGCTCCACCATAACTCACTACCGGTTCAATAGCTGTTATCTAGACAAGGGAAAGGGAGGGAAGAAGAACATAAAAAAAGAAGATGTTTCGGTTTTGATAAATATGATAAGATTGGTAGTTGATTTGTATCCGTGGACTGCTCAATCATTTTGTTTATTCTACTTTAATGTCTTAATCCATGTTTGAAATGTTGCTAGTGATTAAACCCCTAAACCAGTGATATGCCACTCCATGACTTTAGCCTTCAGATACATAAGACAATCTCTACGAGATAAGAGTACTAACCCTGCCTGGTATAACCACAGCTTTGACCACCCTCGACAGTCCCAAGTCATAGAGACACAGCACGCTGCCCTCTGCTTCCTCCAACCCAACCAGTAGTCCAGACCTAGTAAAATAAACAGTAAACAGGAGTTAACATGTTATATTTCATCATAACTGTTATTGATAGTAGTAGTAAACATCTTTCTTGCATGAAATGTAGAACATCATGACTCTGATCACTTATTGCAAGTTTGTATGAAAGTTAATAGCTCATTAACTTAGATAGTGTAAGAAACCTCTGACCGTTTGAGCCAACTGAAATCCCTGGCAGCAAGGACACTGGGTGGGTGCTCGCCTCCACCACTGAAACAGTACGCAGACAGCCGTTCTCCTGTCACTGCATTGACAACCTCCAGATGGGGGCCACAGGCCAGCCAGGCCAGCCCACTGCGGCCTTCACACATAGACAAGGAAATGGTCAAGGGTTATGATCCTACATTATCACCAAGCTAAGTTTCATTGGTAAGTATTGACGTGCAGACATTCTACAAACTGTTCTCAAGCGAAAATCCAAATTCTTTTTTTTTAAGGTTTTGAAGCAACCAGATTAAGTAACTCACTTTAAACTACAGTGTCACTTGTTTAATATTGATTAATGAATGTGAATATATTCTGATTGTGTTTAACACGGGTGATATGGTGCTCTATGATTGTGAGCATTTCACTGAACAAGATGACTGTCTAAAAGTTGTTCTGTGCCTTGGAATTCTTCAGTACCAGATATTGCACTTCTGGTCATATAAAGTCGTTTTCACAAACGGACCCCAGACAATGTCATGTGAATGTTGCTCTTTTCACACATGCAGCTCACAACAGGTCCCAGAAACTTTCTCATCTACTGGAAATACTTTGATTTAGGCAAGGGGTGGTGCAAGGGTAGAGAGTGCAGGAGGGAGACAAACAACAAAGTCTCTTGCTGTTCATTGAATTTGTCTTATGATTTTGGTGTCGGTCATTACCAATAGAAGTTCCAAAATCTCTGCGTTTCTCGTCACAGTTTTTGTATTAATCACCCTTGTTCTTCACCGTCAGAGGTTAGTTTTTTTCCCTGTGTTGGCTGCAGCGTCAAAGAAACGTCATCAACATGCACCAATCTCTCTCAGTGAATACATTGGCGAATGAGCGGCTGTATTCACACATGGGCCCACTGAGGATTTTAGTACTAGAGAGCGGAGGGGAGGGTAAACTCTGTATGATGCCAATTTTGTCTGAATTGGACATTTGGAGTCTCACATCCAGCAACACGGGGTATTGAAAAACATTTCAGTTTTGCAGTGTGTAGCAACCATTTATTATGTCTCTATGCACATACGTTTATTTCACCGTCTGGCCACGGGTGGCTGTGTAGGTTAGTGTGGCAGGTACATTTCTATATGGGCACAGGTGCAACACAGCAAATAATTGTGCTCACAAGATCTTACTGCTTGCACACCAAACACCAACCCTTACAGCCAAATCAAAAAGCTAAGCCATCCATCCATCACATTACTACAAGGTCTGTTGCTAAGAATAAATTATGTTTGCTGTTGATTTGTTGTTGATTAAATGTGACCAAAACCAACAGTTTCTACTGCCTGGACATTTACTTATTGAAGCACTCCAGAAACATGTCTCCTTCCACGCCCAGCTGGTCGTCAGGATAATCACTACATGGTGCATGTATAAAAAGTGCTTTATATTTAGTTGAAAGAACATGTTTATACCAGCATAGGGCAGGGCTGGAGAGCAACAGCTGATTCAAGAAGTTAGCAAACAATTCTTGGCCTTTGGTTGCCATCAGTGACAACCATTTTATAAACATATAAAATTAGTGTGTATATATGTATATATTAAAATATTTGTTGCATTAGTAATATGTATATATTGCTTATACATTCAGAACCAGACAATGCTGAACATGTGCACAGACATCCGTTTTAGAGAAAATGGCAAAACAAATTAACTTCTTTGAGTGTGAGGTGAATAATTTGACTAACCTGTCAACATCACAAACAAATGTGCTAATTAACTGAACTGACAAAGAACCAGATGAACCTGAATGAAAAAAACAAGACGCCTCAATGTTTTCTACTGCTTTAAAGAATAATAATGAATAAAAGATACATCATGTTTTACATGATGCATGTTTATTTTTCTCCTCAAGGTAGTAAGAGGATATGTGTTTTAAACTTTACATTTGTCATTGCAGCTAAGGATTGAGGGAAGAAAATATATTTACATTGATTTATTAATCACTAAAATAGGCTTACCAACAGTGAACTTCCCATGCAGCACAGAGTCTAGGGTGATCTCATCCTCCCCTAGAGCATCTATAGTTACTCCTGGGAAAGGCAGCAGGCTGCTGGTGACTTGAGCAGCCAGGTCATACATTGTTCACTGTATACACAACAACAACAACAAAAAAACAACATAGTACAAACAGTATGTTAGAAACAGCAGCTAGTAAATTAAACATTCACCTATTATAGTTCCCCAAAAATAATGCAAAGTTGTTGCTAAAATGGCGTGGTCAAAATGTAATTTTATATTGTCAAATATCACCCTGCAATTGAGAAGTTCATCCATAAGCCAAAATACATTGACAACCTGTGAAACACTCTTTCTGAGCCTGTCCAGCTTCATAAATCCACTTCAGGCTTTATCTGCTCGACGGGGTTTTAGAGCACAAAAGGGGTCTGTCTTTCAAACCACAGTTGTACCCCCAGTTATCAGGAAATGTGCTGTCAGCACACTTGCTGACAACTGGTGCTGCAACTGGGCTTGCTTTCGAATCAACACACAGTACTATACATCTGTTTGCAGATTGACAATGGTGGATATGTGCTGTACTTATGTGTAGATGTAACACTGGTATTTGTATTATGGTGTTTATTTGTGTTGATTTCGATTTACTCTTCATGTATGCTGCCCCCAGCCTTGTTATTGACTAGTGCTCCAACAAGATTATATTATCTCTAGCAGTATAGAGTACACAGTGGTGCTTTCAGGGCCAACTTGACCTGAATAGAAATTTGCCCGTCACTTTCACAGTGTACAAGACTGCAATACTGCCCTCTATGACCAAAATAAAAAATACAGATTCAAGTGAACTCCCGCGCAACAAGCCTGTCACTTCACAGCTAACATTACATGGCTAAACGTAGTATTAAACACGTAGACATATTGTAAAAAAAACAACTTAACAAGCACACTTTAGGAACTTAAAAGCGTTGCAACTCTATTACAGACTATTGACAAGACGCAAAGATATCACAGCGACAAATAACATGAGGAAAACAACAAAACTGACTACAGCAATTGCAATATCTAGCACTCACGTGTTTCAATGTCTGCGTGACAACAACCCATTACATGTGTAACTCTCGCACACTTGACACGACTCGAAGCAACTTTGTAATGTAATCAACAAACATATCTGGCAATATTTAGAAGTTATAACGTTAGATGTTTAAACGTGTTAACTGGCTAATGTTAGCTCGGTCGTTAGCATCTGCAGAGTTGTTAACGTCAAGATGGCTTGACATAATGTAAACAAACCAACATCCCCTTCCTTAGTATATTGTAACCCACCGCTCTGTTAAACACAAGGGGGACAGTGACGAATTATTACAATAATACCAATGATATGTAGTGCTGAATAATGACTGCCTTACACGCGTGTATCAGTGCATTAGCAGGCGACACAGTTAGCTCGCAAGGTCAAGCAGGATTACAGTTTATCAGAGTTCACCATAAGCTCGCTGACCTGGGTTAGAGCCACTATTTCAAGTTGAGTCTTCTGTTACGTTAGCATTAATGGAAATATGCCTCAACAAAACAACTAGCTACAACTCTGAAGCTAGTCTAGTCAGGGCTGATTGCTGGCGATCGCTAACG
Source organism: Echiichthys vipera (assembly GCF_963691815.1). NCBI lineage: Eukaryota > Metazoa > Chordata > Actinopteri > Perciformes > Trachinidae > Echiichthys > Echiichthys vipera. Next base: position 19,054,180 of record NC_139826.1, read on the forward strand.
AGTTGGTGTTAGCAACGCAGTACGGTTATGTACGTTAGTTCTGCCGTGAGCGTATTAGGGACGACAACCAGGAGCAACGTTACTGTTTAACCAAAGCCAACATCTCACTACAACCTCATTAGAGAGTCTTGACTTTACTTGGATCTGTGAGTTTAGCTGTTAGGGACCAGAAACGAGCCGGTTGTGTTGCTTTAGCTTTAGCCGGAGCCGGGCAAACACTGTGACGTTAGTGGAAAGCTAGTCTCTCTCAGCGTCCTCTTGTAACTACTGGCAACTGTTTCAACAGGTCTTCGTCGGACACTTGCTGTAAATCTTTTCGGGGGATTTAGCAAGCATAGGCAAGTTTAGTGAGCTAGCCCTGTTAGCTCTCCTTCTGGAGAAAACGTGATGCAATGTGCCGCTAGCTGCTAACCAACGTACCTGTCCGGGGATGTTGACGGCTTTATCAGAGCCACGAATGTTTTGTTTTCCTTGACGAATGTCCCGACTCCCTTTCTCCTGTTTCATAATCCGCTCCTTTTCAAAATACAACTCTGGGCGCTTCAACTGATTGACAAGCACGAGATGCTCCTCTGACTTCAGGCTTCTTCAACGCAGAGCGCCATTTCCACGGTTGGAAAGTGCTCCATGCATTTCTTCTTCGCCAGCGGTGAATTATGGCAGAGTAGGCGCTGCGGTCGCGTTCTGCTGCCCTCTCCGGTTGGGGTGGAAGTTTTGCTCACACAATTAGATTTGGGCTAAGACCTGTAAAGGATCTACATCAAGTGGTAGAAGAAGTACTCAGAGCTGCTATTTAAGTCAAAGCAGTACTATCACACTGTAGAAATACTCTGTTACAAGTAAAAGTCCTGTAATCAAAATGTTACTGAAGTAAAAGTACTAGCATCAACATGTACTTAAAGTACAACAAGTAAAATTACTCATTATGTAGAATGGTCCGTTGCAGGCTATTATAATAGCCTGCAAATATTAAATAATAATTATTAATAGATTCATGTTAATATCACTTTTATGTCGCAGTTGATAAAGGTGGGGCTTATTTCAATATTTTATATATTGCTTTGTAGCTGAATCTATAACAATATATGTTATTTTATATATTCGTAATATTTCGTATTAATAATCTGAATCTGTAAAGTAACTAGTAACTAAAGTTGCCAAATAATGTAGTGGAGTAAAAACTAAAATATTTCTCCTGAAATGTAGTGGAGTATAAGTATAAAGTACATTTATACTTCTATATTCAAGTAAAGTAGCAGTACCTCAAAATTGTACTTAAGTACAGTACTTGAGTAAATGTACTTAGTTACTTTCCAACACTGGTTGAAGGAAATACTGAGCCTTACTTTACCAAATCATGGGCTGGTTTTACGAAGATATTTTAGACTTGTCCTTACTGTTGGTTAGATCAATCGTAGATTAGTCCAGGCATTTTAGACTATTTAAGCTGCCGGCCGGCCGTTAGAGCTAAGCCAAAGTCAATCTATGTGAAACCAGCCCATTGTGTCAATAACTTAGATAAGAGAAAAGATGACTGGTTGCTGCTGCTTTAAGCTGTGAAGACATACAGCAGTTGAAACATGTTGGCTTTTTAAACGACTTAGCCATTATATTAAATGTCTGTTTCCTTCCTCGTTATCTACTTGCATGAAAGACTGAAAATGATGCAAAGATGTGCTGGTCTTACAGTGCTCATGAGCAGGTAATTTATATTCTCCTTCCCCCTCCTCTTTTAGAACAATGCTTCCTCTTGTGGTGATTAGTATACCTATTTGGCTATGTCCAAAATGGACTACAGAATAGGATGACACTGTAAGAGGTTTTATGAAAAATAATTCCTTTTTAAACTTCAGGCACCCTTAGAAGACAGCTACAATTTTTGCCCTGAGACCCCTTGTGGTTATGCGGTTCATGTATTAACAAGGCTATTGCTGTGATGCCTTGTGATGAAAGGTATGTATTTTATTGTTTATGAAAGCCTTAACTGTTGGACAAAATGGTTTAAATAAAAAAACAAGAACACACCAGCATATACTGACAATAGTCCTTTAATATACAAGAATAGCTCTAAGGAATTTGGCAGCAAATATTAAAGGGCCGTTCACACCAAGAATGCTAACTATAACTATAACTATAACGATGTGAGGGGCCACACTGATGAACGCTAAGGTTCTGTAAACAGTGGCGTCAAGCACACGCTATGCATTCCAGATGAAAATAATACAGATGATGTTTCAATGTAGGATTATAGGAATCCCTGTGGTAAAATCCTATATAGTTGTGAATTTGGTTACATTTATGAACCCACTGTGACAGAACTTCAGAGCCAGGAAGGTGGGCAGGTGTAAGATCTATGCTGGCCGCAGACCACTGAAAACGCAGACAATAATGTAGTGACATCCAAAAAAAAGAAAAAACAGTAAGTGGTTTCTGTGACATGTAAAATACTTTCAAAGTACTAATTTTTAACAACAAAAAAAAAACGCCTAAATACACAACCTATGGATCATAGCCCCACCAAGTGGAAAAGTCACACCACGCCACTGACCCTCCAAAAGTAGACCTTTGTAGTCCTGAGTGCTACAGTTCTTACATCAGTTAACTAAACTAAAACTAAGCAATGTCAACTGCCATGCAACATGTTTCTATTATTTATCAAAGCACTTTGAAAGTGATCCTGACAATTCTGTTCGCCACTGTCATTATAGTTATGGTGTGGACTCTGGTGTGGAAATTATATAATTATAGTCGTTCTTGGTGGTGACGGCCCTTCATGCAGTCATGAAATGTATTAACTTTATTAGTCATTATTAATGCAGACGTTTTGCTTCTGTCTGCGACTTTCTTGAACAGCTTTTAACCAGTACAGTGTTGCATCTTAAAAATAGGCAAAGCAGAGTTCGATTCTTGCGATATGATTTTTCACTGACCATGAATCACACCAACATGGATACATTGCCTTAGAAACAAAATATTTATATATCTTTAAAAAAAAAGAAGATCAATACAAAAATTGTTTCCTGTCCCCTAACTGATGGGGTCAGAGAATAATGCAAGTGAAGTGTTCTGATGCTTTTTCCTCATGTCGCTCAAACGCTCAAACTCCTCTCTTTCCCTTAAATGAAAAAGAGAGAGAAAAAAGTCACTGATGATCACATTACATATATAAGGTAAAGTATGTTCCTTCAATGGTTTATTTCGTCAAACTCTTACCTGTTACTTATACAACGTCCTCTAAGGTACTTTTCTTCTGCCTTTTTTACTGGGACTTTCTCCACCCCAACTATGGCCTTTATGATGGCCTGCAAAGGAGCACAATCATCTCAACACCTGTACCACATAAACTGTGAACTCTATATCAGAAAACATACCAGATGACATAATAATAATAATAATACATGACAAGTGTGTGCCGATCAAAGCTTTAGCTCACCTCAGGAAGAAGAACATCCAGCACAAAGGGGACACGCTCCATGAATGTCATCTCAGCTACACAAGGAGTAGTAGCCACGGCCGTTGTGTATAGATCATGCAAGTAGGAGTAGACCTTGTCCAACTGCTGATCATCTGCCAGGTATATGTTCACCCCCCGACTCCGACTGGCGCTCAGAAAGGAGTGAAGCCATCTGGACTCCTGCTGCCTATGGATCACAGCCTGTAAGAAAAGTGATGCAGGAAGTGTGGGTTTATTCAACCACGGACAGGTGCACATTTTACATGCTCTATTTTAGTGCTACATAAAATGCCCATTAAAGGCCCCATATTATGCTAATTTTCAGGTGCATGATTGCATTTCTTCTACTAGAACATGTTTACATGCTTTATTCCTGTGAATGTTCTCATTTGTCCAGGTCATCGTTATCTGCAGTCGGCCACTTTCTTGAACATGCTTTATTGTTTAAAAAAAAACATTATTTGTCTTATACTCTCTCTCAGAATATACCTGTATTCACCCTCTGTCTGAAACGCATCCATTTAGCGCGTGTCTCTTATCTTGTCAAATTCAAAATGCACCGACAGAGAAATGCACCTGCAAAAATGTATTTTCTTAATATACATAAAACACCCACTGGTATTGAGAAAGTGTTTATCCAAAAACTATAACAGAAAAGCAGCAGTTAAAGGGGCTCCATTACTCATACCAGAAGGTGTCCTTCCACCATGCGCTGCTTTACGATGAAATTTACAAGCTTCTCATTAGCGCGGTTGTAGGCTGCGTGACTCCGGTCTGGCAGCAACCTCTTTGAACTCCTACTGTCCTTCTCCTGCTGTTCACTAAAGCTGTCCTCCTCATTATCATACGGCGCCTCCATCATTGGATCACTGGACATGGTTAGTCTCTCTGAGGCTTCCTGCGGGTATTTCCTCCTCACTGGATAGCCTGAAATAGTGAAGGCAGTGAAGAGCATTATCAGGACCAAGAAGGACCGCAGGCATACTAAAGTTTTTATTCTGCAGTGGCCTAATATTCTGTGGTGCCATGTTAAGGAATGTTATACAATTAAAACTTACTCATGTCATGAGCAAAGTATTCGATGAAGGGGCCAGAAAATGAGCCACAGGCTACAAAGACAAAACATGTTTAGTACTGATAATAATTCAGTGGTTACAGAACAATATTGTTGAAAATGTATGCAGGGTTCTAAATTATCACACGTCAAAGGGGGGTAAAAATTCATTTTAATGTGTTGTTGTTATGTAAAGTGTTAATAATAGCCAGTTTGGCCAGTGATGTAGAATATGAGGCATTACATGCATGATACAAGCCTCTATTCTCGGTCATTTATCCCTGTTGCGGCACTTCCTACATTTTCCATGAACGCTACGTGATGACGTTCCATACGCCCATTGGCTGTGTGCCGTTTGCAGTGAAACCAGCGTGAGAAACCATGGAAACGAATGGTGCGTCCAACAGAAAACACAAGGAAGAAGAAGGAGGAATGGAGCCGAAGCAGGAAAATAGACTTAAAGAGGAGGGAGTTAGCTAATGTTAGTAAAGTAAAGTCAAAAATTAAGATTTAATTAAATGATTAAAGAGGAAAGAGTTAGCTAATGTTAGTAAAGTCAAAAGTTCAGATTAAACTAAATGCCGTGGCTGTTGAGACAGACTTCTGGGGGCGAGAAGAGGAAAGTGGCAGGGGATGAGGATATCGACAGAGAAACAAAGAAAAGAAAATGTGGTCGTGGATGGCTAGTGTTTGATCCGGAATGTGTTGTCATGTTTTGCCAGGATTGCTGCGTTTTTACGCAAAAGAAAAACAAAACAAAAGAAACAATTTGGTGGTGGGAACTAGTAATTTTAAAGTTGAGGCAGTAATGGACTATGAGAGTGCCCGAAGTCATCAGGAGAGCCTAAAGAACTTGTATGTATTATAAATTGATAGAAAGAGAGATAGATAGATAGATCCCAAGCTTGTTATTAAATGTTTGCACTTTATGTGTATATTTTGATATGTATTTTTCATGCCAACAATGTTAATAAAATTATCAAATGCATTCAGTGAGTCATTATCACTTTTATTTTCATCTGACAAAATTGGCTATTGGAAATTTTGATTGGCTGGTGATCAGAAAAGTTAATTTAGAACCCTGAATGTATGCAAATGTCTGATACGCATTAAATGGACAATACTCACCTCGCCTTATCCTGTAGTCTGTTATGAGCTCCAAGCACCACTCAATTGCAGCATCATGCTTTTCTTTGGCTTTACACTAAAACACAATCAATATGATAGACAAATGTGGTCTGTCATTGTGTCAGGAAAACACTTTTTTTAATTTTGTTTAAATTGAGTGTTTAATTCATTAGAAATTCTTACCACCAGCTCATTAGCTTCTTCACAGTCAAAAGGCTTCAGGGTTTTCAGAGCCACAGTGAACCTTTAAGAACACAGACCTCCTGATGATTTGAAGTGGTGCCAGAAGTTCCCTCATTAATACTCTAATTAAAGATCTTTATGTGCAACCAGGTTTAATGACATGACATCACATCAGATACAACTACTTTTCACTTCCAAGTCTAGTTGCACAGGATGCCTTTCATTCATTTTAACTTATTTTGAGACACAGGTGATCCCCAATGGCCAGGCGTTCCCTACAAGATCACAAAGTGTGACTGGCATCGAGACTTTTCAGCCTAGGGATCCTTCCAACCTATTGTGCGATCCTAACCATTTTAAAAGTGCAGATGCTTTAATCAATCAAGCAGTCAGAGAAAAAAAAACCTTTCCCCTACCCTTTCATATTGCAAATCCTTGGGTCGTCAATGAACATGATGCTGGCTTTCTTCTGCTTATGGTTCACACTTTTTACCTGCAGAGAAAAACAGTGAATAATTGAAAGAATATATTTAAACTATTAAGGCTTTCAGGGTTTGTTAAGTCTTGACCACAGCTCTTATTCTGATAACCAATATTTCAGACTCAATGTCGTCTACCTATATGAAGTTCATATCGAGCATGACTTTAACTGTGTGGCTTTACTTAGCATAGTGTTGATTAGTGCTGAACTTATTCGTCAACCAATCAATTTAAGTTGTATATCAAAAGTAAATGTTTGGCAAAACATAATCCAGCTCAAGCATCTCAAAGGTTAGAAATTGCTGATTTTGTGTATATAGGCAAACATCATAGTAAGAAATTGTGTATTGATCCATCTAAAAACTTTTATAAAAATGTGTGTTTATGATAAATCAATCAGCCACACAGGTTACTGTACTCACCAATGCTGGCCAGAATGGAAAACTTCTCAATTTGTGCCACACAAACACTCCTTGTTTAATGGATGGGGTCTCTGTAAGAGAAAAACAATTCACTTGAAGTAGTACACGCAATCCAGTAGTCCATATCAAGTACTTGTAGAGGGGATGTGTAGCCTGGGAACCTGACAGATCTGCCAAGCTAATGTTTAATTTGCACTGGCAAATACGTCTCGTCACCCTTCCATACAGAGACAGATTTCCAGCAACTTTAGATCTGGGCTAATAACAATTTATCTCATGTGGGGTGAGTTTAAGACAATGACTGACAGAGGAGCATAATGCTTTAACGTAGATATCAAACGAAACTGGGTCCAGCAGTTAACTAGGTTCATAAAACTCTTATCAAACAATCAAACAGGTAGTGCTGATCAAATATGAATCAAGACTATGTTACTGTATTCTGCATTTATCACCTCAAATATTTTCAGAAACACATTTTAGTGTACCGTTTAGCTGTAATTTGATGATGTTTGTGACCCGGCCAGCATTAAGACTGATTGTAGGTCGCTCTACGTGTGTCCAGAGGCCCTTTGCCCCTTTTCCCATTTAGAATGCCCCAAGGAAATCGAAAATTAACTGAGAGGTTCCAGACTAATACACGTTTATCGTTAGTCTGGCCATGGCAATTATTCTGCAATCGTTCTTACTTTTGTCCGCCTGCATCAAGAAACTTGGTAGCTCCTCCTCCTCCTCCTCCTCATCATCATCATCATCACTTCTCTCATCCTCTTGAAAGGACAAAGATGGCAGCTGTTCCTCATGGTGACTCAGCTCTATTGATAGATCTGAAGACAGCAAAGTCTCGTCTTCTTGGGTGGTCGGGGGTGGGGGTGGTAGTAATGAAACACAATTAGAGCAGATGATTTTGAATTATTGAATTATTTTAAAAAGGTGAGCTGCTCTACAACCAGTAGTAGCTGCTCCACACAGAGTACAACACATTTAAAACATATTCTGGAAAGAAATGTGGCTGTGCACAATTTATTAAGCTTTTTATTGTGAGGGTGACAATCTCCTCTTCAATCTCCTAAAATACATAATGTCTCAAATTTCTTAAAAATATTACAGTGACTGCATGAGACAGACATAAGGAAGATACTACCTTGCTCTTCGGCATCAGGCTTCTCCAGTTCAAATCTTGGTCTAGAGCGTGCAAATGACTGATTAGTGTTATCCTTCTGTAAACCCTTCACCACCTTTGCTGGCCTGCCTCGCCGGGATTTGACTGGAGGTCCATTGGTTTTACTGCAGGCGTCCAACTGTGCGTTTGTCACCCTTTTTCTGACTTGTCTCAGCTGGGAAGCAGGAGCCCTCCTATGTATGCTTTGAGATTTTGATTGGCAGCATGGGGCATCTACCTCCGATGTCTAGAACAGAACACATATCAAAGGAGTTAGAGAGAGAGAGACGGAAAGAGAGAGGGTCAACCAACAAAACAACGATTAAGGAGAGGGAGCGCCAGCCGTAATCCAGAACAAAGCAGTGAATCAGGGAAATGAAGCGGTATTTTCGCTGTTTCATCACAACTAGAAATGCTGCTGTCCTCTCTGTCCTCGTTTATATTTTATAATGCTACAAATTATATCCAGCTACGAAAACAATCCTGAAAAGTGGGAGTATAGAACAGAAGTACAGAGAGGCTTTTTTATGGAGACGATAACTCGCTCGCCTCGTCTCCTTGGTCTGAACGGGCAGGTTTCAGAACATTGCAGACCTGCATGTTGCAAGTAGTTCTAAGTTTCAACTGGACTAGTTGCAAATATTTGGTGTGAACTGGGCTTAAGAATATCACTGAAGCTGTATGCTTAAAATGTAAAAACGACCACACACCTTAAACTGAGTGATGAATTCAGTGTACTTTAGATCCACTTGTTTTATTCCAGGTGGAGATTTCGTAATGTTGGACGAGATGTCAATGGAGGAGCTGCGTACTGGTGTGGAGGTCAGGTGGGCTTCTTGTGTCTGTCCTATTCGTCCCCTTCCTCTTTTTGGTGTACCTGGTAAGGAACACGCCGTGGACTTGCTGACAATGGCAACATCACTGCCTGGCACAACATTTAACTCCTCTGTAGCCTGAGATAAAACAGTGTCTGCGGGGAATTTCTCTGTTGGTGTCTTTTTAGGTTCCCTTTTTCTTGCTTTCCGACATCCACCTGAAAGATAAATCGTTCACGCATTTATCGGACTCTCAAAAGCTTTTTAAGTGCTTGCAAGATTCAGAGAGGTTAATGATGAAGATGTTACCTTTCATTATTGAATGAGTTAGCGTAGTCCTTCTCTTGAATTCATTGGATCAGAGGACAGCTGAAGTATCAAGCTGTGACTATTATTAGGAATGATTTCCTTCACCTGGGCAACCTGAGTCTCCAGTGCTGGCGACGGGCTGACAGCTGCGTGACAGAAGAGACAAAGAGGAAAGCAACCTTCAACATTTGGGTCATGCATCCCCTTTAGAATTGGGCCGTGTTGCCGGTGTCCAAAACCTGCAGTCAAGTTGGACAGTTTCTAGCAGCCTTCAGTCTGTACAGGAAGTCGCATAAACACTCACATCCTGTTAGGTCTGAGTCTGATTTATTAAACCATTATTAGACCCATATATCATTATGTATGCAGTCTCCTAGTGTTCTCATTATGACAGAATAGCCTATAAAAATGTTATACAGGTGATCTGTGATTTTTGTTCATGGTTTAAACTACATTTTACACAAATATAAATCAGCCTCATATCAGTTTGCTGCTGTTAATAAATCAACCGAACAGACCTGTCCCTCCGAAACTACATGAATATATCTATAACATTAATAGTCGCACACAGATGGAAGAAATACAAAACATGGGCTTTCATTATTGGTCAGCCAGATATTCAGTCAGGGCTTTTTTGAGAATTTTAAGAATCCCCACATCACATCTTAGCCTACGAGAAGTTTTTTCTGTTGCTAAATATTGGAATGATTCAAATAGTCAGATGTTAATACACAATAGACCCATAGTTTATGATCTAGGGCTGGGCCTTAATTCAATATAGTTAATTGTCTTTCAATGGATTCATATTGTGATGAAATCATATATCAAGATCTAATGAAAAAGCCTACAAGTATGCCATCTATATTTTTCCTCTATAAATTCATTTCACAGGAAACTGTTGTGTTCATTTGCACTAAAGTTCTTAGTAAAATAAAAAAAATGTACTAAAATATGTTTTACCATGTGGTTATTTCATATAGGCTATTCATGGATAGAATTACCAGTACAATTACCAATATTGTGATATATATTGTTCTCTTTCATTATATTTCGTTCAATGTCTCACTATGGGATGCAAATAATTTCCCAGTCTGGGATCATTAAAGTAATTCTTTTCTATGGCTCTACCCAGACGGTGCCTAGATCGGGCCATCCATCCAAACTGGAGGACAGAGCCAGGAAAAGATCGATCAGGGAAGCTACCAAGAGGCCCATGGTGACCTTGAAGGAGTAACAAGTCTTAATGGCAGAGGTTGTTCAATCTGTGCATGTGACAACAATTTCACAAGTTCTACATGTTTGGCAGGGTGTCAAAAGAGAAGCCTCTTCTGAAAAATGTCACACTGAGTATCGTCTACAGTATGCCAAAAAAAATATTGAAGTTTCTGATGCCATGTGGCAAAAGGTTATATGGGCAGATGGGACCAAAATGTAACTTTTTGGGCTGAACTCTCAAGCGCTTTGTTAGGCAGAAACTAAACACAACACATCACCCAAAGCACACCATCCCTGCAGTGAAGCATGGTAGTGCCAGCATTATGTTGTTGGCGTGTTTCTCTTCAGCAGGGACTGGGCAATTGGTCAAAATTGAAGGGAAAATGGATGCTGCCAAGTACACCCAAATTCTTAAGGAAAACCTGCAGCCCTCTGCTAAACACAACGAGCCATAACACACCACCATAAAAACAATGCAGTGGCTAAAAGGACAGGAAGGTGAATGTCCTACAGTGGCCTAGTCAGAGCCCTGACCCTAAATCCTATAGAACAGGGACAGATCTGCCTGTTATAGAACATCTGTAGATGGACTTGAAGAGTGTAATCAATCGCCGCTCGCCACAGAATTTGATTTAACTGGAACAGTTCTGCAAGGAAGAATGGGGAAATATTTCCCAATATAGGTGCACAAAGCTGGTAGGGACATATCTAAACAGACTGATGGCTGTAATTAAAGCAAAAGGTGCCTCCACAAAGTATTATATCTGGGGACTCATCAATTTTCCCAATCCCGCTAGTTTTCCATTTTTTTTAAATCACTTCTCAGAAAATGTTATGTATAACCATTTCAGGCTGTAAAACAAAAAAAATGCTGTGTGTTTACATTTGTCAAGTAAATTCGCAAAAAATGGGCAAAAGCCTGTCAACACGGAAACGGGATCAAAACATGCACTGTATATTTACGCCTGCAACCTAAATTTAGATTACGACCTCAATAACATGTGTCCAAGTCCAAGATCAGTTATTTACAACATTGCCTTCCCCGCCTACTGCATGAAAACAAAAAAACTAGAAGAACTCTCGCGAGACTAGCATCCCATTCGATTTCGATGCCCAACCCTTACTATCTCGCGATAACCGTCGCAAATCTTGGGTTACCATCTAGACACACCCCAACATAAACACTTCAGTTGAGCTACGATGAATGCAATAAAAGTAACATGAAACGTGTACAAAAACCTCGCAAAACCATCGTATAACAAAAGGTGAAAGGCTAAAACACGAGCTAACGCGTAACATACAAACATAAAACACCATCCAGCTTGTTAATGTAGCTGTAGCAGACTGAATTAGTGGCTGAACTAACGCCCTCACAAAAATCCCTAGCAACGAATCTATCGGTCGTTAACGACGCACATTACGTTACACAGCCGAGTGTAAACGTGCATTAAGTAAACATGGTTCATAAGCTTAAGAGTTAACGTTATGGGTCTGTTACTTTCCACGCAGCTAACGTGAGGCACAACCCATGTTGCCATATGCACGTCTCCAAACTATGAAGCAATCCCAATAAACGCGAAAGACAAGTTATAACGTGACCTCAAGCAAAACGAAATAGCGACCTAAGAAACCATTGAAAAGTTAGTGCTATGGTCACTTACCTTTAAACCTAGTTAAAGTACGCGTTTTGCTAGCTGTCGTTAGCTACCAGCTTCAGCTAAGACAAGGTTTCACACACGATAAAGTAGCAAACATTGATATGATATAGCTAGTGAGTGAAATATGTCACACACCTAACTAACTCTATCTCTATGGGGAATGTTTGCTTTTTTGTATTTGTTGGTACTGGTACTTCTTCTATTTATTTTTTCTTCTTCTTCTTCTTCTTCTTCTTCGGGGTTTAACGGCAGTTTGCATCCATTATGTTGCATTACTGCCTCCTTTCGTACTTGTATTGACATTACATTACAACCCAAAGACTTTAACGAGACCTGATTCTGTCAGGAATCTCGCAATTAGTTTTCTGCCCTCCGCTGATTCTCCATATTTCAAAATAATCTGTACATTTATCTCTGTGTGTCCATCGTTCATCCGTCCTCTCTGCCTCATACTCCCTGCACGTGCACAGAGCATGCTCCACAGTTCCCCTCTCCCCACATTCATCACAGTTCCCAGTTTGATGTTTTCCCATTAAAAACAATGTTCCGTTTAAATTACAGTGAACAATTCTCATTCTGCTAAAAAATAAATTAAAAAAGACCAATTGTATTCTTCAGTTACAGGTTCTAGTATATTCTCTTCCAATTTTGTTTTGAATTCTGTATAAATGTATCCCTTTGGTCTCCTCATCCCAATACAGTTGTTTGTGATTTCAATACAAACTTAAATTTTTAACTCATCTAATATATGAGTAATTACTAAGGCTTTCAATTAAAAATATTCAAATGTTGTATGTTTTATGAATTGTATGTATTTGAATTGCATTTCACTTCAGTGTTTATTGTTAAAAGATAAATTATGTTGTTAATAAATGCCGTATTTAAACCGACAGTATTTTTCTTTTTTTTCTGCAGAGAAACGACTGTGGCGGCTCGCATCAAGGAAGCAGACGTCAACCGAATATTTTTTTTTTTTAAGTGGAAACGATAAGCGTAAGTACCACGTCAATAAAGATGACGGACAAGTGGTTTATCAAATCATATGCAAGGATTTTTGATAAGGCCCAGCCTCCTGAAATCGCCTCGCAGTCGTGCGATCCCAGATGGATGAGGGAAGGAAGGAGGAACGAAATTCATCTGGCGACAGTCGGGTTCTCGTTTCCCGATATTCACAAATGCACAAATAACTTAACTAACACACTCCAAAAAATTCACAAATCCAACTCTCACTCTTCTACTTAAGATTCACACAACAGCGAGCCGCACGTACAGTGTCGACCTGCTTGGTGGTGCCGCAGTGGTGCAGCACACACTACCGGATTCTTCTTCTTCTTCTTTCTTACATATTTGTTGGTAGTCGCCCTTAAATGCACCGCCCCCTGCTGCACCGGAGTGAAAACTGTTAACAGACTTTTTATGTATTGTGCTTTACAGTATATTATGCATAAGTGTTTTAAAGTTACTAAGTACATTTACTCAAGTACTATACTTAACTGCAGTTTGAGGTACTTGTAGTTTAGTAACTCCATTTTATGCTACTTTATGCTTCTGCTCCACTGCATTTCAGAGGAAATATTGCACTTTTTACCCCACTACATGTATCTAACAACTTTAGTTAGTTACTTTACAGATTCAGATTATTAATGTATACTATTATCAACAAATTAAATAACATATGTCTGTCATAGATTAAGCTACACAGCAGTCTATAAAGCAGATGAACATTATTCCCACCTTAACCAGCTGCAACATTAAAGTGATATTTACATTAATCTAGGCCTATATAATTATAATCTATAATTGAATCATCTGAAATTGTCTTTTCTGCATAATGAGTAGCCTGATTTTACTTTTGGTACTTTAAATACATTTTGCTGCTGATACTTTTATACTTTGACTTAAGTGACATTTTGAACGAAGGACTTTTACTTGTAACAAAGTATTTTAACAGTGTGGTATTACTACTTTTACTGAAGTAAAAGCTCTGAAGACTTCTTCCACAACTGCAAACAACATGGTAAACATAACATACATGTTCCAGAGGATCAAAACACTGACAGAAATACATCAGCTCACAAAAATGATATACAGAGTACATATGATGGGTTATAAAGACATGTTTAGGGTATTGGTTTCCAGCCCAAAGAAAAGATCATGAACACAGATCCATACATAAACTATTTTTCATTTTCAATTTTATTATTAATTCTTTCACTGATAATTTCCTCTTGTTCACTTCCCTGGGGGCTAGTTTTTCCTTTTTAGCCTGCTAAAACACACCTGTGAATATCTATGGAAAGATCACTGTCAGATCGAACTGCTAAAAGCTTAGGGCTATAGCTGTTCTCCAAGGGTCACAACCCCAAGTACACTGGATCAGATCATGATGGATACAACTTTCATTTAGCCCCTTACCGTTTAAAAAAAATACGAAATAAAAATTGTATTCTCTCTAAAGGAAATGCCAACGTAGCTGTTTCGTTTTATCTCTGCTTTTAGTAATGCTCCATATAACATTTTTTTATTATCTCCTATAGATGTATACAACACAATGCATGTTTTATGTGATAGACTACAGTACACAACATTGAACTGACACATTTATAAAGATCTCTGTTCTATTAAATTAAGTATAACTGTTTGGATAGTTGATAAACCCCATATTGGCTTCTGCAGCTTAATCTGAGCATAACATTGTTTTTTGCAATTAGCCTATTATTGTAGAAAATATGGATATTTTGTTTCACATGTGTAATACATTATATTGATTTTACAAATCTATGTATAAATACACCAATATCCTCATATCTGAGTAAACCATCTGTATGCCGATGGACTTTTGTTCTCTGTACTCAAGTCACACAATTTAGGGTGTAATGACCTATTTATAATGATCATTCATATATCAAAATAAAACACAACATTTTTCCATGTATGCAACTGCTTTTTCCCAGCAGACATTTTGACTTATCACATCAGGAAAAGTGCACGTGTTACTAATAACATTGTTCTATTTAAGTGTTAAGTCGTGACTGTGGCATTCAACTAGCACACGTGATACCAGAACCCTGAAACAAAGCAGCTACATATATAATTATTATTTACTCCTGTTTGCCCACTGTGACATGTCAAAATGTATTTTGTAGGTGTAAAAAGGGCTGTGAGTAAATAAAAAGCCATCCTCAATGGTACCTCTTTTTTTAATCTTTCCTTTTTTCAGAAAATATATTTATTAGTGGTGCAAAATGCAACAGTACACATTTCTATAAAGATGAGAAGGTGAAACCACTGTTAACCCTAACATGTTCAAAGCAGTCCAGCTTTAGTCACTCAGCTGCTGGCTGCTGTGTGCCTGTATGTCTCCAGTACTAACCTTATGACAACAGTAGAGGGCACTGTGTAACCACTCATTAACAGGCCCACTCTCTTTTACAATAATTTGCCAATAATGTGCCTTTATGTGACTGTATCTCCTCCATTATAAGAAGACATCAGAAATTAATATGGAAATATTACTGCTCTGATATTGGTTTTACACTCTTCTAAAGGCTTGGATCTTAATCATATATTTTACATGTTCCTGTATAACTTTTCCTTGACTTGGCATACACTCAATTCAATGGAAGTACCAGCTGACTGACAGAGATGAAAGAAGATGGAGGGGCCCAGCTATTGTCTTGATATTCAGTGCACATATTAAATGTTAAAAAAAGACATCTTGACACTGATAAATTGTCGGTTTATCTACATCCATTAGTCACACCGAAGCTGTAACTTGTTGCTTTTCTTCTTCTCCATCTCCTCCACCCCCAAAAGGCTTTTGGCGTATAAGCACACACTGCTAGAAACTCTGACCAGATACCAAAAATGCAATCAATGTTTTAGTTCTTTGTTGTTGTTTTTTTGTTCTTATACATGTATATGCAGAAATAATGAATGCTTTTTTTGTCAACCAGTAGGCTGCTACTAAATGTGGCTATATACATTCTAGAAATACTGCAATGGGTCTAAAATCATCCCCACATTTCAGTTTATTTTGATTTTCCAGTCTCCCCAAGTAACTTAAACCTCTGACCACTAATTCCCCCGAAGAATATACCAAGACTCCAGTGACCGCAGTGGTAGAACCCTAAATGTCTCTATTATATTGCTGAGGTAAATGCACAATGCCATCACCTCAAAAACATCCCCAACTAATGTTACATCCAGGGGTGTAGTGGCAGTTGATGATGTGGACGTACCACTAGTTAGGTGGGTAGGTTACAGAGGAGGAAGTGGGTATACTCCAATATTCCAATAGCTTTTTGGCTGATCTATAGGTGGGTACTAAACTACCAGAAAAAGCGGTGGTCATTTCCTGTATACCTGCATATGCCCTCCACTACGCCACTAGTTACATCCACTATCAACCTCCATCTAAAAAGCCCAGTTTTGTCACTTCAAATAGGCAGCAATCTACCTGCCACTCACCTGGAAACGCTGGATTTGTATTGGCCTGTGGATGATGAGGGGCAGGGTGGCCCCGCCCTCATCCAGATGTGCGCGTCTGTCCTGCAAGTCTCCACAGTCCGCTGCTGGCTTCGGCAAAGCGGAGTGCGGGGAGTCAACAAGAGGGTACGGATAGTAACAAGTACAAACAACAAGGAACTGACTCTCTCTATCCGTGAGTCTTGACTTTATTGGTAGCCCGTGAGACGGAGTTTGTTCCAGGGGGGTGGATTTGATTTTACCTGGCCAGCCTGAGACGCAGAGCTGATGGAGGGAGGCAGGGCTGAGTGCGACGCCAGTCCGGAGCGCTGTTGAGCACAGCCTCATTCAGCGCAGAGCAGACTCTGCTGACAGGGAGCGGTCTGCTCTCCGGCACGACCTGTGTGAATATTTTTAATATATCCATTTGTTTGTTTTTTTCCCACCAGAAGTGATTCGAGGGCAGAGGCAAAAAAAAAACCCCCGTGGAAAAAGAAAAACATCCAGGATTTTGTTTTTGTTTCTTTGCGACGGAATGGGGGATGTAACCGGGTTCAACATGCATTTGGAAGTGGCATGAGGATTGAAAAGAGCAAACTGCAGGGGCGTGTGGTTAATTGAAATCGATCCTCTGGTCTCTTTTTGAATGTGAAGCAGCAGAAGAGGTTCTTTCTCCTCTCCTCTCCATCTCCTCTCCTCTCCTCTCCCCCTCCTCTCACCTACAACATGACTTCACTGTCGGGGACCAAGGAGAGGTCTGTGAGCAGCCGGAGCAGAAAATATGGGGTAGGTTATTCATTCCAGTAGCCGAAAGGGACACACCTCTGTTAAACCTGGTTAATCTAAAAACTTCTCATGCATGTGCTTCACCTCATACTACCCACACGTTTGAACAGAAAACAATAGTTTCCTCCTCCTTTTTCAAGCTGACTTAAATAAGAAACTAATGAAAGCTCATTAGATTTGTGCTCAAGCTGTGAATTGAGTCATTTTGAGAAGAACACATTTCACACATCACAGTTTATGGTGTCACAACAGTGACATGCGTTTTCACTGATAGATCTCCCACACCTCTTAATTATCACTAACTGAGGAGCAAGCAGCTCTATCCAGTATCACACCTGTGTCACTGCTTACCTCCTACACCCTAATTAATGTTAATTTACAACATAGGGTTGGCTCACATTATACCCACCCCTTCACTTGGAGATGATTGAGCATTCCTACCTATCAGCCTACTCATTGCTTCCTTATTATAGCCCTTGTGAGGGATTAAAGTAGCTATAGTACCCAACATCTCCAGCCACCACCACATCAATAGGTCTGCTCTCTCTGACTGGATTTACCCAGCCGCAAAAGATCTAATTTTCAACTCCTTGCGGCTCATTTGATGTTCCCATGTGCCTGTCTGAATAGAAAAAAAAGAACACAGGTCTCCACACGGAATCTGACTTAATCCTATTTAGATGGTAATAGAAGCATCCAATATGCTGGCTACCTTAACTTGTAGTACCATCACAGTAAATGTTTAACATTGTTTGCAGTTCGTGTTTTTAATTGTCTGACCATTTGATCTGATCCCCCAATACTGTTGACTTCCCATTGCCTGGGCTTGTGTTATTGGCACGAGATACTGTAACTGTCTACTACTGCAGAGGTTCTCAATCTTTTTTCAGCCAAGGACTCCTTACAAGAATACCAGTAACCCCCTCATGGAGGTCCCTTGGAATTATTTGACTAGCCTGTATTTTTATACCAAATAAATATATTAGAGAGACATTAGACATGTATGAAACATACTTGCAGAGAGCTGTGGATTTCTTAGATCAAAAAGAAATACAAATCTTGATCATAATCATTTAAATGAATTCATTTGAAAACAGAACCAGAAGCTCACTTCACTCTACTGTATTTTTTAACTCCAAAACACAATGTTCACCATTTCTCAGTTGATGGCATTTTGGCTAAGCATTGACAATTAAGATGGGAGTTTAACCAGAATCATTTCCTTCTTTTCCCCCTCTCATGAATTTCAGGTAGGCTTATGTGTTGGCTTGTGAGCAGACCCACAAACAATGGGTAATGGTAAAATAGGTAGACTACTGAATATAGCTGGGTGGATAAAGTAAAGACTCATTTCGCTTTACAGGCAAAATGCAAATAGTTTGACTTTTAATTTGCATGATACAAGATGCATGCCCTCACTCTCTCCTCTGGCTCTCATTATTTTTAGTCTCATTGTTGTGCAACCTGTTGAGTGAAAAAATGCCTGGTTAAGTTTTCCTTATTACAATTTTTTATCTATTAATTTTTATGCAGATGCCTGACACTTCCCCGACCAAATCTGCCTCCTTTTTCCCGGACACATGGTACCGAAAGGCCTACGAGGAAAATACCCGCTCCGGCACACGTCCTGCCCCAGAGGGTGCCGGCTCCATGCCAAGCTCCACTGGCACACCATCCCCAGGCTCAGGAATCTCCTCCCCAGGGTCTTTCTCTGGATCACCAGGGACCATCTCTCCGGGGATTGGGACAGAATCGCCCGGTTCGCTAGGTGGCTCCCCGGGATTTGGGACAGGATCACCGGCCTCTGGCAGTGGAAGTTCCCCTGGTAGTGAGAGAGGGATATGGTGTGAGAACTGCAACGCAAGGCTGACAGAGCTGAAAAGA
>NC_139826.1:19078193-19083193 GCF_963691815.1 Echiichthys vipera
CCAAATCAAAAAACCTTTACATCAGGATATATTGGAATACATCTGACCGTCAGGTGAACTAGAGGCTATCTTGAGAGCTAATGATCTATCTGCTGTTTCAGATGCCTTTTCTAACCCACCAAAACAAATGGGGTTAACTCTCTTGTGGATATAATCAATTTAACTAATCCCAGTCGCTTGGTAATTTTCACCCCAAACCAGTAATTTGTCTGTAATTAGTCTACTTATCAGATCAAAATGGTGGAGTATTATTGCTCGGCAGTCTATCCTCAATGGGATTATTTCTGCACACAGGTAGCTATAGCTTTCTGTAATAACCAAATCCCATAACACTACAGAAGCAGGCCTCCGGTAACCACGGCAGCTGGTGTTGCCACGGCAGCGACATGTGACAGATGTGAGCCGCATACATATCTCCATCAGTGTTAATGGGCCCCTCATAGCTGTGTGCGTGTTGGTGAGAGGCAGAAAGAAGGCGAAAATATACAGAGTTTGTGTGAATAATAGCGTGTGTTGGTGTGCATGTGTGTATTTGGGGGAGAGAGAGAGAGAGAGAGAGAGAGAGAGAGAGAGAGAGAGTCTGTGTGTGTGTTTGTGTGTGTGTGTGTGTGCATGTGATCATGCCCTCCTGATGCCTTTCAGGTGTGAAATACATTACCATATAAAGAGGTGGCTTCCCCAATAACAGCAAGACGGTCTGGATGGATGGATGTGTGTGTGTGTGTGTGTGTGTGTGTGTGTGTGTGTGTGTGTGTGTGTGTGTGTGTGTGTGTGTGTGTGTGTGTGTGTGTGTGTGTGTGTGTGTGTGTGTGTGTGTGTGTGAGGGGATGCTGATGCAGGCAGAATTAAAGAGCTTCTCACTGGGTTTATTTGACCCAACCCCAAGTGCACACGGCCACATATACCATCTCAAGATCTAGTGTACTTACAATACCCTCCATATTTCAGTTATTTAACAACTTTGTTGGTATTCATAAGAAACACTATTATTAAAACAAAACATTGAGTGACTTTTAAGCCCACAAAGCCCCTGTAACAGTTCAACAGTCTTGTGATAAATACAGTCTATGGATGTTAGTGCCCAGAGTTCACAGAGAAAGATACAGTAATGAGGCCAAAGTGCCTCATTTATGAGACGGGTGTGGGACTCATTCACACTAACAGATGGGCCTATATGTAAATGTGGAAATATAAATAGTGTGGGGTAGTGGTTGTTCACCTTTTCTAATTGTGAGGTCTCTTCAAGAACCATAATTATATGTATTGATAAGAAATGTTAGACTTTTCATCGCTGTTCAAATCTGTGTTAATTTGTACACTAGCAGGTTGGAAAATAATTGCTGAATATGTGCATCTAGTACAGTGGCCCTGAGGGGCAAATCACAACAACAAATAGAAAAACGCAACAGCAAATCCGAAAGCACAACAACATATCGTAAAAGAAAACAACAAATCCTAAACCACAACGAATAAATCTGAAACCACAACGACATTAACTAACGGAAAGGGTCGGTCTCTCTGATGGATGGACCCTCCTGATTGGACAGACGGACTGTCTGTCTTTTAACAGGGAGCGAAAGATGGAAACCCGGAAAAGAGCCTATTTTCAAAGCATGAGTATTTCCGAAGATACTTTTGCTAATATTAAGAATTATTTTTGATGCAGGGCAACCGTGCGGCGTGACAGATGATATGTTGTCAACCAACCTTAACATCAGGATGAGTATATCGGACTATGTGGGAAGTACTTCAGCAAAAACACCAGCTGCGTGTTAAACGCAACCTTTGCTCACAGCAGATAGCCAAGTAGCTGCCCTGGTCTACGCAGCTCTGTGAGGACGGCACATCTCACCTCATCTGGATGTGAACAGTTATTCCTTCTGTACAACCCTGCTTCTCTCAGACGTGACTTTCATTATGTATCGCTACACTACATGTATGGGGCTGTAACGAACCGCAGGAGAGCGAGGACAGTCTGACTGAGAGAGAACTCATTTATTATTTTTACTTTATCACATTTTCTAGACCAAGTGAATCTAACAAACACTGATGCTGAGTGTTCAGCAGCTTTTAAAACCCAGAACTCATTGGTTTTGTACCATACCTGATGTTTCATATGTAAGGTTGACTTATCTCTGAACAAATACAACTAAATAGATGAATAGTAACATTAAAAAAGGGTATCCTATAAATAAAACAGTACATTTAAGACCATTTTAAAACTGAATCTGGGTTATTTTCTGTGCTATTTTTTAAGTATGAGATCATCATTACCTATATCTACCTTTGAAATGTTTCTCTCATTAACTGTAGATATTGTGTCTATATAACCACGCAGTATTATTACACAGCTAAGATGCAGGTCGTTTGCTCGGCCTGTAGCCGGCACAGCAAGCCCTTACCTTCACTAGGTCCATCATCAGGAGACGTTTTCCAGAAGGAGGAGGACTTTAGATTATGAAATGTCCCGCTTAGGTGACAATGTGTCATACTGTATAAAAACATTTTATACTGTTAAGATCAGTTACTGCATTAATGTTAGGCCTGCATACAGAAGTAAAACTATTAATGTATTCTTATATTCAGGAACTACAGTTAAAACAATAAGAAACATTCTGCAATACAAATGTAAAATAAGAGTATAACTGCACCAGCAAAACTTAAAACACAAGACTGAATCTTTTTGAAATGTGAATGTGGATGTGCCAAATGGTCAAAAGTAAAAAAAAAAAAAAAAAAAAAAGATGTATCCATTTAAAACTAGAAAGCATAAATTAGATTTGTACGATACTAAATTAACTATTTTATTATTAGAAAAATGTTTTAATTGATCGAAATACACAGACAATCATGACATGTATATATATATATATATAAATCAGTAATGTGTGATGCCTGAGGCATTTCAAGTGTCTGAGGTTCGGTTTCGTTTGCAGCTCTTTAGACCGGCAATGCCTCCGTGTCCGTGTCTGCTGCTGATGCTGTGGTGGTTGCTTCCTCTGCTGCCCATTTTGTGCCGACTGCCGCGGCCGCTTTCCCCGGGCTCTCCTGCTGCTGGTGAATAAGATGCGGGCATTTATCCCAGCCAGGTCAAGGAGGATGTTATAAAAGACCGGCTGTCTTCCGTACCTCCTTTGAAAGAGTAGCCTACGCCTTTGCATCTTGTCCGGGTTGTCCTCGTCGTACTTGTTATAGCACATCACAGTTTCTGGTGTTGCCTTCACCCCACTAAAGGTGCCCACACCAGCGCGCAAGGTGCTCAGGATGCAGACAGTTTTCCTAGGCTTTCCCTGCTACACAGAGTCACATTGTTTCATCACCGAACTGTTCCGCTTGCTGTTTCACGAGGGGAACTCCCGTTTTTGTTTGCCCATGGTGCCAACCAGGCGATATAATACAGCTATATAATAATTGACTTACAAGTAAATTCACAAAGAGGCACAGCTGGAGAACGTGAACAAAGTTAGAGACAAGAGAGACAATGAAAGCAGCAAACCGCATGAAAAATGTAACAATGAAACCAAAGTGAAGTGATGGCCGAAATATGTAAAACATCTCATATTTTCTTTTCCTTATGTGTAATTTATATAAAAACAATTCTCAAATAAAATAGAGACACTTTAAGAAAGATGGTTAAAAGCCTTTATTGTTTGCATTTTGTTATTTACATCACAGACTAATAACTTAATTGTGATAATATTCAAAGTTATTATTATTATTGTTTCACAAAAACAATCACACAGCATGTATAACGGTACTGTGCTCTTTTCTTCGTGCTTTAGAAATATTGTTGTTGTGTCAACAACACAACCGCTCCGTTGGTTATGGTTACATGATAATCCGTCTATGGTTACAACCATAAATTATAAATACATTAGCTGTGCAAACATAATCTCAATCTAACGCTCTGTAACTACACTTCAGGGTTTTAACATTAGCGAACTGATGTTACAGATTTTACCGTATTAAATTGTAACGTTAGGTTTGATACAATCCAATGCTAACCGCTAATGCGGGCTAACAATACCGTTTCGGCTGCTTTACAGCAAGGGTACTAACCACACCTCAGTTCTTATGACTGAAACACTTATGCTGGTTCAGGTGGACGCTGACAAAATTAGAAAATTAAACTTACAGTGCACAGTTCATGTTTTCGTCCAGCTGAGTCTTCATGGCCATGACCATCCCTCCCACCGGGGGCGTCAGCAGCACCGGAGGCGTCAGCAGCACCGAAGGCTGACGAAGCTGCTGCACCGAAGGAGGTGCACCAGCTGTCTGCCTCACATGTATGTCGGTGTCGGCTTCAATATCTCACTCTGAAACCTGTCATATCACCGGGAAAATCAGAGAGCACCCTAATGTTACACGGCCATGTACAGCTGCAGCGGGTTTTCATCTCTCCTTCCTGTTAAAAGACAGACAGTCCGTCTGTCCAATCGGGAGGGTCCATCCTCTGATTAGAGAGACCTACCCTTTCTGGTAGAAGTTAATGTTGTTGTGTTTTACGATTTGTCGTTGTGGTTTCGGATTTGGCGTTGTGCTTTTCTATTTGGCGTTGTGTTTTCTATTTGCTGTAGTGATTTGCACTTCAGGGCCACCGTAATCTTGTGAGGACCATTGCTCAGCCTCTTTAAAAAAGATACTGCGAGTGAGATAATGTACAATGTCAGGAAGCACACAGTGTCTAACAACGAACAGCGACTTCCCCTCTACTCCTGTCATCTACATAGTCTTCACAACTGACACAGTAGAGCCCCTTTGGGACGGGGTGGAACCAACATGAACGTGCTGCTTAAGATCTTGCAGGAACAAATTTGCATCCACCAACAACCCTGTGGAATTTCCCCAGCAGAAGATACACTCTTATTGAGACAAAAGGGGTCCAAAGCAGTGCCCGTTAGATAAACTTGTGACCAGTGTCTGCATATTTTGCTATTTTCCGAGTCTCATTTAACATGTCTGCAGATATTGCCATGCAAGAGACAAAAAAGCAGCATCAT
>NC_139826.1:19088193-19093193 GCF_963691815.1 Echiichthys vipera
AACACATAAAAGCTCTTTGTACAGGCCTGGGGGAACCACCTGACAAATTTATTTGAAATCCTGGGCAAACATATATTACACGTATTGTTTATTTAAATATCTGTTTTCATGACAAGAACTCCCATTGATGCTCTGTTTTGTATAACCTGTGAGGATGTTAGTTTGAATATAAAAAAAATGAAATTGCTCGAATGGCTTCAAAAGTGAGTCAGTCTCAATAGACCCACATGTCTATGCAGTTGAATTCTATTAAGCATAATTTAGAGCATGGCTGGTTGGAGTGACAAATAGGTACCATCACAGGAGACTGTAGGCATCATTTGGCCCTCCGCAATGGCACTCATGCTCCCACTCTTTTTGTATTAGCCAGGAGTTAGATAATGACGTTATGGAGAATACGTCTATGGGTGTGACCTGTAACAATGGTTTCTAGCAGAAATGAAAATGGGGAATTTGTGGTTATATGGTACATATTGTTAAAACAATTACCATAGTTATTTCAACTATTGATAAGAATATTCTAGTAATAGCCTGGTTCCTCCTATGAGTAGAGCAGGTATTTTAATTTATTTCCCAATTAAATTCTGTAGTAGTTCATGGTTGACATACTATCTTTTTGCCTAATTCTGAGCAAGGAAAAATCCTGACTGAGTTTGAATATTTGTTTCTTCTCTCTTGTGTGTGTGTGTGTGTGTGAGGGTACATATACTATTTCTATACACACACTGTTCACCTGTTTCCTGGCGTGTGTGTGTGTGTGTGTGTGCGCGCACATGTATAAGCGTTACCTTCAGTTCCTCCTCAGTGAGCCTCACTAACCTTGAGATGGGGAAGAACGGATGGGGAAAAAGAGGAGGTAAAGAAGGGAGCAGGGGAGGAGTGAGGGTGTGTGTGTTCAGGTGTGGGATACGGCAAGATGGATTACCAAGCCCAACAGGCAATTTATCACTGTCAAAGAGAGAGAGAAAGAAGAGAGAGAGAGAGAGAGAGAGAGAGAGAGAGAGAGAGAGAGAGAGAGAGAGAGAGAGAGAGAGAGAGAGAGAGAGAGAGAGATACAAAAGAGAAAAGAATAGGATGGAGGGCTTGGGGAATGACAGAATAAGGTGGAGGACAAAAGAGGGGTTGTGAGAGAGGAAGCAACAGAATCATACTTTACTTGAGGCATCTCCAATCCTGCTCCTGTAGGGCCGCTGTCCTGCATGTTTTAGGTATCTCCCTGCTGAAAGACACCTGAGTCTAATGATGATCAGACCTGTGACACGCTTTAACTGCTTGATAACGAGCAGAGCATTAGACTCGCAGGGAGAAACCTAAAACATGCAGGACAGTGGACCTACAGGAGCAGGGCTGGAGATGCCTG
The DNA here is from genome assembly GCF_963691815.1 of Echiichthys vipera. Classification (NCBI taxonomy): domain Eukaryota; kingdom Metazoa; phylum Chordata; class Actinopteri; order Perciformes; family Trachinidae; genus Echiichthys; species Echiichthys vipera. The sequence goes on from NC_139826.1 coordinate 19,089,554, forward strand.
CTTTACTTTATGTGCTATCAGAGACACTCTTACAGGTCATTCTCTAGAAAAGATTGACACAGATCAGAGGAAAGACTTGAAAGCATCTTTCTGTGAGAAAAGTGTGTCTTATTTTAGCAATGTTTGTGTAGCATAGTTAACTTTGCTCTGTAGTTCAGTGTAAAACCTTCTGAAATTAGATTTTGAAATTAATTAATTTAGAGGAGGCCTTATGCATTTTGCTTCTGATTTTTTTTTAGTCAAATATTATATTTAGACCTTTCTGTTGACATTTATAGGAAACATAATAGAGAGGACCGCAAAACATTAGCTATATTAATACTGTGAGTATGATGTTACAGGACCTTACCCTGCAGAGACACCTGTGCCTGTAAACATCCCATGTGATAACAGACATTTTCATAGACAACTTTCCCACTTAAATTAACTAGCAATGAGGCCAAGTACCTCACCTATATTCAGGCAGCAAGCAACTAGCTAATTGGCAGCTAACACATTGAAGTAGATTGTTGAAGTAGAACGTTTTTGTTTCTTTGTTTCTTTATTTGCAGTGTAGCTCTGCACTGCAGATTGTGGACTAATTTAAAAACAGTCAGCAGAGTTTGTTTTCAATTTATTTACAGTCAAGCACCACCGTAGATAGCCACATAAGTTAAAAACAGGCTCCCACATAAAAAAACAGGCAGTGATTTAAACAACTATTTCATTTACAGAGGGGCACCGATATAGATGGCCAGCTAATAAAAAACAGGGTATCAGCTTTCAGCCAGTGAGCTCATTTACATTGTGTCAGGGGGCTGTTCTGTAGACTCAGCAATGATAAAGTTGGGACAAGATCCAGAGCTCAGGCTGTGAGAGGGCAGCATTTGCCACACATAACAATATAGAATACACACAGACAGCGCGGCAGCACATACTCTTAAATATGCATGAAGCATTAATGAAAGATAGGAGAGAGACCTAGTTGACTTGATCTGTCTATAGCATCTGTTTTTCAGTATTTTGTACCCCTTTGACTGGGTTTAACATCCCACTACACACATACACACTGAGCCATGCTATTTTTGTATATGTGCATCTGTGCGTGCAGTGAGGAAAACACAACTTCGTTGAGCAGAATGGTTGATGAGCACTTAACCCAAGATAATCCATGGCAACGTTCAGACAGCCAATTAATTATGGTTATCAATCCCAAGCAGTGGCTGCATGAATGTAGCCTCTGGCAGACCGCAGACCGAAGTATGTTACCAACGCACCACCGTCTGAGTAAGTGCTTCAAAGACTCTCTTGAAGGCTTCTTTTAAAGACCTCCACAGTGACCCCGCTTCATTAAAGTCGCTTTCCCGCAGCCACTTAAAGAAGTGACATTTCAAAGGGTACGAACATCTATGACGACCAACACTTCAAAGCATGGAAAGCCACTGTCTTGTCCGCTGAGTGAACCAACCCTGCTGTCCTGAGCTCACTGCAAATGAGAGTAAGAACTGCCCTCAGCAAGTGGTGAAGACAGTACTTTTAATTCAAGGACAAGTGGTGGTGGTGATGCATAGATTATATTAAATATGAAGTCTCCACAACGTCACTCAATGTGTATGGCTCTGGCAGTTGCCATCTTGGTAGTGCCTGATGTCACCTAAGTGAAAGAGGTGGAGCGGGGAACCACCCAACTTTCACTTAATTAATTATGCAGAAATGTGAGCCATTTTTAAACAGGATAATTAGCTATAGAGACCAAAACAGTTTTTTGCACCAGGCTGTAAAGTTGGGTAATTTAACACAGGGGTCTACGGGGATTGACTTTATTGACTTGCTTTAGTAGCAACAGCAGTTTTTGGCGCTTCAGCGTTGGTTTCATTCTTCAGAACCTAAAGGTTGCAGCATTTGGGGAAGCAGAGAAAAATATGTTTTATGTTGTATGATCAAGTAATAAAGTTGTGGGTTTTGTTGTGCATTTGTTATAGGACCATTTACTACAGTGGTTCATAGAAGCTCCTGCAAATATAACACACTGCATAATTACCTGCCACGCCAGTTTGACTGAAGCAAAAAATTGGCTGAAGCATTTAGATAGAGAGTGATCAATGTGAGCTATAGCACTGAGAGAAAGATCTTCATGGAGAAATCAGTCAGAGTGTGTGCATCTGGGCACGTATTACTGATAGTATGAGGCCTCACCAACATGCACAACATTATGCAGTGCACACATGCTGCGCCCACGAACAAATATGTATAAACAAACACACTTTAAATCTCCAGCAAAACAGAATGCAGAAGATAATTTACATCCCCTTTAGCTAGTTAGTTGTGTATGCTAATTAATTTCGGTATTGCTATGGCAACAAAAACACTCTAATGCGTTTTTCTGTGTTATTAATATAGCGTGTCAACATCACAAGGGAGCTTGTGTACATGTGTGCAGATAGAAGTGTGTATCTGCCCTTCTAAATATATGCATAAGCGATTTTATGCATGTGTGTAAACGTGTGTGTGTGTGTGTGCGTGTGCATAGTAAGTTACCATTGTGTCCTAACCAATTTCACTCCTGCACCCATTATTGGATCATATGGAGGAATGACCAATTAAAAAGGTGATTAGAGGAGACATACTTCAGAGAGAGAAGGGGGTGTAGGTAATAAATGAGCGATAGACAGAGAGAGAAAGCGAGAAAGAAGAAACCTACTGGGTAAGTTATTTTTCACAGAGCGGAAACAGAAAGAAACAAAGAGAACATTCTAAGGAGGCAGGGGTTGTTTCCTTAATGTCTAGACTCTTACAAATGTGCTATGAAAGAGCAATTTCTGCTTTGGGTTATTTCTACTGTGTGCATACACTGACTTAATCCTGTTAGTTATTAAGTGTACAACTTAGCAACATCCTTACATGTGGCTGTGCTGCATCAGGTAGGTGTGAGAATGTGTGTGTATGTTTGATTTTCAGACTATGAAACCAACTATCTAATTTCAGCTATCTTTCACCTTTATAACTGAGGCTCAATAATGTGGTAATGCTTTAATCAGGATTTTCATGGTCAATATGATCACAGATTAATTGTTATTCTTAGAAATGGCTGATACCATGCACCATTGGTTCCTGTACATGTAAAGCAATAAAAGGAATTCAGTACATCACGTTATATTCATTTTATATTCATTAACCGCGGTACATTTTATACTTTTAGATATGGATATCTTCTTCCTCACAATGTAATTTTTAATGGAAAAAAATCATTTAAATATGAAATTGCAATTGTGCACATACCCTACTGACAATAAGCAGATGGCTACATGGTGGTTAGTTAATAAAAGCTAGCTTGGTGTGGTGAATGATGTGTCCCCTGCTGATGACAGTTTGACTGAGAGAGCCGCAGTAAATCAGACGTGGAAAAGGCTGGAAGCTTTTAAAGCTCTATTACTTTAAAAATGTCTTCTTCACGTATAAACAAGGTGCTGCTTCACTATTGTTGTCAGTTTTACTCGTTATATTCTACTTGAACATGTGTACATGCTTTAATGTTCAAAGAACATCATTCCTGCCATATTGTCGAAATACATCTGTGCTTGACCTCTGTCAGTGTAACATTTGTCTTTTATGTGTGCACATCCATATGTTTGGTGTGTGTGTACAATGTCATTTATATCCT
>NC_139826.1:19098193-19265693 GCF_963691815.1 Echiichthys vipera
TTCATTATTATGGAGACCGTACAAGTTCAGATAAGGTCTTATGCCTAATCAAAGTTAAAATAGCATGAGATGATTTTTACATCTAATCATACTCAGTTTTCTGTAACCACCACTTACAGAAAAGGGACAGGGGCCTATACAGATACCTGCCCTTAGTGTTACAGAAGAGGTGGGCTGGTTGAAAACAGGAAGATAATTACAATTATCAAGTGAGTTTGCACCACCTACCACAGATGTTTGGTTGAAGAGCCCCAAAGCAGACAAACACTCGATAATAATACGCTAACACGACACCTACACTGACAATTACCTCACAACGTCACACTCTTATTTTAATCCCTCCATCAGTCTCAAGGAGCTTTAAGTAAAACCAGACTTTTATAAGGAAAAACTATTTCAACAGTATTTACTAGCCTTTTGTCATATAAAGTACTTAATGTTGAAGAAATATTTTCTAGGGGGTTAAATGAGCTTTAGACAGAGATGTGTATTGGCGTTTGTGCGTGTGCTTTGCTTGTTAACTTTGATATTTAGACCAGAGAGTCGTGGCAGGAGATTTCGAGCGGCTTTGCTCCATTCGAGTGGTTCCAATTAGTCTGGAAAAACACACATAAAACATACCTGTGCACGCACGTGCATTCATGCGCAAAGGCTCAGATATCTGCACAAACAAATTGGACAAATATCCAGGTTTCTGCAAACAAGAAAACACACTAGGATTGCTCACACACACGCATACACACAACCAGTCAAACCCTGGAGCAGTGGACCAACGTAAGGAGAGAAAAGAGAGAGAGAACGATTTTATCTCAACACTTTCTAGCATCTTAAATGCTGATATATTCTATATGGGCATCCTTGGGAATCTGCAACGCCCTGTACTCACCAGAAAAGATTAATTTGTCATATTAAAAACAGTAGAATGTTCTGCCACAGTAGAATGTTCTGCCACCATTGTGTTGATGGCAATATCCATGCTGAGAAAGAAAGAGGGGAGAGAAAAAGAGAGAGCGAGTAGAAGGTCAGTTGTTTCTTTTCCAGCTTCTATGACACTTTTACCCTTTAGACCCTAAGGATTTAGTGAGTGTGCATTCATGAGTTAGTACCTCACTGTGTGTGTGTGTGTGTGTGTGTGTGTGTGTGTGTGTGTGTGTGTGTGTGTGTGTGTGTGCGTGCGTGCATGTGCGTGTGCGTGTGCGTGTGCATGTGCGTATGCGTGTGTGTGTGTGTTTCTCTGCACATCTTCCCCCAGGCTACAAGGCAATGTTTCTTGGATTTTCTATAAATATTCAGTCATGATTTCCTCTCCTCTCCTCTCCTCCAGGTCAATTACGTTCTCCAGTGCCGCTCAAAACAACTCTGACCGTTTTTCTTTCTTTCCTTCCAGGACCCCTCCTTCTCTCTCCTCCTCCATGATAAGCTTCAAGTGCCCAACAGTTCTCGGCGGGCATGGAACGAACGTGACAGTTGCTGTGATGTCTGCGCCACTCACCTCACTCATCTCAAACAGGAAGCAGTGCGCATGGTCCTCACTCTCGACCAGTGGGATTTGTCTCCCCCCTCCTCCCCTCCGGCCCTCATCGGACAGTATGGATCTCAAGGACCTCTGGGTCCAGTGGGAGCATCTGGAGCGCCAGGAGGTCCTGGTTTGCGGGAGTGGATTCCTCCTTTTCTTCCTTCCACCTCATCCTCAGCCACTGCTGCTGGTTCACACTCGTCCTCCCAGTCGCCTTCACCAAGCCCCAGCCATACCCCAACGCCCAGCCCGAGCCACGGACCATCCATTCCCAGCAATGGCAGTCCCTCAGTGGGACAAACATCCAGCTGTGCCCCAGCAAACCCACAGCCTCAGGGCCCAGGGCACAGATTGGGGTCCAAGCCCAGCTCCCTTGGGCTGGGAGGTGGGCTGGACAGAAAGAATGGGTCACCCAGTTCAGGAAAAGCTGGTGCCCATAGTGGTAGCAGCAGTAATAACGGGAATGGAGCAGTACTGAGTACAGCAGCTCTGCAGGCTCATCAGCACCAGAACCGAACTAATGGAGGGGTTACACTCTATCCGTACCAGGTAAGCCTGTAGAGGGGTGTGTGTGTGTGTGTGTGTGTGTGCGTGTGTGTGTGTGTGTGTGTGTGTGTGTGTGTGTGTGTGTGTGTGTGTGTGTGCTTGTTTCTGTCTGCGTGTGCGGAGCTACTTCTCCCCTGAGGACATTGCTAATATTTCACTGTAAACTGAATAAATTAATTCTTGTCTTATATGATTATAACAAATGTTAGCAGGCTATGAATGCAGCTCTTGCCAGGTGACAGAACAAGAATAACAATATTTTAAATGTTCAGCTGTAACTGCTCTCTGTGGTGTGACCTTGTTAGCTATCAACCACTGACAATATGAGTTCTGAGATATTCAACATAAACAAACAGGCTCCTCTCCTCTATTCTATTCTCCTGTAGACTAGCACGGACAAATGCTTCCATATAGTCTGCAGTGCTTTTTTTTTTTTTTTTTACATTTATTCCTCTCCAGCTGTGGAAATGCTCATTTAAACGCCTAACTGAAAAAATAGTGTCTTTGTAGCTAGCAGGACACAATTAAAATCTAAAACTGCGAAGAGCCTGTGAAGTTTGTTCTCCCCCAGAAGAGCTCCCCATGAGGACTCAGGACTGTCATCCAGCGGGAAGTAAATATCCTCTGAATCGAGGCAGGATATATAAAGTATTGAGGTAACACGACCCAAAACCGTAAAAGTGAGTCAAATTGAATGTGGAGATAAAAGAAGAGGTTTCAGGAGGAGACAGGAAGAGAAGGATCATGAGTAGACAAGAGAAGAAGGTGGTGGGAGGGAGAAAATGCCTCAACTGGCGTGTGGACCAGAGGTGTATGGAGGGAGGCAGAGGAGCTGAGACTGCAGGGGAGATCCAGAGGTGTGTGTGTGTGTGTGTGTGTGTGTGTGAACGTGTTCTACAGATGTAATAATTCATACAGTGATAATTAGAACTCTGGGGACTCTATGTCACACACCCCCAGTACCCCCTTCACTCTTTCACTCTCTGCTTATTCCTTGTACCTCTCTCTTTCCTTCTCCTCTATTATTTCTCCTGTCTTTCTCACATTTTGCCTGTTTCTTATTCAGCCCCTCTTCTATCTTGCTGTTTCCCCATATTTCATTATATTTTTTTATTCAGCCCATTACTTGAATCAGAGAAAGCTATGAAGAGATATGAAGTAGGTGGAAATTACTATGTACAATCTCAGGAATTGTTCTGTTATCCCGTTCCACAGGTCAGAAGTAAATTAGGCATAAGAGCCTTTATGTCTTTGTGGAAATGACAGTGAAGGTGTTTAAATCTGAAAAGAGCATTCCTCTCTTGTCAAACATAAATTAATAAGATCATTTAGATGATGCTTTTATTGTATTCTCACATCGATAAATTTCCTAATGTAGTTGGTCTGCAACATTCACGAGTTTGTTGATTTTACTTCTTTTTCTTTCTTTTCCTTTTTTTCACCACATTTCCCTTAAAATCTAAATCTGCGTTTCCTTTGATATTACTTTTCATAATATCACATTGTTTAGACGACTTAACACAAATAGCTAGCAAGAAAGAAATGTGTGTGTGTGTGTGTGTGTGTGTGTGTGTATACATTAGTATATGTGTGTGTTGTTTGAATGTGTTTCTCCAGTTGGGAGATGTAAAATGTTAGCGAGTCTGAATGTTTGTGCTGTGACTTTGAAAGAAATGGTGTTTCAGCAGGAAAGGAGAAATAGATAATAAATCACCCTCGTTTAGACCCACCCCTGAGAGAGGAAGAGAGGGGGGAGGGGCAGAGAGAGATGAAACTGAAATTTTAAAAAATGGTAACGAAAGGTAGAAACAAGTAAAATGAAGATTAATTGAAAGATAAAAACAAATGGAGGCTGGGATTATGAAGAGAGGGTCAGACAGGTAGGTTAGAATAAACGAGAATAAGAATAAGAGACATTTTTAAATAGAGACATCAGTGTACAGGGACACATTGCTGAGACGACTACTGTACATGTAGCAACTCCTACACTATACCTCTACACTATATTGCCTTTTTTGCCAGAGAATTGGATACTGTTGCTTTACTGCTGTTCAGCACAAAACATCAAAGATTCCTGTTCATGTTGTAGCATCAGTGGAGCTTTCACAAGGTTTCTAATGGCAGATGAGAAAGCTCTTCCAACATGTTCACGCTCTTCAGCAAATCAAAAGAAAACAAACAAGTGGTACAACAGCAAGGGGAATTAGTAGTGTTTAAGTCAAAACTCTGGACCCAAAATCTGTGGGCTTTATGGGAAATGTGGTCTTACTTTTCAGAAATACTACCAACAGCAACACCGCTATGCTGTTATTTGATTTAATCACTTTTAATGATTAAAACTACCATTAAATTCACAATCAGAGGTAGCATAGCATACAGAATGCTGAAAGAAGGGAGGATGCAGAGGTAGATAGAGATTGGAGGAAACTTGTGTGTCTGTGTAGCTGACATTAAAATGTTGCTGGTGTCAGCAATCTAAGAGGTGACAACCTCCACATTTTATATTTATTGGGACTTTTCTTTTAGGTTTCACAAGAAGTGTAGTACAAATGGAAAATGCTGAGTCAGTCAGTACAAAGAAAGACTGATTATAATGGACTGGGTGTGAATCTGTCAGGTAGCTTACAGGGACCGCTGAACCGGTGAAGGCCACACATATTTCCAAAGTGTTTTTGAATAACTCTGTGTTCAAATCTTGATTAACACAGATTTTTTTTTAATAAGAAAATTTCCACCTAAATCCTAACCTTGCTCCATTGACACCTGCTCAGACTGGTTGTTAAGGGTTCAAGGTAGAATTTATCGTCATTCTCTCTGTATATTACTCAGTATACAGGAGAACGAATAAAGGTTCCTTCAGTGCTACAATGTACTGGAATTTGTTCAGTCAAATCAGATTTTGGCCTTTCAATCCAAATATTTTACTATTCCTCATGTGGTGTAAACTTGCATTATGCACGGCTTTACTTACTTTTTTTAGGCTCTTCTAGTGGCGGTGTTTGTTTCCCTCTCCCTCTCTCTGGTATGATGAAACAAATCTAACATTGTCTCTTTGCCCTCACTCTGTCCTTCAAGCAGCTAATAGAAAACAGGTTTATACAGTGTTGTGTGTCTGTGTGTTTACTGTGTTGCTATTTGATGTGCCTGAGTTTGTGTGTTTTTTATTGTATATCTTGCAGCGAGAAACAGAAACGCTGTCAGCAGACTTAGACATAGCTGAATAATTTTTGCCATTAATTAGGGCAGCATTTGTGGCCTAAAGGTTAGATACACTTGTGACTGGAAGGCTGCCAGTTCAATTCCTGGACTGGCAGGCTAAATCTGGGTGGGGCAAGTGAAAGAGCAGTGCTTGTGTATTCACTACTGTTCATTATGAGTCAAACAGTGAACTGAGAGTGCATTGTCCAAACTGCTCCAGTGTAACTGCAAGCAGGTAGATAGATAGTTTAGCTTCTCAGAACTTTTTGATCTCAATGGGAATATCCTGGTAAAATAAAGGTTAATGAAATGAAAAAGCCCATCAGCTAGAATAAAGGTTGACTAGCCAAACACACAAAAACACTGTGTATTCCATTAATTACTCCAGCCAAGGTCCCCTTGAGAGAACATTGCACATGCCGAGATGCCAACAGACATGAGAGCATTGAGCTGCGTAACTGCATAAAATAAAAATAAAATAAGAGTGCACGCATGCTTAGCTGACAATCTTTGGAAAAGTAATATGTTCATCCTGAAAGAGCAGTCTCTCTCTCTCTCTCTCTCTCTCTCTCTCTCTCTCTCTCTCTCTGTCTCTCTCTCTCTCTCTGTCTCTCTGTCCCCTCTCTCTCCTCCGCTCTACCGCAGTAAGCATTTAGATCCTTTCACAGATTGTGTCTATCCCCATGATAAAAGCAGGCAGGACCCCCCCCCCCCCCCCCCCCCACCCCACACACACACACACATACACGCCATGCCACACCACACCACGCCATTTCTTTTTTCACCTCCTCAAACGCGCCTGAAATTTAGACACAATTTCAATGTTGGTTGCCTGTAGCGTGTGGTAGGAAATAGATGGAAAAATAAAATAAGTGTAAGAGTGACAGATGAGGAAGGTGAAAGCTGTGGAAATGGCGTTTGTGTTGTAATGAAGATGAATGAGCAAGCTTTTACCTTTTTCTAAGAGTAGAGAGAGGGGTATGGGTAAGTGCTGTAATGTAGAGAAAGAGGAGGGGTAACGTGAAAGAGTAAGTGTTTTCTTTTCTATTCTGTCTTTCTGGGGAAATCTGATATCACAATCATCAAAGTCCCTCATTGAAAGTTACAATCTCAGGACCAGGTGTTCTATGAAAACATGGTCAGATGCTGTGTTTTCATGGAATTGCTGCATGATTTTCAAGACATTTGGCTGTTGTATTTTCCTCAGCACTCTCTGTCCTGGTACTATCTACTGAATATCCTGGTCTCTCATGCTGTGATGACCTCACCATAGGGATCATTAAAGTTTCATCCAGTGTAATTTAACTAATTTATGGTCAAATGTAGAGAGTGCAACTTAGCCTATATGTCCTGTGGGAAAATCTGAATGGAACAAGTGTAATGACCTCATAACAACAAACAAACAGAAACAACAAAAGCGTAATTTATTTCAATGACTACATTACCCAAAATGCCATCCATGTCAGTGCATTAGCCAGGTGACCATGCTGCCATGGGATCTTTGCAGGAATTATCATGCTATCCATCTATTTTTTGTGTGCAGATGCAGAACTGATTTGATATCTCTTTTACAATAGCTGGTTTAATGAGATGCATGAAGCATAATTACCCATCAGCGTTGCTGATGTAGAGAAGCACAGCAAGCCCTTTCACGTGATGGTATCTAAACTGGAAGAAGTCTCTTTCTGTCTGTTTGTCGGTCTGTCTGTATGTATGTATGTATGTATGTATGTATGTATGTATGCACGTATGTATAAGCGTAAGTCTATCCTACGATTTTCTCAACAAATATTTGACTCGTGGGCACACTTGGCGGGTGTATTGCTCCGGACCGTACAGTACAGTGCCGAGTGCAAGCTTTTGAGGACTAAGGGATATTTCTAAGGGATATTTATTAGTCGTGTGTTATGTACACACTGTGTCATGTATTGAGTAAATGATTGTGTCGATGGAAATAGCCTGGTGCCAAATAGCAAATGTTAGTGTTTGCCTAGGATCCAAGGAACAAGTGTCGAGTGTGAAGTTTGGATGAGCGGTTCTCGAGAAGGCTGCAAGCAGCACTACAGGAAACCAAGCAATCAGCCCGTTCCGTACAGGCCTATTTTTCAATGCATTGCACTTTTTTTGGCGACAATGGGAAAACCTGAGTAAAACACAAAATATTTCCTGTCCCTGTGATCTGAACTGCTGACCTCGGTATATTATTCTACAACCTTTACTCCAGTTTTCAACTCACATTATAATTACCCTCTTGGGGGACATTTCGCCAACACTGTGTTGGTAGTTTTCCACCCGTAACCAGTACAAACACGCAGGTATTCCATGTAGCTCACTGTATTCCATACATTCATGACTTGTTTAATAATGCAGGAATAGCAAGCTAAACCTGATCATTTGGAATGCATGTAGGAGCACAGGGAGCATGGTATATAAACTATAGAGGTATCTCATTTACAATAGGTAATTTATCAAGGCAGTGGGCTGCCCCAGGAGCCCTCAGCAGTAAATATACGCACAGTTCAGGTGATTTACACAGGCATACACACAGGTGCAGAGAAGTGCAGACACATGCACACACAGGGAACTGCACATACATGCTCACAATAGACACAGCACTGCAGATCTACACTCACATAAGCTATAGTTCTTTTATTCGAATGTGGGGTGATGATTTAGGTCCTCTGCTGTCTGGCTGCTAGCACCACATAAATAATTATAATCAATAGTCCATATCTATTTATTGAATGGCTCACCTACACAGACACACACATCCGCACACAAGCACTCACATACCTATATAGTACATACACATTAGTACATACACTGACAAACAAATGCAACACACACTCAGTTGAATGTGTCATGCCTGTGTGTGTGTGTGTGTTAAGGTCCAAACACACGGAACCGACATCAAACGGTGACAAAGACCAACTGTTGTGTTGCCTCACGCCACCTAAGTCTCGGACAAAAAGTTGCACACACTACAAAGACTACAGCCAACGGCAAACTAGCATGTACGTTCTGCGCCTGCGTGAGAGGAAATAACTCTTCATACCAGCAGGCAGCGATGGCCTGTATTCATTATTGAAAAAGAGATCCTAGGACTAGAACTAGGATTGGGGATAAACAGACCGTTGCTATGATACATACATGAAACACAGCATATGGCGACCATTTTGACACTACTCTCGTTCACCACGGTTTTGTAATATTGCTACTTCTAATCAAGAATATGAATAGAAAAGCCAATCAGAGTGATTTTTCCTCCCAATGGGCTTTACCTTTGACTCAACATGTTCAGTCAGTCGAAAAGCTGCAGATAAGGGCTGACTAGTACCAACAGTCTATGTGCGGGACACATTGCAAAAACTAAGGCCACAGACACTCTGACAGGCCATCTGGTCTGTCAAGGGCCTTTAATTATCTTAAGAATCTGGACTAAAGACCTGCACTCACACAGCAATACAACTTTAAATATTTCCCTTTGTTCGTATTGACAAGAGGGAGAGATAAGGAGATTTATGATATTAAACTGTAAGATGTGCTTCCTTTATATGAATTTGTGTCATGGATGCATAGGAATTTAAGAATTTGGTCACTCTCTCAGATACCTATAGATAGATCGACATAGGTCTGGTGGTTAAGGCACCCACCATATTATCACAATGTTCAACTTCGCCCAGGGACCTTATGTCATACCTTTCTTTCTTTCTTTCTCCATATTTCCTGTCTATATACACAGATGTGTAATAAAGGAAAAGTGCCAAAATAAATTTGAAGAAAGGGTTAGCTACAGTAGATGCATGCACACAAAGATAAAGTTGTTGTGTATATACCATAAATCTGGGGGAACAGTAACTCACACGGGCAGAGCAAATTTAATTTCTTTACAGTGTTATAAGTTCAAAGTTCTCTCTCTTCGTCCTCACTGTCCTTCTTCCCTGCACACTATCTAATAAAGGACAAATACTCTGAAGGATGATCCAATAATAAAAGATAAATTCAAATAAAAGGGCAGAGCAATGGGACAGAGAATGAAATTGAATAGGTTAGAAACAATGATAAAAAAACAAGTGTGAAAGGGAAGGAGGAGGAGTTAGGTTAAATGAGAGAAATGGAGGCAGGAGGCCGTGTTTGTTTGTTTGTTTGATTGTTTGTTCGTTTCTGTCTATGTGGGACCCAGACAACATTCTGCTGCTGGTTCACTGTGATCACCAGAAAGCTTATCTGCAGTCTGTCTGCAGAGCAAAACACAGACACAAATCACACAAACATGAAATGAAAAAAATATCTTACCATGAGTGTGTGTGTGTGTGTGTGTGTGTGTGTGTGTGTGTGTGTGTGTGTGTGTGTGTGTGTGTGTGTGTGTGTGTGTGTGTGTACGGGCATGGTTCTGTGTGTCCCGAAGACTATATGAAGGATGTAAATGTGTGGGGTATAGTAGCATGTGTGCTCTATTATTATTTTTTGGTTTGTTTGTACATGTTTATCACATCAAATAAGCAAAGGCCGTTGAGATTCAGGTGGAAAAAAATTATACCATTTTTTTTCTTGCAAAAACTAGAATCGGGTCAATTTGACCCTAATACCATACAAGAAAATGTCAGTATTTCTGAAGCCAAAAACATAAATGAATGGATATTAATTATTTTTTAACAGGAAATAAAAGGAGTCTGTAGTTTGTGTTTTTGTGTGTAATGTGTGTCATGTCATCTCTTGTCAGATCTCCCAGATGATCTCTGAGGACTCCAGAGAAAGTTTGACTGAGGCTGTGTTAAACCGCTACAACACACACTCTCCTTCACACACAAATTCAACATCACACACAAACTCTCCCTCACACACGCCAGCTGTAACCTCGATGGCTCCGACCACCACCTCTGCCGCAGCGTCTTTCTTTGCCAGGTAAGATGCATTCAGATCAGAGCAAAACATGTGTATTCAGGGTAATGTAATGAAAATGACCTCACTTCCGGATTTATCTGATCCCTCCACAGAGCACCAGCATGCTGGTCTTTTATCTGTGAAACTTTCTAAAAAATAATGGTCAGGAGGTGTGTTAATAGACATCCCATGATCCTCTATTGTATTTGGATTAGACTCAAATGTCACCTGAGAATTATAGAAAATGTTTTTGTTTATTCTCACAAATATTAAGATGTAGCTTCATTTATAGTGATCAGAGTTACAGAAAATGTCGAGCATGTTCATTTAATTAAAAACAAGTGTGTGCGATGCATCTTACGAGCTCATTTGTGCCAGATGAATCCTCGAGTTTAGTTCATTATGGGTTGGAGTCCAGATATCCCCACGTTCTCACTGTAATGCTGATATCGCTCAAGTTGTCTGATAGAGGAAAAAGAATGAAAGAAGCGTACTTAGTTACCTTTTAGTGTGTTTATTTGTAAATCAACCATCAGTCAATCTTTGTTGAGACGCGCAATCAAATGTAGAGAAATGCAGAGTGACACAACATGAATAAGACACGGGTGATCTGGGTAAATTATTGATGAATAAACATAGCAGGCTCAAAATGAATGAGTAAATTATTCATGGGTAACAGTGTGTCACATTGTCTGAAGTATTGCTGAGACGTTGAATCTAATGAGCTGCTTTAAATCACATTTTAAATGATGGTTTTCCTTCTCACTTTCACAAATCTCTTCTCTCCTCTCCTCTTCTCTCCTCTCCTTTGTGCTTGTGTGCTCTCAAAATCTGTAGATGATTCAGTGTGTTTGTCTGTGTTTGATATGAGTGATGTGCTTCAGTGTGGCAGACATAGTGCTGTCTGTCTTGCAAAGCACCAGTGACCAGGCGTGACTCGTAAATTATACAGGAACGCACACAAACACATGTGCACACACTCTTACTTGAGCTTTCTTTCTATGACCTCCTGAACCGTCAGGTAACAAGGCCATTTAACACACACACACACACACACACACACACACACACACACACACACACACACACACACACACACACACACACACACACACACACACACACACACACACACATCTGGTTGACATTCCAGACATACAGCCAGCTGTCTTTGGGCCGATTTACGAGCATTAACCTTACAAGTGAAAGAACAGGGTTTGTTTAATGGTGCAGGTGTCACTGTCTATAGGTGTGTGTGATGTGTGTGTATGTGTGTTTGTGTCATTCTTTCTCTATAGATCCTCAATGTGTCATTGTGTTTGTTTGCTTTTCAAAACTTCCCATATACAGTATACCAGACCTGCAATTTTCTTGTCATTTATGTATGTAGTAGGTTCAGTTTAATTGGCAAAAAACAATGTAATGTGTGTAAAGTGTTAATATGTGTGTTTGTGTGTGTGTGTGTATGTGTGTGTGTGTGTGTCTGTGTGTGTGTGTGTGTGTGTGTGTGTACGTAATAAGAATGTCTGTATGCAGCCCACGTCTGAGAGTAAAGACCAAGACAGCCATGGGATTTACCAGCACTGCATGACTGCATCAAGCGACAATAAACACACACACACACACACACACACACACACAGACGCACACACACACACACACACACACACACACACACACACACACACACACACACACACACACACACACACACACACACACACACACACACACACACACACACACACACACACACATCCTCTTGCTCACTGCCTGCACACAGTAAAATCCCTGTCCACCACATCTCCTCTCACCTGATCCCTTTCTTCCTCCACATCCTCCTCCTTCTATCCCTTCCCTCGTCTTCATGTAATTGATTTCTCTTTTGCACTGTACTTTCTTCCATTCCTGTCCTCCTTCGCTTTTGTTCTTCTCCTCTCCTCTCCTTTTCCAACAATTGCTCCATCTCCACACTGACCTTTTCTTTACCCCTGCTAATGTGCACCACAGTAATATCTTTCATTAGTACAGATCTGTCTGTGAATATGTCACACTCACACCGTAGCGCTCCATCGTCCCTGTGCTACAAAGGCCCTCGAGACACTGGGCTAGAGGATAAAGACATGCTGCACATGCCTAAGTGTGTGTGTGTGTGTGTGTGTGTGTGTGTGTGTGTGTGTGTGTGTGTGTGTGTGTGTGTGTGTGTACGTGTGTGTGTGTGTGTGTGTGTGTAAGCTGCCTTCACTGGGGGAAGGGAGCTTCTATCAGTGAAGGAATTTTTTACTGCATGCTCCGAGGATTGGATCTTTGGGGATTTGGCTGTGTGTGTATGTGTGCTTGTGTGTTGCTGGAGGTAACAGAGTAAATGAATAGGTCCCAAGTGAATTGGTGAATTGGGAGGGCGTTGTTATATTGGAGGGAGGATGGCTGTGAAACAGGGGAATAGTGACTCTTTCTCTGCCTCTGCCTCCCTCTTGCTGCCTCTCTTTTCTTTCCTTTAAAAAGCACTATTCCATCAAATGCTAATTGGCCACCAATTAGGCACCACTCATAATGGTCGCAGTTTATTGATGATTTAAATATCAACTGCCCGATCACATCAGAACCACATTTGTTATTGTTGTTTTGCATATATCATTTAACAGTAATTAGAAGTGGTTGTCTTTATTTTGACATTAAAAAATAAGCCTATTTGCTCTTCGAGTAGTCTTGCTGTTTTCAATATTAGAGGCATTTATTTTGTATGGCATTTAACTATTCCATACAATATTTTTAACTATTAGTTAAAACACAGACAGCTCACAAACATTAGTTTCTTGAAACTCTTGGTTTTGTTAGAAATTGTTTAACACATTGGACAACGGGTGTATGGCATGTTGCTGTAATGAAACCAGATGCATCATGTGGCCATCTTAACCCAGTGTTGAGCACAGCAATGTATTAATATTTTAGTGCTCATGTTAGTGTTACAGTATAGCATGTGAGATGGTGTCTCAATATCAAGCAGTGTAATGTGTAAACTGGAGGCTATATGTACGTGTAGCTAGATGGGTATAGTGTCAGAAAAGTCGGTTTTGCTGCCCTCTCTCTTTCTCTCTCTTTCTCTCTCTCTCTCTCTCTCTCTCTCACTCACACACACACACACACACACACACACACACACACACACACACACACACACACACACACACACACACACACACACACACACATAATCGCTCTCCGTCTCTCCCTATATCAGCCTCCACTGACAGCCTGTTAAATACAATGTAATTAGCTACTGAGCCAACAACACTGCCCAGAGACACCAGTCATAAATCAGCTGTGTGTGTGTTTGTGTATCTGTGTGTGTGTTTGTGTGTTTGTTTGTATGTTTAAAGTGAGTCTTTGTATATACGTGTCAAGTTTTTGTAGTCGTGTTGAAGAAAGAGGAAAACAAAGCAACAGCATGTTAGTAGCTGGATTATCTGTGTCCCGTGCTGCTTGATAACAAGAGAGAGACACATGAAGGGACTGAGGGGAAGAGAGGCAAGGATAGATGAAGGGATCAATACATGCAGCGAAGGCTGAATGGATGCCGGGATGGAGGGGCCGAAAAGAAGGCAAAGGATGACAGGATAAAAATAATGAGGGGGAGAGGAATAAAATCGAGGGAAAGATAAGGGGATGATTGTAGAGTGAGAGGGAAGGGGAAGGGAAGTGAAGAATGGGGAGAGGGGGAATGAATGAAGGTAATGGAGGAAGGGGAGGGGCACATAAAGGGATCGGGGTGACATGGGAAGAGCTGATGGATAGAGAGATGGAGTGGATGGATGGAAAACAAGCCCCCTTCAATTTAGGGTTAGACTGGAATAGATCCACTTTGCCAAATCCCAGGCCACTTGTCATTAACCGCTTCCAATTAGATGGTGGGTGTGTGTCTGTACGTGTGTGTGCGCAGGGTGAGAGAGCATAATAAGAGGGTAATAGTACATATGCACACATATGAATCAATACACATTACAAAATTGATATAGCTGATTAATAAGAAAACAAAAAAACATGCTTTGCCCCAAGGAGCGAGAGGAAGTCAGCAGCAGAGTAGCCGTCAAAGTCATGTCTCCTCCTACAAGCATCGGCACTGCAGCAGTCGCAGTAGCCTGTTGTCTCCATTGTTACAAAGAAATCAAATGGAGATTTGAATCCAAGCACTTCTTTCTTTAACAAGATTCTCTTGAGGTCCTTAATAGTGGAAATTAAGCCACATTTTTTTGACTGTTATTAAGATACACTTTTTTTTTACAATCTACTGTACATGTATCCTTATGCTACATTAGAGGGTTTGAGCATCCGAGTGATACAATAAGAAAACCTGTAATTGCTTTTGATCACATTTGCTGCAATATGGGTGGCGTAGCTTGAACACAAAGAAAAAGCAATTAGTGGTCTTCCGTGGAGCTTTGTGCCATACAGTATTATGCACTATAACACACAGCCAAAGTCACATACAGATTCACACACAAATCTCCTGGGAGAGCTAGTCAAATGGTGAAACGCTTCGTCGTTCTCCGGGTCACTGAATCCACATCTCTCTTCTCCCCCTTCCTCCTCTTGCACCGTCCCTCCCTCTCTTCTAACTCTCTATCTCTCTCTCTCTCTCTCTCTCTCTCTCTCTCGTTTTCTGCAACCTGCTGCAGTTAATTGAAAGCCAATGGTGTGAGAATACGGCTCTTTGACAGAAAGTGTGTCAGGGCGCAAGGTATTCGCTCTCTCTCGCTGTCTTTATAGTCATAGAAATATATTTCATGATAGATTAAAGTAGAACAGACCAGGAATCTCTGGCAGAGCAGTTTTAGGGCTCTTTTATTTTATCATATTGTTAATACTGCTGATGCTGTGTATCTCAAATTGTCAGCAAATTTGCTTGTTTGAATTGTGGCTTCATAAATTGCAGGAAACGAATTACATCGACACATACAAATATTAAAAAATATATATATTATAAATCACGTTCAGCGAATTACTGCCTGCTGATTTACTGTCCCTGAGTTTCCCAAATCACTCTCACTCTACCTTTCTTCATCTCTCTGCACAGCCGTGGTCAGTGTGTATTATACTGATGCCTTTATCAAATGCATTTAATGTATTATTAACTATACATCTATACACCTCATCTATATATGATTAACTACTCAGCCTATACTAGGCCTTTGTTCACAGGCTTTGTTTCCTTTGTTTTGACAAAGAAATGAATGATCATAAATGATGATCGATGAATTAACAATTAAGCACATGAAGCAAACATGCTTGTGACCAGGCTAACTTTAACCACGAAGGTCTTGACAAAGATCAAACCAGAAAGTGTGAGAAAAAACAATTTGGGTGAAAAAGTACCTCTTTGGGCCTCCATCAATAATTAAAAGCAATAAAGTTTAGAGGGGACATAAAAAGTGATTGTCAGATAAATGTACAGTAGTGGATGAAAACATACAATATTTCCCTCTGAATTGTACTGAGATAGATAAAGTAGCATTACATGGAAAACACATGTACCCCAAAATTGTCCTTAAGTTGCAGTTCTTGAGAAATCAACCCATTCTCATTCCCGGGGCATCAAAATACCCTTGAGTGTCTGTATGAAACGGACTGGATGACACTGGACTTTCACTTGTGTGTTTGGTGCTTCATCATAGTTACATCACAAACACATTTATATTAACCCCACCTCAATCTTTTCCTAACCGAAACCAAGTAGTTTTGTTGCCATAACCTAAGTAAGTATAGTTTTGTTTAAACTCACAATGCGAACCATGTGTTGCCTGTGTGAAGAGTTGGAATAAGAACAAGTTGGAGTATTTTCGACTGGTAATAACTGTTGTCTTTACTTAAATGCCATCCATATAGGTAAAAGCAGAAATACAGTATGTCATATATGTAGCGCTTCTGCTGGGGAACAAAGAGTTAGCAAAGGGGGGAGAAAAAGTGAGACAAGATGATGTGAATTACTATTGTGCTGAGAGAGGCAGACAGGAAGAACCTGTTGTGTTGAAGTAAGAAAGGAGAGAGCGTGACGAGAAGAATGGGAGGAGAAAGAAGTGATGTCTAGAAGTTAAGAAGTTGGAAGTTAAAAGGAGAGAGTGAGTGCAGAAAAGATGGAAAATTTATAAATATAATTTCCGGTGGCTCCTTTTGAGCTGAATGCTGCAGGGAATTGAGCAGCAAGAAAGCAAATGAACCACTCCCCATCCAGATGTTGCTACATATGTATACAGCAGTGTGTGTGTGTGTGTGTGTGTGTGTGTGTGTGTGTGTGTGTGTGTGTGTGTGTGTGTGTGTGTGTGTGTGTGTGTGTGTGTGTGTTGTAGGGTGTGTAATCGAACTCTATTCTGCAATTAGCATATTTGCCGTGGTTGTACCGCGGCAAACTATGAGCACGTAATTATAGATCCATGTGTGCATGCAGATGTGCCACCATCCTTCCTGCCCTTCAATAGTTCTCTGTTTAAACTATTTAATGTTCACAATATTATATATAATTTTAACATTCATTTGATTGATGGATTGACTTCTCTTCTTTCATCTTTCTCTCTACTTTCCTCTCAGAGCTGCACAGAAGTTGAACTTAGCATCCAAGAAGAAGAAGCAGAAGACTACCGTAGTCGCGGCTCCAGTGACATCATCATCACCGTCATGTGACCCCCCTCTGTTCCCTACCAATTTTAGCTCTGCAATGTTGATGGCCCCTCCCCCCGCTCCACCCTGCCTTCTCCGTGCAGCGAACAAAATCAAAGATACCCCTGGGCTTGGAAAGGTAAAGGAAAAATACTACCTTAAGTCTACCTTAAGTCTACATCTTTTTTTGTTGTTTTAGTTCATGCAGATAAGCATAAATAATACAACATACATTTATCACTTTTTCCAGAAAGTGGAGAATGTTTGTGCTAGTTTGTTCATATTAGAGAATGAATATTTATTGACTTCCATCTCTGTATTTAGTGGTTGGCTTCATTTAGGTTAGATCATCAGAAGTTGACTTACAGCTGTGTGTTTCATTTTTGAGACTAGCTGTTGCCATTGATGCTGGATGTCTGGCTATAGTGCCTGACATGTTGCTTTGATGTGTCTTGAAGTCCCTTGAATTGGTGCTGTTCTTCAGTTGAATACAAGTTACAATGAGAGATCATTTATAAAATTGTTTAGCTGTTGAGCAAACGTCTGGTCTCAGTTTAAGAAACATTTAGTGTGTTATAAAGTCAATTCTCATGCCGCTCCCCCACTACCACAGTAGTGACAACGGTGCCACGCACTGACAACCCCTCCCTTCCATTGGGGGCTTGTCAGTGCGCGTGTACAAGATTCCAGTGAACGCACCCGTGTCTTCTATCATTGATAAACAGCATGGGGTACATGTTACACAGAGGTAGGCTTGCTAACTTACTCATAGCTAGCAACTGCTAACGCCATTTAGCGTACACCCCGCTTGAGGCGTGTGCCTGTGATATTGTAAGATACGCGAGGGCGGAGGTGGGATCTGTGGCATGTGCATAAACTGAGAACTGCACTGAGTGGACAGGAGGATATGGGCGCGGTGGATTTGCGCAAAACAAACAACACCCTCTAGGTACACGTAGAGGACCTTTTTTTTTTCTAAAACCGGATGATTTATGTTGTTCTATCAGAGCATAGTGTCGGCTTCAGTGAATATGATCAAACAAATGTTGCCAACTGCGACTTTAAATCTGACTCATCTTCCTTGACTTGATTTAAGCATGTGCCTGAAGACACACGTGAAAAACTCCAAGTCAGTCGATGCAAGAGTTCAGTTGTTCAATCAGTTGTCATTAGTGCTCTACATTTGACGATTTGGTTTTACCAACTGGAAAGCTCTAAAATATTGAGCTGTAATAATTTATTATGACCATGGCCAGTTTATCTAAATGTTTGTACGGGTACTTGTGTGTATGTGTGCGTGTGTGTGTGTGTGTGTGTGTTTCACCCCTGCTGTACCATATCGGAATGCAGCCTAATGGTTACCACGGTAACACATATCAGGCTGACAAAAGTCATCTGTCACCGTTGCCAACAGTTGATGAAACGTGTGTGTGTGTGTGTGTGTGTGTGTGTGTGTAGGGGGGTTTCATGCTTCTCAAGTGTGTGCAATATTGATCGTCCATGTAATGAGTTTTTAGTGCCCCCTCCTCCACAGTTTGAGTGAGAGGCTCACCGATTTTCCGAGTGTGTGTGTGTGTGTGTGTGTGTGTGTGTGTGTGTGTGTGTGTGTCTGTGTGTGTGTGTGTGTGTCCTTGCTGCTAGAAAAAGATCGACTATGGAGGACAAAATCAAACACACTTGACATTAAACAGCCATGTCCATTTTAGTACAAAGAGACGGAAAGGGACCCCACACATGTCCTGTTGTGTTTCTGTGTCCACATACTGTAGGTGTGAGTATTTAACTGTGCATCAAATATTGTGTCTGAGCTCTTGTCTATGTCTTTAAGTACTTCCAAGAATGTGTGTCAGTGTTGGTCAATTGATAGTGAAGACATACAGAGAAACAACCCTCCACCAAGTGGCTCCTGAAGTAACTTTGGGGGTGACGCTTCAGGCTTTTCATATTCACTGTTCGTCCATATGAAAAGTACTGTAATTAGTGTTTAAACCACATATACACTGTATTACTGTAGAAATTACATCCAGAGCAAAGAAGAAAATCAGGCAAGGTAGTATAACACAGCTAAACTTTGAGTAGGGAGTAGGGTTGGGTCCCAAAACACAGGACTTTAACACAGGATTGGTGTTTGTGTAGCGGCAGTGTTCGTGTCCTGTAAGTACTAAGCCAAATCACATTTTTTGTCTTTTTTAAACCTGACCCTAACCGTCATCCTTTGTTGCCGAAACGTAACCGTCCCAGTCCACTTTTGTTCACGTTTCATGGTGTTACATAATGGGATATTTCTTAAGATATCATACAAACCTTTTGTTGAGGATATGTTGGATGCTTAAAGCCGCCTCTGGGCGGTTGACTTTCTTTTGATCTAAATTCTACACAGTCTCAAAGTAGTGGTTTAGATCTGATTCTTGTTTCAGATAATAAAAAAATATTCAAAACAACAATTGATTTGCAAAAGAATCAGTTGTTAAAGCTGCAAATATAAAGCAGTCCTGATGTACAGAAATGTAACTACAGCATGTAGGTAGACATGTTTTCACATGAGAAGAATTTTCTATTTCTTATCCCGAACTCATCTTTAGTTGAGGCGTTCATATTTTATTTGTCTTTTTCTGTGACTGATTATTTTATGTGTTGTGTTTTTCCCTTCTTTCGAGTTTCTGATTCTCTCCATATGGAGGTGACAGATGTCCCCTCAGTTGTCAGGGACACAGATTCACACTCACATATTTACAAGCCAAGTAATACTGTCCCTATACACCCCTACACTAAAACCTCATATTCAGTTTACATTATAAACCACATACACACAAACCATCTTCACCGTCTGTCTGTCTCTCATTCTGGCTTCTGTTCCATCCCACGATGATCTTGTGTGATCTTAGCAGTGATTAGCTTGTCTGGCCAGCCGCGCTATGTACAAATGCCTGCTGCTGCTACTGCTGCTTAATCACAACTGTCAGACAAAGCCTTCCCACAGTCGTGTAGACGTCTCACGGTTATCATTCTGGTGTGATCTACGTTATGGTGTCCAGTCATTTTATGACACATACCGACTGATTGTCTTCCTGTCACCCTGTTGGCATCCGGCCCATCCCGAAACAACTGCAACAAATGGAGAAGAAAAACAGTATCTGAGTAGCAAGTCAATTGAAAGAAATTATAGTTTTTTTCTTACATTACTTTATTTCACTGGTAACGGAGTAGCTTTTCCTTTCTTGAAATGAGTAGGATGAGAAGATGGATACCACTCTCATATCTGTCAGAGACCCCCCTGAGAAAAAGGGGGTACAACAACAACAAATAGTCTGGAACATAACCCCCATTAAACCACAACTTGTTTTTACACTTTAATTTTTGTGCAGGTTAAACAAGAATATATAACATGTAAACTGTGAATTTTGGTATTTTGTTACCTTTCGATAGTGCCAGGCTAGCTGTTTCTCACTGATTTGATCATCTTTGATCTCTCGAATTTGCAATGCTCATTTTTAGATTCCCTGTTTAAGCAGTGTTTCTGACATATTTGCTGATAAGTGGACATTACTGTGGTTTTGGAAGAAATGTGGAATAAAAGGACAAAACATGGAACCAAGGCGGAAACATATTCTGGTATTTGGAACATAATAAGCTTCTACTGTGAAATCAATTGAAGCTTGCCAAGACCTAATCAAACACACTCAGACACACACACACACACACACACACACAGAACAAAATGGCTGTGGTGACATTTCTCCAGTAAAAATGTCACCTGCAATGGGGGTCCGCTCCCTGCTGAAATGGCATTTGCACACATTCACACACACACACACACACACACACACACACACACACACACACACACACACACACACACACACACACACACACACACACACACACACACACACACACACACACACACACACACACACACAGGCTTGCATGCTCACAAATTCATAGGATTATAGTATACAATGAAAGATGTCAAGGAAGCGGCAAAGCCCCTGGTGGAAGTGTGTACGATACATCCTGCAGAATACGCAGCCCTGTCTGCCAGTGTGATAGGTTAGTGTTCTCTACCATGTTAATATGGCAGCAAACAGATTGAGACATCACATTTAAGCCAGGGGAAATCAACCTGCACAGGTCAGATGTACTGCTGTGTGTGCATGTGTGTGTGTGTATGTATGTGTGTGTGTGTAACAGAGAGAGAGAGAGTGAGAGAGAGAGAGAGAGAGAGAGAGAGAGAGGGAGAGAGAGAGAGAGTTCAGCCTTCTTCCATCGAGGGAAGTCAAATTAAATAGAATCCCTCAGTGGACCTCTTTGACTGGCATCTGTATCTCAAACTCCCCTGTTATTTCTATATACGGTGCTTCTCTACATGTTGTTGGTAAGCTCCGTTTCCCTTTAATCAAATCAGCCAGCTGGGAGCCTTCCATTCAGACCCCTGACTGCTGGGGGAGATTTGTATCAGTCGAGGAAATGAAGCCGTGTATGTATTATCACCAGAAAACCAACTGCAGTGTTGCACAGAAGTGCAGCAGGGAGACCGCAAATGACACATATTTGAAGCTGTCAGATGAAAACGAAAGATATGAAACATAGGAGGATGGCAGAGTCAATAAAAACGATCTTCATCTGTAACTAAGACGGACATCTGATTTTCAAACTGCGTCCCATGCATCTTTATCAGCTATGGGCTTCATCTAAGTTTGCAAACCAAATCAGTGGGTGTCATGTAGCAGCAGTTGAGATAGACTAACAGCTAAATTATGAAGTTATAATTTGTTCTCCCTGCCCAAACGGCACGCACTGAAAGAATATGGAAATGTCTGTTTTTCATCAGCAGTCCATCACTTTGGTCAAGGCTGAATCTCAATCTCAATAACTACTGGATCTATTGTCATGGCATCTGGTCCAGACATTTATGTACCCCTCATGATATTTTGTAGTAGGTGATCCCTTAATACATCTAGCACCATCATCAAGTCAAATTAGTTCAGTATTTTGGTTTATGACAAAATATCTGCAAATCTAAAGACACTCTCAGGCAGTCTCTGCTGTACCTTGTTTACTGCTTATTAGCAAATATTAGCATGCTATTTATAGACTGTAAAGATGGACTCCCTCCGACCTTCAAAAGTGAAGCTAAAATATCCTAGATATAGGCGCTGCCATCTTGTAATTTTGCAACTACAGTCTGCGCTGTAGTGGTATCGAAATCCCACCCAAGCAATCGCGTGTCAGTCACTGCTGTCAATCATGACATTTCACCCAACTAGTGAAAAACATCTTAAAAGAAAAATGAACACAAAAGAACTACCTAAAATGACGTAAATCATCTCTTCGTTAAAAAAAAATTTGACATGTACTTCAGTATGGCCCATGTCCCATCTGCTAACGTGGAGGGGGCGGGGTTTATGGCTTGTACTGCAGCCAGCCACCAAGGGGCACTCAAGATATTTTGGCTGGAGCTGTCTAGCCGCGTTAGTTCATAATAAATATAGCTATTATACCTATGAGCATGTAAACCATTGTGATTGTGAGCATGCTGACATCAGCATTTCATCATTAATTATTCAAAGCTATGCTGTGCCCGAGTACAGCCTCACAGAGCATGATTGAAGACTCTTAGACGTGTTTCAAGCTGGATCACAAATACATGAGCCATGTTATAGTTGCCATAGAGCTAATATAATCTTCTTTAAGCTGTCTGCTGCACTTTATCGGTTGTGTATCATAACTGATCTACGTACAGCTTAATATAGTCTCTGAAAACAAATATTTGCATATCGCTGAGGAAATCTGTAGGTAATGGGACAAGATTTTGGTAATAGAAGCGCTCTGTTTGCAGTTCGTTTGGTTTGGCCTAAACAATCTGCATTAATATAGAGAAATGGTTAATAGAGATTAGCCAGAATGTTGTCAGGATAATAAAACACCTTTAAAAAATATTGACTCAGACTGTAAACAATTACAGATGCACAGAAGTCTTGGCCCGGATATCCAGAATCCCAGAAATATTGGCCGGAGGTTAAATCGTTGTCAGACCAATAGCCGATGGGTTCCGAGATTGAGTTAAATCTATCTGAAATCTATCTTTGGCCCTACCATCCCTTTACCCTCTGCCCCTCTGCTCTTCTCCATATTTGAATGACAATGAAGGACTGTGGGAGTTTTTCCCACCACTTTCATCTCTGCAGCCAACATTTTGCAAACACACACACACACACACACACACACACACACACACATACACACACACACACACACACACACACACACACACACACACACACACACACACACACACACACACACACACACATACACACACACACACACACACACACACACACACACACACACACACACACACACACACACACACACACACACACACACACACACACATACACACACACACACACACACACACACACACACACACACACACACACACACCCACACACACACACACACACACACACACACACACACACACACACACACACACACACACACACACACACGCATACATACACACACACATGCACCCTCACAGATTGTGACTTGACCTTGGGGGAAAATTATACTGTGACAGTTAATCAATTTTTAATAGAAGCTACGATCCTTCTCAGGCCACAAGCTGTGTGCGTCTGTGTCATGACTGAGCATGTGCAAGTGCATTTTCCACAGGCCTTTGTGTGTCTTCATGCCTATCTGGGGGTCTGTGTGTCTTGTATCTAAATGAGTGAGTGAGTCTGTTCAGGGAATCCAGTAGCCACTTTGTGCTACCTTGTAGCTGAAATATTAGTGGCAGTGGCAGTAGTAGCAGGGTTGGAACATGACTGACACACACACACACACACACACACACACACACACACACACACACACACACACACACACACACACACACACACACACACACACACACACACACACACATACACACACACACACACACACACACATACACACACACACACACACACACACACACACTGTGTAGGAATTATAGAAATTAAATGGACATGATTTGAATTTTGTGATGGACATTTGTCATGTAAGTCCTTTTGTCAATCAAAACGACGATTTTACTCTTGACTCATAAATTTATCATCATTATTTGATAATAATAGTCACTTGAGACCATATGGGCAAAGTAACATTTCCTAGAACATTTATAGTGTACATAGTTAACTTGGACTGTCCAGCGATATGTCATCCAAAAATCACAAGGCTTTGTTATTTGACAGTTTCTGGTATTAAAGAGGTCTTTTAGGTAATATACTGTAGTGGCCCATACTCGTCGAGCTGCACACGGATTCAAACCTCAGAGATGTAAGATCACTGCGGTACTGATGATACTGTTAGCTGAGCAGAAATGAATAAATTAGTTAAAATTAGAATTGATCCAGAGCCTAAACATGCTATTCCCATACGGTATTTGTATCTATTTCTCTGTTCATGTATTTGCACAAATGTGTGTTCCTGCAGTCTTTGGGAACCAATTAGAGCTCAGTCTCAGTCTTTTATTGACTTTCCAGCCAATAGTAATGAAGCACTGCTGTGAGGGGCTATCGAACAATCTTCTCTCAGCTCAGGCTTGTTTTGTTGCTGTTTAGCTGAATTCCTTTACCTAAATTGGTTCAAATACTTTATTATGTCTGAATGTGGTGTATAAAGTGGAGGGACAGGAAGCCTCTCTATCATAGAGAGTGTATTAGGTCAGGCAAGTTTCTCAGGGGAAAAAACATGCCTCCTTGCCTCAACATCTGTCATAGCGTGTACCTTTTAGTATGGAAATGAACCCCCAAGCTGTTTCAGGCGTGATCAGCAGCAGATCTATGTCAGACACAGCAATACTTTAGTTTAAAACTGACCAAGTCTACACTTTGTACATTGAACAAATTAAGCTTGTATTCTTAGACACACATTACAGCAGAACATATATATATATATCAAGTGTTTGCCAAAGTAACTGGAAGTCAAATATTCACACAGACTTGGGGAGAAAAAGTCAAAGAAGCGCTCACTCTTTTTCATCCTGATTTTTTTTTCTTGGTCTCCATTTCTACAACTCACCACTTTGCATCAATATGCACTGCAGCATGAAGTGTGAGAGAAGTGAGGAAAGTATAGAACGGATAATAGGAAGAGGCTGAGATTTGTCTTGTCAATGTTTCTGAAGGGTAGGGAGACAGGGAGAGGAGAGAGAGATGAGCCAAAGAGAGAATGAAGGGAGTTGTGGGAATGGAGTGGGTGGGCAGTGCTATCGAGCAATACGATGTTTCTCAACATAAAAAGAGATTGATGAAGGGAAAGGTGTAGAGCTGCAGCCCAGTCTCCACAAAAAATGTTGGCATTGTACGTTTCTGCAAAACAAAGATATGTTGATTTTAGCATCTGTATGAGACGCACCTTTAACTAACTACGTATGTCAGGTGACATCGTATAATAAGCATCAAAATCTATGTTGGGAGGAGGTTTAGGTGGATCGATGGGTCATACAGACACCAGACTTTCGCCCTGGAGACCACAGTTTGTGTCCAGTTTGTGTCCTGTATAAAAGTGTTTTTATTAATAATGGAAACCGTGTGTTTAAAACTGTAGCGGTGTGCATTAGATGCGCCCGATATATGTGTGACAGAAACAGGTGCGTCCAGCATCATGTAAACAAACAAACAAGCTGTTAATCCGTTTTACAGTATGCTTATGATACACACCTGCACTCAGGAGGACAGTAAAAGGTTGTATTGATGTTTCATGTTAATTTCAATAATAAATACCAAATAAATTGTTGAAATTTCGATTGTGTGAAAGGTTGTTCTGTTAATAATGGTTCTGTGTCCCGATTGCGAGCTGTAATAGCCCATGGTTAAATTATTTACAAGTGAGTAACAGTAGAAAGCTCACGAGGAACTAGTCAGCTCGCTAGTAACAGTTATTGGTAACTGCAGTTAACTCTCAGATATCTGGCTACCTCTTCTGTTTCTTCTTCCCTCCGGTAAAACATGACCGCATTGCATTGTGGTATTCAGGAGTACAATGTAGTGTACATCGTATGTACACTCAAATTACTTGTGCATTGTGGATATTTTATAGTGAACTATATAGTAAACTAAATCAAACCAAACCACAGAGAATTTGAACACCCCTACAAAATGTCATACACACTATATAGTGCACTACTTCTGTGATAGGGAAATATTTTGTATACAGCTTGTGAGTATGAAGTGTCAGTGCCAAAAAGTGATGCCAAGGGGTCCTGATCATATGAGCCTACCAAAGTTTCAGTATGTGAGCCTCTGGTTTGCAGACACTTACAATGCCAATATTTCATCCTGGCGACTGGGTGTTGTAGAAGTGGGAGATGGAGAGAGAAGAAGAGAGAACAGGAGGGATGAAGGGACCAGGGATCAATAGACACACTGTGTTAGTATCTGTAGAGTTATTAGTGACCTTGTTCTCTCTCGCAATTTCCTTAATTTCTCTTTAGAACAAAGAGTCCATTAGTGTTGTGTCCGCCCTGCATGTGTGCCTGTTTGTCGAAGTGGCTGCAGCATTTTGCCAAATGTTGATCCACCAGTGGAACTAGGCCAAGGATCCTTTGAGACTATTGTGGGTGTGGGTGTGATCACAAATGCAGACACACAATTGCATTATTGAGCTGGACACAGGTTTAAACGTCCAGCGTGAGCATCACAACAGAAAGTTTAGGTTGTGTTGTTTCCTGAGACCAAAGGCAATTCTCATAGCCTGAACAAGAAAAGGTGGCATAATTGTGCTGATGCATCAGTTTCTCTGATGTTTGGTTGGTCATCACCACAGAGCTTTGATAGTTTGAAAAAGAAGAATGGAGGTTAATGGTCTCTTGAAAGACTCTTGCCATTTCACTTACACCTTCAATTTTTTCAGAAGCGGACATGAAATCACATTATGGCCCCATATATACCTGACACACACAAACACACACACACACACACGCACACGCGCGCGCGCACACACACACACACACACACACACACACACACACACAAACACACACACACAGGCAACCCTCTTACCTTCACACACTCGACATGAGGAGGAAATGGGCTCTCAGGGGGGGGAGACTTTATGAGTTACGTCTTGTAAAGCGTGCAACGGTAAAATCCTTCCCCCCAGGCTCTTACTGATCTGAAGGGCTCTTTTATTGGGGTTAGGAGAGGGCAGAACTGAATCTACGTAAGTGTGTGTGTGTGTGTGTGTGTGTGTGTGTGTGTGAGAGAGAGAGAGAGAGAGAGAGAGAGAGAGAGAAAGAGAGTGAGTGTGTGTTTGTTTGGGAAATGCTATAGACTCTTGACCTGACATTAAGTCTTAGTATCAAAGGTTTCCCAGGTCACCAAGGTTACATATTTATTGTATTCGGGTGTCATCTCGCACCCTCATCTGTGGACACACTTTCAGATTTAAACACACATACAATTATCTTCATCTGAGAAAGACTTCAATGAAAACACTCACTCACAATTTATTGAAACAACTCTCTTAAATGGCCTATGGTCATTTAATGATGCAACCAAGGGAAAGCCTTGAGAGAAAGAGAGAGAGAGTTAGAGAGAGAGAGAGAGAGAGAGGCAGAGAGAGAGAGTGAGAGAGAGACACAGAGAGAGAGAGAGAGAGAGAGAGAGAGAGAGAGAGAGAGAGAGAGAGAGAGAGAGAGAGAGAGAGAGAGAAATGTGCATAAAAGCAGTGACATCGTAAAAGCTCTTAAAATGTTATTTGGCCTTGTGCTTTTTATGGCAGTATATTAGTTAGGCTACCAGCAGGCTTTTATGCTTTTATTTCTTATAAAACACTTATAATTCTAGGTGAGTTTGTTCCGTATAACATGACCTTGTTCTGAATGCCTTTGTCTCTTTGCTCCGGGGCCATTAAATAATTGATAGCAAATAATTTGTACCATTTTCTTCATCTCTTTTCTAGAAAATAGTTTTATGCTATGATATTATCTAGCAACAAAGTGATGCAGTGGAGGTTGATTAAGTAATAATCCAATATACTCAAGAAATAAAGTCAAGCTCAAACGTGAAGATATAATACTGTACATTTTCCACCATTTGAGAGACACTATATCATCCAGTATATTACATTAAGTATGATTACATTAAGTAATCATTAAATTATGTATATCTTTGACATGTGTTCTTTCTTGCCACTGACTTGTGTTTGTTGTTTACCTTTTTGTCTATGATCACATTCCCCGTTCACAGCTAATGGGTCTGTAAGTAAATGTAAAATTTAGCCCTCCCTTTATTATGTTAAGGCTCTATCTCAGAGTGCAGTGGGGTTTGGAGGGTTTTGGGATTACTTTGTGATTCGTAATCCCATGGTGGTGTTTAACTGGAAGCGCAGTGTAGAATCACACTTCAGACGATGATTCATCTGTGCTAACAAGCGCAAACAGACAAAATATATCTCCTCCTCTCTTCTCTTTCCTCTTAGGGGGCCACATAAACACAGTAGTCTCTCTTCATCTGCCCTACACCTCTGAGGCCTGTCGACAAAATCCTGACTTGTTAAGAAAACACGTGGTAAAATAATAACATAAGGATAGATTTAATTTCTCTTTTTTAATTTCACAGTGCACTTTTAGCTAAGGTAGACTTAGCACACATTTAGTGATGTAACAATATAATATAACCTTTGTATTCTAAGGAGTTTTACTCTTGCAGAGATATTTGAACACTACCTTACATTACCCATATCTTACATTATCCATCTATCGTTTAATTTTCTAGTGTGCACTTATCCTTTCAGGGTGTAGAGGTCTAGAAACTGAACCTGCGTTGCCTCCCAAAATGAAACTAACTATGCATTGATTCAGTGTCCATCAACTCACAGTGTCAAGATGTAAGGATGAGCAACTGCAAATCTTCTGCCTGTCAGTCTATTCTTTACTGTCAGATTTTGGGCTGTTTATTGGATATCCAGCTCATTGTATCCGTCTTTAACTGTCATGTGCAAAACAGTCTACGTAGTTTGTGTCCCCAGCATTCAAAGGTGTAGCCAGTTTACCATAAACTTCCACTGACTCAGATTTCACAGTCCGGTCAAACTCTTTAGAAGCTCAGCTTGTTCCATGTTTTATTTTACATATCCACATGTGCTTTCACAGTTCTGACTCTGCCTGTCTGTTAAAGGTCCCGTATTCATTTAATTTTCAGGTTCATACTAGAACATGTTTACATGCTTTAATGTTCAAACACATTATTTTTCTCATACTGTTCCTTCCGTCTTAAACTCTGCAATTTAGCACCTGTCTCTTTTAAGACATATTTTTCCCCTTTGTAAATAACTAAATGATAATCAAACACATTTTATGAGCAGTCACTGAGGCAGTTGGTGTGGTTAAGACTGAATCCATAAAGCTCTTGTTGCATCTGACACTGCATCATCCATCTGCTTTAACCAAGCCTCTCCTCTAACCATCAGACAGGAAAAGCTGGGGTAAATCTCCTGAATATTCGTGTAGCATGTTGCAGGAAGAGAGATTTAGTGACAAACATGGAGAGAAGAAGACAGACGGACTGAATCAGAGACTGATATAAGAGAGTAAGAGAGACAAATACTAATTCAGAAAGCGAGAGAGAGAGAGCCAGAGAGCAAAATTAAACTGCTAAAGAAAGTACCTCTTACTTTAAAACATCTTGAACTAACAGAGAAAAGGTTGTTTATGTGGTAAAATGTTCTGGAGCTCACTCAGATTTCGATGACACCGCAGTTTTGCTTCCTCTGATATCAAAGAAAACAACAGCAGCTGTCAGGCGGTAAATTGGGGGCTGCTAACAGTTTCTGACAGGAGTGGGAGGAAAGGAAGAGTGAGAGTAGAGAAACCTAAATCAGGATTTTTCACTTCAGGGTTTTGATATGTGGCAGTGAGCTAAAGGTAGACAGGAGGGGAGAGCAGAGAAAAAGGAAGGGATTTAGGATTAAGGGAGAAATAGATAATGAGATAGTGACAGGTAAAGGAGGAGGGCGGTAGAAGGGGATGAGAGCGCATGTACATATGCTCTCATGTAAATCTCAAAAGAGCTAAAAAGCTGAATGTTGTGACTCGTTGGGTCTCATGGAGCAAAAACTCTGATGCTTTCCAGTAACAATCAGTCAGAATGATCAAATCTGTTCATAGCTTGGAGTTGGGTAGGTTTCCTCAGAAAATCTTTCTGTGCCCTAAAAGTGTAAAAGGTTTAGAGCAGGGGTGTCAAAGTGATCCAGTAAAGGGCCGTGTGGCTGAAATGACCAAGGAAACAATCAGAAACTTTACAGAAAGCTTTATCAACACTTAACTGAACACACAGATAGATGAATTGTATTAGGAAGCGGAAGGGCATCACCAAAGTTTAAAGAAAAGATACATTCTGCTAGCTACAATTACAGAAAAAAAAAGAGTGTCTCGGAGACCCCTTGACCCGAGATAACTCTCTGTATTTATGAGTGTGTTTTGTGCCTGTTTTATTTCACTGGTTTGTAAATGATCAGAGCAAAATTATTTATTTTTATGGAAACCAACCTGTGCTACAATGAATCCCTTTTTTGGGGGGGTATTTTCTCTTCCCCTTATACATTTGTATCAGTTTTTGTAAGGGATAAATTGGCAGGTGTCTTATCCTTCTGTTTAGTCTGACATAACACCCCTTCAAAATAAGACTTCCGGGTCCAAATGGTCAAAACAGACAACAATGGCCAAACATGTGAACAGACACCTCTTTCTTCAGTGAGACAGGAAAGAGGTAAAATGACAATTACGTTGTTTTTCAAAACTCAGATCTGTTCAAACAAGGGGGGACACAGCACTGTGGCGTTGTAGAAATACAAGTCTTGGACCCGGAACTCATATTTTGAAAAGGTGTTACATCAATTTCACAATTAACATTTGAATTTTCCTATTCAATTCTACTCTACTCTACTATCTTGACATGTGTTTTCTGTGTCTTACCCTCAGGTGAAAGTGATGGTGCGTGTGTGCCCAGTAGCTCAGTCGGACGCAGCTGAGTCCAGTTCCTTCCTTAAAGTGGATCCCAGGAAGAAACAAATCACCATCATGGACCCCTCAGCCAATCAGACACTCAGCGCTGCCTCCCAGAAAAAGACAGGAGCCAATCAAGTCCCCCCAAAGATGTTCACCTTTGATGCTGCATTCCCTCCTGATGCATCACAGGTAACAGAAAAGATTGGGAGTTTAAAAAAGAAAGGACAAATGCTATGAATGTGTATTGAAAATAGCTATTGTTGGATGATGCACAAATGCTCCCATGTCGGAATAACAGGATGCTTTCCCAAGTGTTAATGCTTAATGCAGCGATAGTGACACTAATTAGAAACATATCCATCATGTAGTAGCTTTTTAAAATCTATTTCTAGATTATCTGTCACGAAAATGTTAACACTCGTAAGGCTACCGCAAAGATTTCAACCAAGTGTATCAATACATTTCATGACCATCATCCTCTCCTGTTGCTAGGCGGAGGTGTGTGCGGGAACGGTTGCCGAGGTGATTCAGTCGGTGGTTAACGGAGCAGATGGCTGTGTCTTCTGCTTTGGACACTCCAAGCTGGGTAACTCTCACAAATCAGAGCATGTGTGGCTAGTGAGTCATCTTTAGTGTGTGTGTGTGTGTCAGTCTTTCATTTGTCTGTCTCTCGACCGACTCTCATCTATCAGAGAGAGAAAGAAGAGGATTAGTGTCTGCTGAAGCTGAAAGCATTCTCAGTCTGCTCTGTCTGTGTTTCTGTCTCCTTTTCTCTCTCTCTCTCTAATCCTTCTGAAGCTGGTTTTTAGAGAAGCTGTCTTAAAAAGGGTCAGGACCCCCATACTGCACACTGCAACATGCCTGAAGCCACAAGCACACATTGGCACAAACAAAGACCCACCACACACACACACACACACACACACACACACATTCTTCAACCCCTGGGTCGGTGTCTGTTGTGTTTATCCCTGTACGAGCAAGCAGCCTTACCCTCTTACACTCTTGGTTTGTGATCTTTGTACAGTCAGTTAGAGTTACTAAGTCCCCTTGAACAGCTGGCAGAGGACAAAAGCAGAGATTTCGAATGCTGCAGTCCAGCAGGGACCACTTCTGTGTTAATAGCTGAGCCATTTATTGGAACAAACAGTAATGAATTTCTGTGTAAAAACCAACATGCACACCACTGTGTTTCCTTGTTGTGCTGCAGGGACTCACTAAATCAGTTGTAAAAGTATGCTCATTTATAAATTCAAGTTATAAATCAGCCGGCATTATCTTCATTGTCTTCCGCTATCGCCACTCTCTGTTACAAAGGCATCGTCACTGCATCCGGGGCTTAGTGCCACCCACGATGATTTTAATTGTTTTAAAGAAATACAAACACACAAGAATGTTTTTTTTTTTTTCACAAAACCAGAATGATAAGTGCAGCACTGTTCCTGGGGGATTGGTACACTTTTTAAAAAAAAGGCATAAAACATACCTGTAATGTTCGTAACAGGCCCTCATTGCACACCTACAGCATGGTAAGTCAAAGTTTTACGAGGAATAAGAAAAATCCTTACACTGAGAGCAGAACCTGCCCACGTCTCTCTCAAAAAGGTCCAGACAGTGGGACAGATCAAACAAACAGATGCACATATAATCACCACCGCTTCCCCAAAGAAACTAACCCAACACGGCGTACACATCAGGCAGCTGGTCTAGATCAATGTTTTGCATCTCACCATGTTTACAGGTTTTCAATCAGCTTTCAAATATTGATACATGAAAAGGAGTCATGACGATGATTCATAGTGTTTACTGACAAAAGAGTACATAAAACCCCAATTTTAGCTCCATTACACTGGCTTCCTGTGCGTTTTAGAATTGAGTTTAGGATTTCAATTATTACTTTAAAGCCCTGAATGGGACTGGCCCCTGATTGTATTAGCGCATGTTTCATCCCTTATGAGTCTGCAGTAAGTGCAGCCTGAGATCCTCTGGTGGGTCCCTGCTGGAGGATCTGAGATCTAGACTGAAAACCAGGTGCGACTGGGCCTTTTACTATCAGGGCCCCATCGTTCTGGAATGACCGGCTGGAGGAGATCAGGAAAGCCACAACTTTGTCCTCCTTTAAATCTCTTCTTAAAACACATTTTTAAAATAAGCTTTTACTTAATGAACACTTTGGTTTATGTATTGTGTGTTAGTTAGTTATTTCTTTGGGTTTTTTTTTTAATGTAGTTGCATTGGACTCTGTTTTACTTTGGTTGTTGTGAAGCATATATATATATATATATATATTGCTATACAAATACATTATTATTATTATTATTATTACTATTATTAGTGTAATATGATTGCGACTGGAACGGATAAGACTAACACCCCCCCCAGAAACAATTCTTGTTTGATTGTGTTAAATAATAAGCATAACTGAATTTTCTTGATTTAATACTGGAAGTGCTTTTATATGATCCATCAAAGAGAGTTTGCTCTTTCAATCAATTTTGCTGTAATTTTAACGCTGTGGAGCGGCTCAGACATTGCTGCTGCTGTAGCAGCAGATGATATAATTCTTGGTGATATAGCTCACCTAAGGCCATGGATCTTAATAAGGCTGCATTATAACGGCATTACCTTTTCCTAATTAAAATGGGTAAAGTAACACAATGAGCATTTATCTTCGGCCCTGTGGCCCTTGGCTGTAGACACGTATGGGTACTCAGACGCACACACTCATGTCCACACACATGCACACTTTTCACAAAGGAACCAGGTTTTCATTGAATTGGGGAAATGATACTGAATTAAATGTATAAACTTCAGGAAAGTGATATAATCCTCTGGCTTTGAGTCATGTCTGATGGATTAAGGTATCAGTTATTGGATTATGGCATCTAATAGTACTGACGAGTGTGCATGTCTTTCAACTGATGATACAATGCTGCCTTTTTGTCACACTTTCTCACCCTGTTCACTTTCTTTCTGAAAGGAAAAAATCAGCAGCAGTTTGAAGAGACCAAATACTGGGAATATACATCAACTGCACAGACACACACACACATACACACACACACACACACACACACACACACACACACACACACACACACACACACACACACACACACACACACACACACACACACACACACACACACACACACACACACATACACACACACTGCATTATC
The DNA here is from genome assembly GCF_963691815.1 of Echiichthys vipera. Taxonomy (NCBI): domain Eukaryota; kingdom Metazoa; phylum Chordata; class Actinopteri; order Perciformes; family Trachinidae; genus Echiichthys; species Echiichthys vipera. Next base: position 19,132,176 of record NC_139826.1, read on the forward strand.
GCCTGTAGCGTGGAATCACTATGTGGCAGTGTTGTGTTTGCTGACCCCGTCTTGACAGCTTGTGATAGTCAGAACATCGAGCCATTATGACTGAGAGAGTTAAAAATAAATAAATCTACTGGTAAATTTGTTAAATCAAAGTGAATGACCCAAGTTATTTCAATACAGCTGACGCAGAATTTAATGCATTTTTTAACAGCATTTTGAGGTTTTATTTACAAGAGGAATTGTGACACCAAATGAACACTGCTATAATGATATAAACATCTTCTGATATTTAAATGAAGCCCTTTTTGTTGTTCATGTTTACTATATGTCCTCTTGTTTCTCTAACATTTTGGTGACAAATCATGAAATGCGACGTTGTTTCGATAGTAAGTCAAGTCTATAGGCTCCAGGAAACATTGAGGGTGAACAATGTAAAATGACAGTGTATCTGACAAATCTGAACACATCTCCACCCTGCATCACACGAGTCAGGCTTTTGATGTCTACTGTCTTTGTGTAAATGTTCACGTCAGTGTGATAGTTAGGTGTGTGACATATGGCTTTGTTTAGGTGTGTGTTTGATCATCCTCTCCTGACAGCCAGGTGTGTGTGTGTGTGTGTGTGTGTGTGTGTGTGTTTGTTACTCTTACAGGTAAATCCTACACCATGATTGGTCGTGATGACTCTCTCCAGACTCTGGGTATTATCCCCTGTGCCATCTCCTGGTTGTTTAAGCTCATCAACGAGAGAAAGGAGAAAACAGGAGCGCGCTTCTCTGTTCGTGTCTCTGCAGTCGAGGTCAGTGTTACTTGTGAGACCTCAATTTTAAACATTCCTTGCAGAGTGAAACAGGTGCCATTACTGATAAAGTCATTTGGAAAAAGAGGGCACTGACTGACTGAGTTAGAGAGCTGCTTGATTATGGAAATAATCATAATCATGATTATTTTGGACAATATTGAGATCACGATTATTTAACATCATTACCCATTTACTCTGGAAACATGTATTTATTGAGCTTTAAATATAATTAAACTGCAAAATGTATTAAAAAAATAAATGTATATATTATTATTATTATTAATAATGATAATAATAAATAATATATAATGTGAATAAATGATATTAAAAAAATGTTGTGTATTGCACTGCCAAAACTTGTTGAAAACTCTGAAACATACAGTATCTTCAATATTTTATTAAACCATATTCAACATATTCCAATTAGTAACTTAGAAAAAATGAGAAACTACGCACCACTGTAGAGGAAAGTGGGTGCGCTGGATTTTTAACACAAGACAACATGTGAGCAACTTTGTGAAATGGAATGCAGCATAATAATCAATTTATCGCAATTGTCGTTTTTTCATAACCGTTTAATCATAACATTTGATTAATTGCCCAGCCCTAGCTGTGGTGCTAGCAATGTAGTATCTGACAGTATCTGTCAGTTGCCTACCCTTACAATATTTTTTACTATTGATTTGCCATCACAAGTTATGACTTCTCTTTGATTAGGTTTATAATAAAGGCTGCAATTTGTTTTTAGATTGCACTGACTGTCATAGATGAATGGGAATGATCAAATTTAATTTAATTTAATTGACTTAATTGATCCCCCGAGGAGGGACATTTGTTTGTCCAAGCACCACATAACAATAAAAAACAAAAACACACTTTATATATAAAAACTGACAAAATAAATACCCTAGGCACACACACAACATTCATTCATTAAATTAGGGTGGGGAAGGATTTTGTCAGAAAATAAAATGCAACAACGTGACTACTCATAGTCAACGTGTGTGTGTGATTGTGTGTGTGTATGTGTGTGTGTGTGTGTGTGTGTGTGTGAGTGCGTGCGCGTGCGTGCGTGCGCGTGCGTGTGCGTGTGTGTGTGTGCGTGTGTAGGTTTGGGGAAAAGAGGAGAACCTTAAGGACTTGTTGTCTGAAGTAGCTACAGGCAGCCTACAGGATGGACAGTCACCTGGAGTCTACCTGTTTGAGGACCCCATCTGTGGCATGCAGGTACAAAAACATTCACTCATTTAAACACACGATGGCTGATGGTGGCATCTGTTTATGTAATGTAGCTGCTTTAGATGAAATCATGTGAGTGTGTGTATGAAGAGCCTTGGGCCTTGTATCAGTATGCTTTACCTTTGTTTTTTAGCCTCAGGCAGTTCTCTGTTGCCTTAGCTACTGTAGCATGTGCATGTTCGCTCATGAGCACACTCACTCACGTTGGAGCAGCAGATACAACATGAGATCTTTTTTATTAGCTATTAGAGCCCCCTTTTCTTCCGAATTAAACCATGCATCTTTTCAAACACCAGATTGTGCAAAAGATTTGATCACACAAATGAAAATGGAAGAATAATTCGATTTTTTTGTCAGTTTGTATTCAAGTTTTTTTATTGGCTTATAGGAACATTTTTTTTATTTACTGTCTGCTAAACAATCCACTTTGATGAGTGTGAATGTGACAACAAAGGATAGTTGAATGACAGTAAATCTGATCTTATTTTATTATAATTATTGTAGTAACTACTTAGCCGTCTGAATAGTGTGTTTATGTGGAAGAGCGCCAACTGAGTGACAGAGGGTGGACTTGTGTGTGTGTGGCTTCAGTTCTATGTTTATAGGATTATAAGGTCTGATACAAGAACATCTGTGTAATCCTCAACTAATCTGACATAATCTCATCAGTAATGATATCCTCACACTGCGCACACACACACACAGTAAAACACACATACACACACACACACACACGCACAGACACACACACACACTCTCTCTCTTTCTCTCTCTCTCTCTCTCTCTCTCTCTCTTTCTCTCTCTCTCTCTCTCTCTCTCTCTCTCTCTCTCTCTCTTACTCACCTATGCTCCCCTCTATCTGTCTCCCATACCTGCAGGCAAATAGAAAATGCTTTATTTGAATAGGCCAATCAATCCCGTATATGAAGAATCCTCATAGTACACGATAATATCAGTGTTTGGACACTTTTTGATAGATAAACGGAGCCTAGGCTAGGATTAAAATGATACTCCCCTCTTATCTGGCTCGTGGTCCTTCTTTATATTTCAATTTTTTTTCTTCCTCCCACACATTTCCCAGCTCCAGAACCAATCTGAACTGCGCGCTCCGACCCCAGAGAAGGCGGCCTGGTTTCTGGATGCAGCCATAGCAGCTCGCCACAGCAGCCAACGCCCCAACACCACCGAAGAAGAACACAGGAACTCACACATGCTGTTTACATTACACATATACCAGTATCGTATGGAAAAGACAGGCAAAGGAGGGAGTAAGTACTGTTTGTTAATGTGTAATTATTAACATTAATAATAAAAAATAAATAAAAAAAAAGCTACTTCTACTGCTGCAGTTACTATTTGCACTGTTGTTATCACATCACACGTTGCGAGTCCTTCATCTGATTATCATATTAGAATAAAAGCAGCTGCAAACATGCTTTACTCCTGAAATACTGCATCCCCATGTGGAAGACAAAGCAAGGAGTGAGTGTACACAACAATGATGGACAGATCAATGTATTTACCTATATGGATAAATAGGGAGAATGAAGCATCAGGATTCTTGACAGAGTGGTACACATACCTGTCACAGACTGCATGATCCTGATATAGATTCTTTGTTTAGCTTAATTCACAGTCACATCACACATGCACTCATGTCTACGTCAATAACTGGAGGAGTGTTTCTTGTTTCTCAGCGTGTTTAACAAAGAGAAACTGTGACAGATGTCTGACTAAAATATCACACATAATAATTCCTTTCAGTGCTCATACGGGTGCAGGTGTGTATGTGAGAAAAAGGCAGTGTACAATAAGTGTTTGTGTGTACTGTGTGTGTGTGTGTGTGTGTGTGTGTGTGTGTGTGTGTGTGTGTGTGTGTGTGTGTGTGTGTGTGTGTGTGTGTGTGTGTGTGTGTGTGTGTGTGGGTGTGTGTGTGTGTGTGTGTGTGTGTGTGTGTGTGTGTGTGTGTGTGTGTGTGTGTATGTGTGTATTTAAATTACATGCATAACTTTAAGCCTTGATATTCAAATGTGTGAGTTATATAAAAATTCACTCTCCGTACAGTTGTATTGAACCGTTTTTTGTACCAGGCTGTAAACATGTTTATATCTGTTGTAAAGTTGATCATTTTAGCATGGGGCTCTATGGGAATTGACTTGTTCTTGCAGCCAGCCTCAAGTGGTCATTCGATGAACTGCAATGCAGAGGTTGCCGCTTAGACAACACATGTTATTTCACAACATAATTACACATTTTCAGTCTCATCCTTTAAAGAACTAGATTTCCCATTACATTGCTTTATAATTGAGAAAAAGAAACTCAAACTAAAACCATGTTGGTATAGTTCTCTTGTTTAACATCTTCACAAATCATTTGATCTCTTCAATGAGCACTTCCAGCTCATCAGGATTCTTTGTGGTAAATTGAACTTGATGAATGATCACTACATAAATCTAAGACTAAAAATATGAATTTGTTTTTAGATTGAGTATTTGCGTAACTGTATTCTATTTATTTTCATTTCCCCCCCTCCCTAATATCCATACTGAAGCGAACCATCCTCTGTCTTTCCTCCATTTTTGACACATTGTTCTTACTTTGCTAGTGTCAGGGGGTCGCAGTCGCCTCCACCTGCTGGACCTCGGCAGCTGTGATGTCAAAGTACTTGGAGGAGGAGGAGGAGGAGGAGGAGGAGGAGGAGGAGGTGGGAAAAGCAAGGAGAGCACTTCACCAAGTTCGGCCCCTCTGTGTCTTTCTCTATCTGCCCTTGGCAACGTGATCCTGGCCCTGGTGAACGGAAGCAAGCACATCCCGTACAAGTAAGGTGCTGTGTGCAAGTGTATGCATGTGGGAGGAGAGTAGAAGAGGAGAGGAGAGCATTAAGGAAAATTAGCTAAGATGCTTTGAATAAAGTAAGGAGAAGAAACTTAGGTTGAAAAAGAAAGAAGAGGATACAAGATGCAGAGTTAATCATTTGGAGAAAGTAGTCTGAGTGGTGTAATAGCTGAAATGAGAAAGAAAGGAGGATGTTTTGGATCTGGAGGAGAACAAGAGAGACGAGAGGTTTTGGGGACTTAATGTCATAAACAACAACAGCTGCTGTTACATATTCATCATTCATTTTGCCTGTTAACGGACTGGCAACGAGAGCAAAGGAGAGCGAGAGGAGAGAGATGGAGAAATAACACAGACAGAAACAGACATAAACAGTGATAAAATAAAAGTACATGAAAAAATTGTAATTGCTGTAGTAACGTTAAGTACGCCCAGGCAGTATACAGTGTGTGGACAAAACTGTAAATGTCCTCATTTTACCTTTTCCTCCCTCTAATTCCTCTTTTCTTCCCTCCTTCCTCCTTGCTCTCTCCTTAAGGGCTTAGTAGCTCTGTGCTTCTTGCTGGGTTAATTTAATCACCAGCTTCTGCATTTACAATGCAAAACAACCTGCTACCTAACATTGACGCTGCAAGCAAAGCTTTGCTGAGCCTGGTTTGGCACCAGTGACTCGGACTGTTGTCAGAGTGTCAGGGGATTTGGACTGGTTTAGCAATCTATGCCGTGTTATTGCCACTTCTTTAGGTTTGAGGATCAGCATAAACGGTCACCACGGAGTCACAAACGACTGAACAAAGGCTATGGAGCGCAAGCTAACAATCATGTCAGTGAAGGGCAGCAGCCAGCAGAATATATAAGACTAGCTAATAGTTATTTATTAAAATACTTGGCTGTTGGTGCTCTAGACACAGCCTTTGACTTTGTTTTATGTTACTTGAAGACCACCGAAGCTTCTCCTATAAACACTTGGAATTATCACCAAAGTCATTGGGATTAACCATTGTGGTCTGTACAGAATTTCATGGCGATCCATCGGGTAGTTGTTGAGATATTTCATTCTGGGCTAAAGCGATGGACCGTCCAACTGACTTACCGTCTCACAATTACAAACAGTCTTTCCTGCGATGTGACAATATTGGAAGCAATGCCCAAAACTAAAAATGTGGTAAAATCCAGTTTGAGTCCAAGAATTCTGCTTCACTAATTGCATCATAGTGTCTCCCAGTGCTTCATTACTTTTTGGGATAGGGTCCCATCCCGTTCTTATAATCCCCGTACTGTTGTTAGGTAACCAGTGATTCCATGCCCATTGATCGGTAGACGTTGTCATGTGTTTGTAGCTTCCCAAGTCAAGAAAAAGGGCAGACAGTTGTCTGTTACCACAAAATCAACACTTTGGCTCCTGCCAAGACATGAATCCAAGCATCTCAGTGTGATGCCAGACAGACGACGTTTCAGCCACCAGATTTAAAGGCTCTGCTCACATTCACTACACATCAACCTTTCTCATCAGGGACTCTCTGCAGCTCCTTGTCCAAAATCAGACCACTACCATCTGGTTTGCTGTTTCCCTCTCTTGGCAAAGTCCCCCCTCAGTCATACAGCTCCCTAAATCTTTCCACTGACACCCCCATTCCTATACTGCCTCTTTGCCATACAAGACACTTCAGGGACACAGTGAGTTGTCCTGTTCTCCAATATCCAATATATTAACAAACAAGCATATAGTCTAGATTCTAGTGCACTCCAGGAAAGTTTAGATTGTCTTAATTCACTAGCCATACGTAAGTACAAATCTGTGTTCCCAATGTGGATTCTCCATCTGTGCTCCTTAATATTAGCTTCTTAACAATGGTCATTTTTAGATGCTGCTTGTATAGTTTTAATCATAAAAAGCCTCATGTTACACAAAGTAGTCTTCCCTGGTAAAGAAAACCAAACAGTATTAAATTTAGCACAGGCTGAGATGTAGGCTAAGATCAAATCCAACGTTCCCAGCACTTGAATTAACATGCAAATGAATACTTCATGAGTCATGAATTTACCTACATTCATTTCAGGGAGAGATATAGAGATAGAGATAGATCGAGGGAGGGAGAAGGTTTGTTGAAGCCAGAGGCAGCAAACCGAGAAAGACGAAAAGACGGGAGGAGAGGAGTGGAGTAGAGCATCGATAAGAAAGAGGAGGTCAAGATAGGAGTGTATACATACTTGTGTGTGTATCTGTCTGCATGTAAATGTATATGTGTGTGAGACATGCCTGCAGGCTGTGTTTTTAGAAAAAGGGGGACAGCAGCGTGAGATATTGGGCCACAGTGGAGCTTTACTCAATGTCAGCCTGCAGGCCTCCACACACAAGCACGCACACACACACGCACACACACACACAAAGATATGCATGATTGCAGTAGCCCACCCAGAAGAAAGTCTTCTTAAACACACAGCCTACTTTTTACTCTCCCATCTGCTGGTATAGTTTCTCTGGGAGATAGATCATCTTCCAATATTAGACTTTTTTTTAAGACTGTGTTAACTCTGGCTTAGAATAGCAACCTTTCATGTGTTTAAGCAGCACTGATCAATAAACATTATCAATAATTACCATTAACTTTGCCTTTTGAATCTTTTAGCTTCATTTATATGAATGTAAGCCTAGTGTCCTCTATGTTTTTTTTACTTACACTGTAGCCAAGACAAGATATTAATAATCTTTTTGTCATATTTCACAATTACATGTGTGGGCAAAAATCGACCGGCTTTGTCACATGTTTGAGTGACTGTGTGCATTTCCAACGTGTCTTTAGCGCTTACATCCACATATGTGTGTTACTAGGGACAGCAAGCTGACCATGTTGCTAAGGGAGTCGCTAGGCAACATGAACTGCCGGACCACCATGATTGCTCACATCTCTGCCTCACCCAGAGATTTCTCGGAAACCCTTTCCACCATCCAGATTGCCTCCCGCGTCCTCCGCATGAAAAAGAAGAAAACTAAAGTCACAGTGGTGAGTTTTAATCAAACCCTAATGCCTCATTAAAACCTCATAAAACTTTAAAAAGACGGACACCTAACTGTTGTTAATCAGTGTACACGTCAATCTTACAATGAAACATCAACTTGCTCATGACCTTTCACTGCATAATGTTTTATTCCCGGAGTTCATATCCTTTTTATCACCTCCTCTCCGTTTCCATCACACATACACACAACACGTGGTGTTGACATCCTCTCTCACCTCTCTCACCGTTCACTTCTCATGCTCACTTATTTCAAAATTGTTTATCTGAGGAAAAAGGGATGGGGGCTTCAGAGCTATAAAAACAAAACTTAAGCCAATAGATACCTGAAAACGCCAGTCTGAGATAGAAATTGGAATACCTCAATTTAATTAAAGTTCTGTAACTCGGCTAAGGTGCATGTCTGGGATCTGTATGAATGTCATCCATTTCTCCACCTTTTCCATCCTTCCCTTCCCTCTCCAGTGTGAACTGTCAATGTTGCAACTCTAAAAAAGGGATATTTTCTCTCTCACCGCCTCCTCTGCCTCCTCCTTTGTCTCCATCCCTCCTTAGCAATACACGTCCAGCTCCTCTGGAGGAGAGAGCTCCTGCGAGGAGGGACGTATGCGTCGTCCAACCCACCTGCGACCTTTCCATCACCGTGGTGACACCGACTCTGACCTTCCGTTGCTGCGACTGTCCAGTGACCCTGACGAATATTCGAGCAGTGAGCAGTCATGTGACACGGTCATATATGTGGGCCCAAATGGGGCTGCGGTGTCAGACAGAGAGCTGACAGACAATGAGGGACCACCAGAATTTGTACCGATTATCCCCGCTTTGCTTCGAGCTAAAACAGAGCAGCATCAAACACAAACTCAAAATCAGGCAGCTGGAGCCCAGAACATGGTAATTTATATATATATACATTTTGAGTTTAGAAAATCAGCGGTAATCAGAAGAATGTTTGTTGCAAAGAAACATTTGATGACTTACGTCTCTGTGATTTCTGCTCCAACAGGTGCAGTCTCAGCCAGAGGACCAGCCCAGTGGTCCCTCTCAGCCCCTGCCTCAGCCTCAGTCACTGCTTGGGCAGCCGTTGGCCCCTGTCCCAGAGGAAGGAGCCGAGTGCCTGAAGTGCAACACCTTTGCTGAGCTGCAGGAGAGACTGGACTGCATTGATGGCAGTGAGGAGGTGAGGAGAGTTTTCTGTCCTTTTTTGTTGTTATTAACAAAAGAATAACAACAACTACATACACCAGAGAAGAATCAGAGAAAGAAACGTGAAAAATGTATTTGATGGTATATCGAAAAGTTTGAGGAGTTTAACACTATCTATTCAAATGGAAAAAGGGGTTTGTTTGCATCTGTATGTATCTCATGTATCTGCGTAAATGTTTGTGTGCTGTCACGGCATATGTTTGTGGTTGCAATTTTCTGTCCTGTTCAATAAACATATACTTTCTTTCCATTGTGTTACAAAAGAATGCATTTGAAAGGACATTCCTTTATTTTGAAATAAAGGTGACATAAGAGGAGAGCATTTTCTTTTTTCAGTAGTCAAATTAAACTATCTCATATGAAGAAGGGATCATTTCTCCTTTTTACCCATCTCTCTGTCCCTTGGTTCAGGTGGCAAAATTCCCCTTTGAAGAGGTTCCAGCGAACAAACAAGGTGCCAAACAAGAGCCATGCCCATCTTCAGCTGTTCCAACCTCAGCTCCCTTTGCTTCTGGCTCTGCTGCTGTGTTGGATACAGAAACCAAAACAGGTTCATTCATTGATTGCATCTACTGTTAAATGTTGACTTTTACTTTTGGGACACAAATTGTTTATAACCGTAAACTAGTGTAACAATTCCAGTTACATAATTTAGCATCAAGTCAAGTCCCTTTTACAGTTCTTGTAACCTTTGGTTGAGGATTTGGAAAAGAGTGTTCTGTCCAAAATCCCACAGGCTCTGCATGTGCTGTAGGAGGTGCAGTGCAGTTCTCCTCCTCAGCAGCGGTAGCCTCCAGGAGGAGGACAAATGACCAGCAGCTGCAGGAGATCAAGGAGGTGGTAGAGGAGGCAGAGCTGGCCCAGACGATGATCCACAGCCTGGCACAGAGTTCTGGTTCCCCCATAGTTACTAGTACCAGAAGTGTTACAGGAAGCAGCAGCATCACCTCTAACCCCCTGCACAGGACCAAGAGCTCCATACATGACAGGTGAGGACAGGTGGTACTGTATGAATTGTGTGGATATATATATATATATATATATATATATATATATATATATATATATATATGGGTAGATGTTGCTATTAGTCTTTGGAAAGTCTTTGACTTTAATTGCCATGATGTCTCTTCTATTGTCTCTCTGAACAGCCGTGAGAGTCTAAATTTGGGCAGTAACACTGAGGGGAAGGCACGGTCATTAGGATCACCACGCCTCGGTATCGCTAGCCTGACCAAAACCTCAGACTACAGGTAAAGTGCACATACATACATATGTGTGGGCAATAATGTGGACTATAGTTTTAATCAAAACAACATTTGGAAGATGTCTAAAAGAACATAAAATTATATAGTAACACAAAAATAATTTCTTGCTGATGTTCCTAGTATTACCCAATGAAACTATAAGCACCAACAAAGGGGTTGCATGTAGGTCTAAATGTGTAAGAGAAGAAGAAGACAGCAGCGCCAAAGACGTCTCCATAATGTTTGATCCTTGTATTCCTCCTCAGGCCTCCGTCGTCCCCGTCCCAGCGGTGTAAAGTGTACACCCAGAAAGGAGTGATGCCGGCAACGCCGCCTCTGTCCTCACACACTCTAGCTCAAGATGGCCAAGTCACAGAAGCTTTGACCTCAGACAGTATGCATCTTTCTACATATTACTGAACTGATACTTATTGATACTGCTTAATACGTATACGGTACGTATGTCTGTATGTATGAACATGTCTGTTATTTGGCTCACATACATCTGCAGGTATTGTTGCTGTTTTATGCCAATTGCACATTACATGGTGATAACAGAGTTTACATAAACATTTGAATGCATATACGTTATAATACTGTATAGTTATATTATCTGAGCACAACACTTTTTATCAGCCTTATGAGTGGTTCCAAATTGGCGTCATAGTGTGATACCAATTTCCTTGTATTCTGCACTTGGAAAACAACGCCAAATGTGTGTTTCTAATTTTGCAGACAGTTTGGCTGCAGACAGCGGCCGATCCTCCACAGACTCCCTGCTGTCCAGGACTTCTCCGGTGGGCATGAGCCCACAAGTCCGAGAGCCAGCTCAGTCTCTGTCTGCCAGCCTGGGATCAGCTGAGACACTCTGTGACGATGATGTGCCACCAATACCCCTGGATGGTGCGTTACAGTAAAATATAGCTATTTCTACACACAGACAGTGGGGTGCAGAAATAAGTCATATGAGTCACAAGCAAAGAAAGAGAAAGAATTGTAATTATTACGACAAATATAAGCTGCTAGGAAATGAACAACATTTTCACAAATGTGGTTACTTTCTCTACTTGCAGCCTCAGTACCGGCAGTATCTGTAGGAACAAGTGGACCTCTCTCACTTGGGGAGGATGAACTGTTGTGCACTGTGGCCTCTGGAGGTGAACAGGACCTTGATGTTACAGCTATCATGGAGACTCAGGGCCTGACCTGTCGTCCGACGAGCATTGTCAGCTTCAATAGCGACTGCTGCTTTGTCACTGCCCTTGCACCGGGCCCTCAATCCGTCTGCATTATCAGTGGGACTGCTGAGGACAGAGCTGTGGAGGATTATCACATGTCTGCAAGTCCTGCAACAACCTCAGGGGTTACTGATGTTGTTGCCATGGCAGAGGTTAGTGTGACTGATTCACTTTGCTTTTACATTTTGGCACGTGAATATGTGTGTTAAACTAAAGCTAATGTTCATACATATGTATTTGATATGATTTGAAGCACAAGAACCAATTACAGAACAATATTTACCATAACAAAGGCCATAGACTAGGATTGTAGGGCCAAAATGGTTGACACTGATTTTGTCTCATCATTGGCATTGTCTGACTGCCTGATGGGGATACAATGAGTCTATTATAGGAGTCTATAAACCTATCAATCTCCGTTGAACGTATTCCTCTTTTACACTGGAGATCAAAGTTGGACAAATTATAAATACTTGATTTATTCTGAAATACTGTTATTTTTTATTGTTCAGAATTTGATAGAATATTTCAAGAATTGTTTTAAATAACCAAGGCACTTTACACAATTTAAACAGTGTTTTCTTAGGGCTATATGATTAAAAATATATAAATAGGAAGTGTAGAGGTTTTTGCTTTGAATGACTTCAGCACATCTACGCCCACAGGACATCCCCAGTTTCTCACACTGCTCTGGTTTGATCTCGGTCCATTCTTCTTGCAGTCTCTTCCACAGTGCAGTAACTGTAGTGGGTTCCTTATTACTTTGTTGCCAAGGATTTTCCAGAGATTCTCTATGGGTTTTATATCTTTGTCATAAATCATTGTCATCAAGATCATTGACTGTATAAAAAATGGACGTAGCCTACCCGTCGGGGTCTGTTCTCTCAACTTGATCCAATCACACTTGCCTACGGGAGTCACCATCTTGTCACACTTAGACTCCACCTCATCTCCTCTTACCGAAAATGAGCATTGATGTGACGTTGTGCCCCTAATTATTCATAAACTTTTACCTCCGATAAAATAAAAACAGTGTTGTCATGGAGATATGACCTAAACATACTGACTGGAATGATTTTTTTGTACCAGGCCTTAAATAGGTTTAATTATGTTGTGAAAACAGCCTGTGTAACATGGGGGTCAATGAGAAATTGCTCTATTATGCAATCTACCCCTAGTGGCCACTCAGAGAACTGCAATTTTTGGCACTTCTGTATTGGTTTAACCAGGAAGTCGCTGTTGTGGGGGCTTAATCAAGAGACTGTACCTAATTGAATTGTGTTATTTTGTAGGTGGCCATGGCCAAGCTGCGGATAGGAGGTGAAGCCTTAGCCACAGTGATGTCTAACTGTGGTTCACCCATGTCCTCCTGGATGAGTGATCTGAGCATGGACAGTGAAGCTGACCAGTCTCTCCATAGCTTCAGTCAGTCCCGGAGCCAGCAAGGGGAGGCCCTGGCTGAACCTGAACCCAACCAGAGCCTGTCATTTGGAGTAGAGGGGCTGGGTGGTAATGAAAGCTGTGGCAGCCCAAGAAGAGGGAGTCTGGAAGGAGAGGTGGTGCTGTCAGAAAATGGGAGTGATAAGGCAACTCCAACTAAAGACAGGCTGAGGAAACTGCCTCCCTCCATGGCTAAAACCAACATCCAAATTCTGGCAGGACCTGGTAACCTCTCTCCCTTCAAGACCACCATCAGTGTGCACTCATGTGGGGCTGTCAAACCCATGGTTATACAGGAACCAACCATCCTCTCTTCACCTACCAGAACCAACTTAATGAAAGATCCAGGCAAATTTAATGCATCACTTTTAGCTTCTATTTCCAGTGAGATGAGCTTTGAAGACCCCTGGTTGAAGCGCGGCATGGAGGAGGGGAGGTCCAGGGACCTTGTGTGTGAAGTGAAGCCAGAGAAGAGGGACATAGAACATTCAAAGAGCCAGGCTGGAGCCGGGACCGGAGACCACCGGAGCCTCTGCAGTGATGGTAAGCAGGGCAAGAATTAATGTAAAGTGTTTGTTTTGCACCTGGCATTTCCTCAGGCTTATGTGGATCATCATGGAACTCTGGTAGCTATGAGTAAATGGGGGTTATTTCCACATGACAAAACAGAATACATAGGTCTTTATTTTCAATATTTAAAAACATAGACTCAACTTGGGAAGGGTTGTTGTTAATGACAGGATTCTTAAATTAAGTCTGCGTTCTTTCTTATTTGCTATTCTTCCATCACCAGGTGGGGATCACGGCAGCTCTAGTTCAGGTGGAGAGGTTGTGTCATCTCCAGATTCCTTTAAGAGAGTGGTGGATGGCTGTGAGATGGTCGCTGTTGTTTCTCAGGGAGAATGCCTGACTAGTATCTACACTCCAGATATCCATCGTACTGCCAGTCTTCCCCGCGGCTGGCACCGTGTCAACCGTCATGACGGCTTAGACAATGGAACAGAGTACCGTAATCTTGGCGTCACCACTTCAACCCCCTGCAGTCCTCGCTCCACACTTGACCGCCGGGGATCAAATGGAAAACAGGGTTTTTTCTCCCACAAGAAGGGAGGAATCCCGCCTCTGCCGCCGATAAGGAAGTCCAGCCTTGACCAGCGGAACAGGGCAGCCAGCCCTGTCCACCAACCCAGCCACGGAGTCTCATTACTAGGCAGCTCAGCAGATGATGCAGGGATCATCAGACAACGAGGCTCCAGCATAGACAGCAGCAGGCTTTTCAGCGCCAAGTTGGAACAGCTTGCAAACAGAACCAACTCTCTGGGTCGGGTCCACAGCTCCCACGGTGGTTCCCACCACTACGACTGCTTCTCTCTGGAGAGAGGGGGGAGCCTGAGAGGGGGAGGAGGAGTAGGAGTAAAGGGGGACAGCACCATGCCTCGTACAGGGCGTAGCATCACCCGTGCTGGTTCGGTATCTTCTCCTACTGGAAACAACAGCAGCGGCAGTTTCAGTGCCAGTCCCGGTCCAAGTGGTGCTCCACAGTCACCAGCTAAAACCAGCAGCCAGTCAAAAATCTCAGCAGTCAGTAAACTGCTGATGACCAGCAGTCCCAAGACCAGGAGTCTGTCTTCATCCAGCACCAAGACTCTGAGTTTCTCCACCAAGTCTTTAAGCCAAGCTTCCAGCCGCAGCTCCAGCCTTCCTCCTAATGGAAAGGTAGGAAGGCATTTTTCTTTTCTGTAAATGAGCAGACTTTCAACACCTGTAGACTAAATGACTCAGCTCATCAGACAAAACAACGACTGTGAGACCTTCCTCTTTTTGCCCTTTCAGAAACCCATTCAACTATAACTCAATGAAAGTAATTCAAGCCATCGCGGTCTGTTTCTCCTTGCATCCATCTAAGCCATTTATCTGTTTCCTCAGCCCCAGAGCTCAGTCCAGGGCCCTCTGCAGCAGCAGGGACCCTCCCCTGGATCCTGGTCCACCCAGTCTTTAAGCCGCAGTCGAGGAGGGAGCCTGGCTGCCAAGCTGCCTCTTCGGGCTGTCAATGGCCGAATCTCAGAGCTCCTCCAGGGAAGTGCAGGCTCCCGTTCCAGGAGTCATACCCAGGGAAGTGGCACAGATCCAGCAGAGGAAAGAGGAGTTGGAGGGGCAAGGTTAGTCAAGTTTACATTTCAAGCATTAAGTAGGCCATCCTAAACAAAGAAAATGACACCCAAGTGTTAGATTCATAGAGCACTTATGCACATATTATATATATATATTACATGATGATAAATATGATGCGCAAGTAACAATTTCTAGGCAGTAGACATCATTCATGTGTTGTTCATGTAAGAAAGAATAAAAAAGGGCTTTTATTCCCTCTGCTCTCTACTGTCAACTATAAACAAAAAAGGGCAAAATTCCATTCAAAGTAATTCCCGAAATAATCTCTTTAAACATCCTTTATCCTATTTTCCTGTTCTCAGTGGAGGGGGAGCTGGAGCAGGAAGTGGTGGAGGTTGTGGTGTTGGAGGTGGCATGGGAGAGGAGAAGGCAGCAGTGGTCCAAACGCTGCCCTCTCCCTACAGCAAGATCACAGCACCCAGAAAACCACACCGCTGCAGCAGCGGTCATGCAAGTGACAACAGGTAAAATAGACAATTAATTTAGAAATGTCAATGTTAAAATTTGCCACAAAATACTTTTGGTGCTACCTTAAATATATTCTTTTTTTTTCTCTTTAACTGTGATGTAATTCTGCCTCTAACAGCAGCGTTCTGAGTGGCGAGCTCCCCCCGGCCATGGGGAAGACAGCTTTGTTTTACCACAGTGGAGGCAGCAGTGGCTATGAGAGCATGCTGAGAGACAGCAGTGAGAACACAGGAAGCACCTCCTCAGCTCAGGACTCCCTCAGTGAGCACAGCTCCGCCACCACCTCCTCCAGACGGAGCTCCAAGAGTAGCAAGAAGAGCAGGAGCAACACAGGTCACAATAAACATTTAAACCTATTTTCTAAATATTGCTCTAATGATGTTTTCACCTCATTGGATTATGGAGTATCATGAAGGATGACAAGAAAGACATGTAAATTAGCTTACTCTTGTTTAAAGGGGGCTACATTTGTCATTTGCCTCAATCAGTTGAGCTAAAGTGCCCTTTAATTTAGATATTACAAAGCCATGAGTGTGATCTAAATAATACTTGTGAAAGTCATGAACCTACAAACACTCTGTGGCAATAAAAACGAGCATACCGTCTCTTTAAAATCAATAAAGTGCTAAACTCATTGTTAGTTTTTGTGAAAGCTTCGACAAAATGCGATTTAATTTGAATTGTGAAGACTGTTAAAGCTTTTTAATAGAAAGCTAAGAAATGAAGATAAAACTGATAGAAATCACAAGAAAGGTCTCTGAGGAGAAGAATCCGTTGGTGAAAAAAGCACAATGAGAAAGCTGAATGGGTCAGGGCAAAGTGAAGAAAGCCGTGGCTGCAGGAGGAGGGTGCAGGTAGGGAAAGGTGACCCTGACCACCCATCTGTGAAATGGTGAAAGGAATCTGCTGCTGTGGGCTGTAATGAATATATATTCACCAGAACAGCACACAGAGAAGCAGCTAATTTGCCTGCCGAATTACACTATACTGGTTATCCACGAGGATGGATATGTGAATAAAATCAAATTGGACAGAGGCTGCTCTTCCTGGAGCGTCTCCGATTATTAATTCAAGGTGGAGTAACCCTTTCCATCTACAGTACGCGTGTAGGGTGCAGCGTCACCTCCTGCCACACAGCCTTTAGTCTGGATTTACTCTTGTTTCCCTTTTAACCAAACCTGATTCTGTGCTTCAAAGGGAGCATTCACTGTCAAACTGTCACAAGAACACAGGAAGGCTTAGTCTCCAAATTCAGGCCAAGGACAGATGTGTTATAGAGTGATGCACTGTGGGAAGATGTCAGTGCGACCAAAATGTTAATCACATCGCCAGAAGAGTCTCCCTTCGTGTTCGATTTCCATTAGATTCACAAACTCTTCCATGTCTCTACCTCTCCTCATTTTTTCTCAGCTGTTCCTCATTTTCCACCTCATAGAGCCTCATTCTTTCACTGTATTCTTATAATACACTTCCTACCATGTAATGAAACACTAATGGCTCTGCTTGACCTCTCTGTGCCACAGTGAGAGCAAAAGGCAACTATAACCTTATTAAAATCACCTCTCTCACTCTCTCTCTCCTCTCACACACTTCATCTCTCAGTTCCTGGTGAATCTGATAACGCTCATTCCTTCATGGCTGACAATTTCAATGCAAAGCGTGTGTGCACGTCTGAGTGTTCATTCTATCAGAGTGACCTGCTCTTATCTGTGAGCTTCAAGACCAACTTTTTTTTAATCTTGCTTCAAACTCCATTATCTGTTTCTACTTCCCTTTCAGCTTTCTCATTATTTTTCTTTTGTTCCTATCTTTCTGCCTCTCTGCAGCAATTCATCCATATCCCCCTCTTCCTTTACCACCCATGATCTCTTTCCTCAGCCGACAATATTCTGTTTTTATATCTACATCCTATCTTTCCTTTTTCCCCATGGTATCCCCTGATTCTGAGGAAAATTAAATGGTAAAGAGAAGGCACTGGAGATGACTGGATATGATATCCATATGATAAGTAATCAAGCAGATATCTAATGATTTGATTCAAGAGCAATCACGTTGGAGTGTATAATGGCAGTTACATCCAGTGGCTTTGTTTTGTGAGCAAATAATAGTCCCCAGTTGAGCACAGGGGCACTTAAGTTGTACTGTATACATTAGGTATGGCTGCAGGGCTGAAAACATGTTGTCTCGTCTTCATCCCGAATGGTCCAATGGTACGAGAGTCAGATGAGAGGATAAATACCATATTCATATCTCTGTCTGTTCAATATAAGGCTACAGCCAGCCGCTATTAACCTAGCTTAGCAAAAAGGCTGGAAACAGCTATCCTGGCTATGTCCAAGGGGGAGCATATATGTTCCCAGACCCTTTTCACAGTAATGGTCCAATGTTCCCTAGTCTGTTATTTTTTTTCATAATCAGTGCCGAATTCCACGGCAAATAGGCCTATGTAGACCCTAACACTACCCACTAACCCTGACCCTAACCGTAACCCCTAATCCTCACAAAATGCTGAATTAAATCAGCGGAGGCATATGCTTATGTGACCGGGGAACGTAGGGATGACCACGTCCAAGCGTAACATGATCTATTTTTTGTTAAGCTAGTCTAACTGACTGACAGTAGTGCTATACTAAATGGACAGACACGATCTTTTCATCTCTTGGAAATAAAGCAAATAAGTGTACTTCCAAAAATCTATATATCACCAATGTGTTTGTCTGGAGACTATTTATTACAATTTTTGTTTTTGTTTTATTTTGTAACACTCAAGTATGTTTTTTATCTTTATCTTATTTGTTCTTTCAGGCCTCCAGCGTCGTCGTCTAATCCCAGCACTGACCTTGGACTCGTCTACCTCCTCCTCACCTTCTCACCGCTCCTCCAAACAGGCCCAAACTTCCTCTTCTTCCTCCTCCTCCAGCCCAGGTGCATGCTGGGTAGATGGCCCACTGGGACCCCCAACTCCCTCAAACCTTCGGGGAGCGACCGCAACAACAGAAACCTTTGAGATCAAGGTGTATGAGATAGATGATGTTGAGCGACTGCAGAAGAGGAGAGACAAAGGAGGGAGCAAGGTAAGAGAGAGACAATGACGAGTTCCAACTGGACTACATTTAAGATATTGGGCTTCAGTTTTTAAAGTGCTTCAAATGCATTGATTCCAAAAGAAAATACAGATAACTCCTTAAATTGGATTATTCACCAAAGTTTTCCCTACAATGTTGTGGATGTCAGAAGGATCTAGTTTAACTAGGGGTTGCCCTTAATGTCAAAGAAATTTGATATATTATACAGTAGTTATAGGACACGCTAAAAGGCAATAAGTGTTTTGTCGGACACCGTAGCTGGAGGAGAACAAGAAGAGAAAGCTGCAGAAGAAAAGACAGAAAGTGAAGGGTTCTGAGCTCCTGCACTGTATGTGTTAATGAGGAAAGAGACTTAAACAGTAAGGACTTTCACAAAATGAATGAATCAACATTAGCACTATGTTCTGTATGAATAGTGAGCTTTTCTTTTAGATAAATCTACATTATATTCCCCTCGGTGTAACCTCATTTTAGAAATTATTTAAAAATTCCCCAGATTTAGCAGAATACAGAATGGTACTGTTAAACTCATGAAATTGGTGCAGGTTTTTGTGTTCCCACTCCTCAAACCTTTATGTATTCAAGGGAGGGAGCGTTGTGAGCTTTGGGAAAGAGGTTGGGAGAGAAAACCGTGAAATATAGATTTTCCCCTACAGTAGGCCTTAAGAAAGCCACTTAACCCCCCGACTGCTCCGGCGAAGCTGCTCAGTGTCCAAAAGCACTCGACTGCGGTTGCAATGAAGGTCGATGAGGTGTGAACGTAAGCAACTGTTTGAATGTCAAGCAGGCTGCTGCTGAAAGAAAGCCACGTATGTTTCTATGTACTCCTCTGGATAAATAAAGGTGAAACAAATCTGTATCTGCCCGTCTGTCCTCTCTCTGTGTGTCAGGAGATGGTGTATGTCAATGCCAAGCCCCGTCTGTTGGAACACCGTCAGCAGAGAATCAGTGAAGTCAGAGCCAAGTACCAGTGTCTGAAGAAGGAGCTGGAACAAACCAAACAGTATCTGATGCTGGAGCCGCACAAATGGACCACAGAGTGTAAGTAGGACTCTGACACATGAGGGAGTGTGTGCGTGTGTCTTATCTAGTGGTTCTCAACAGGTTAGACAATTATTTTTATTATGATTGACTGGATATGATATCCATATGATAAGTCATCAAGCAGATATCTAATGATTTGATTCAAGAGCAATCACGTTGGAGTGTATAATGGCAGTTTCATCCAGTGGCTTTGTTTTGTTAAAAAAGGTTGAGAATAAGAGATCACATTTTATCATAATCAATTGCTGTCTAAAAAAGTAGGCATTTAAAGAGTAAGACTGGTTTTACTATGCATTTAATATAGTCAACAAATCCAGTGAAAACACCGAAACCAACAAAGCGTTGGTCTGACTCAATACTCTCCAACTTACCCAACCTGTTAGGATTGTGTATTGAGATCACAGGTTCGTTCTGAAGACACATCTTTAGAAATGGGTCACAATTAATAATGGTTCATAGCAGTAGTAGTTTCATCATCATGTCCTGAGTTTTTAGTAAACTTTACTCAAACAGGAGTAAAAAGTGCATTTGTGTGGGACTATTTCCATCTGCCGATTAACATGCAGTTGGTGCTCGAGTGAGCTATTTATGGAAGCACGTGTTTGTGAGATTAAATCGAAATAGTGCCTGTGTTCATTGTAATGAAGAAACATGGTAACCAGTGCAACAGTGAGGCTCACTGATTGTTTCTAATAG
Organism: Echiichthys vipera; assembly: GCF_963691815.1. Classification (NCBI taxonomy): domain Eukaryota; kingdom Metazoa; phylum Chordata; class Actinopteri; order Perciformes; family Trachinidae; genus Echiichthys; species Echiichthys vipera. The sequence continues at coordinate 19,152,651 of NC_139826.1, forward strand.
TTTTTGTATAACCATGTCAATGCACAGAGGAAGGATATCAGGCTGTGGATACACAATGTCACTATACTTGATGGTAGAGATGGATTTAGATGTCAGTTCATTAAGGTATCAAGTACTTTTTGTTTTGTAATGTATTTTATTACGATCCGCTACTGTGACTAAGTGGCTCATGTCAGCCACCAAGCTAATGCGTATGGCGTATGGTATCATTATAATGTTACAACAACGCTCATAACGTTATTTTTAGTTTGATTAGGGATAACAGTGCTGTGTTAATCCAAAGTTGAATTTGTCACATAACATTAGCTACAGTAGCTGTATAAGTAGTCGACTCATCTAATAGGAAGTTAGCAAGTTAACATTACGTTAGCTAATACTACGTGAGACAATTTCATTAGAATAAAATGACGTAACGTAAATAATGTTTATTTATATAAAACTAGCCTATATTAAGTCGTCTGTGAACATCATTTCTGCCTGAGCCACATCAGATAGATTTTCATCAGTAATGGTGGTTGTTTAACGATAATGACAACTCCAATGATCTGCAGCTACTTCAAGACATCGTTTGGGACCCTATTCTTACGTTAGATTGTTTTTGCCAGTACTCAAGTAGGCTACTCTTTAATAATTTAATATTAGTACTCAAATATGGAAATTACCTAAATTGCCCATACTTTTTAGTAGGATCAATTCATTATTGGTTTTCGTCTTTTAAGTTGGCCTGGCAGAAAGCCCCGAGGCTAACTTTCACATAATTTGTTGACAATAAGAAAATATAGAACATGAAAGAGTCATGAACAAAGTACAAACAACAGTGATTTAACAAAGTGTGTCATCTTTATGTCTTTGCCTGTCTGTCCATATTCAGTTGAGCTTCAGCAGGCCTATGAAGTAGACTCACTGGAGTATTTGGAGGCTCTGGAGACAGTGACGCACAAACTGGAGACTAGAGTCAACTTCTGCAAAGCCCACCTCATGATGATCACCTGCTTTGACGTGTCCTCCAGACATCGGTAGACAGATGGAGTGAGGGACAGCTGGAGGACGGAGAGGCGAACACACAGCTGGACTCAATTAGATGTTGACATTTGGACCCTTTGCCCACCAATTAATCAAACACCTTTAGAAAATACCTTCTAAACAAATGCATCTCATTGGATGATTGGATAGTTGGAAGGAGGGACACAGGGATGGACTGACTACTCAACCCCGCATGTCATCTTTATATCTCCCCCAGATGTAAGTAGGCACAAGGAGAGATGGACGAAGAGATGGAGGGATGAAATAAATGGAGATATATAAAGATATTTAACAGACCAGTGATATTTTTTTTGGAGGGGCTCACCTCAGAAACAGACATTAAAAAGCATCTAATGAAAGGGCCACTTTGAATCAGATAAATATGTCTGAGAGAGACGGTTCTGAGTCTGAAAAGAAAAATCAAACGTAACCAGGAGAAATCGGTTTTCCAGAGAAGTGAATAATGAGACCGCTCAGACACCTCTTAGACTGAGTACAAACATTTAGGAATGTATGGAGAGGAAAGGAGTGGAGAGAGGAACAAAAACTGCCATTTTTTAGACAAAGAAGGATAAAGAAGAGGTGCAGGAGAGGAGAAGAGCAACTTCTCATCTCCCATTATTTTAGAAGAGCACTTTTTAGAGTTTACGCAGTTGAGAGCAATTGGCTGTAAAGACAAAGCGCTGACCACAGCATGCAGTTAATAAAAGAGACTTACCAAGAGAAAGACAGCAGGACAAAGAAAAATGATTCAGATAAGTGCCTTGTGAAATTTCAACAATACTGAGACCAATTCTCTTTCTCTCTGAATTTGTGTACACGCAGTAAGTATGGTGCTAGCAAAGAGGAAAAAAATACCACAAAAAATCAGTGTCCTTGGAAAATGTTTGAATTTATTGCAATTTCTGAATGTGATGTTTTACTGCGGGTCAGTGTTTAACTGTATCATAAACATACTAATACTGTATGTTTGAATGGTCTTTGGTGCTGATGAGAGATGAGACTAAATTTAAACTGGATCCCTAAATGAGAGATTAAACAAAAACTACGGGGCATGGGGACTAACAGTCTGTTGCAAGGACCAAAACTCCAAGTAGAAAAACATACAGGATTTTTCCAGGACACTGAGTTATGTGGGTTAAAACAAAGACTTTGACTTTATCCACAAACTGAGCACATCTAAATTTTGACCCCTGGGGCATACATACACTAGGTTTCCCCTGATACAGATGTGATGGCTTATTCATGTTCACAAAGCAATGAAACGTCTGAGTCACACAGGAGTGGAAATGAAAAATGTTTTTTCTCTGATCCATTGTTAAGTGCATCCATCGATCGAAACGACTGACCGTTGGACCGTTGAAACGCAGACTGTCTGTTATTTGTATCTGTGTTGTTCTGCTCTATTCTAAAAGAAACTGAATGATTTGTCAACGTGTGTGTTTTATATTAAGGTATCCTTTTTTTATTTGAGTGCAATGGGACCATGTAGAGACTTTGTATGATAGTAAGAGAATGGAAATAGGTTAAAGAAATATTTAAGATTAAAATGTGAGAAAGGAACAGGTACAGGATAAGCCCAAAATTGATACACAGTGTTCAAATGTAATAAGAATTTGAATAGTAATTTAGACTGGAAATATTTACATGGGAGTACCGTTATGGTTATGGGCTATCTAAATAGTTCTAGTATTGTCTTTTATTAAAAGCACACATTGATTATAAAGGAACAATTAAATCAAAAACAATATAAGGGAATGAAAGAGAACTAAAGAAAGAAAAGGATGATGACCAAATTAAGAGGCATAGATCTCTGCCTGGTTCCATTTGTTTTGGATGGATAGCAACACTTAAGATTTGTTAATATTATTATCTACGGTGCTTGAGATGTTTATGATCTAAATGTTTGTACAAATATAAATATATGAAAGAGTCTGTTTCCCTCTGAAATACAGAACAATACCTTTCAAATGCTTCTTCTACATCTGTCTTCACGTCTTTTTTTTTTTTTTTAACAGCGTCTCCCTCTGAATGCATTTTGCCCAGCAAGCAGAGAGCATTCTGGGACATCCTGTTTGTTGTCTGAGTGATAAAAGTAAGAATTGACACCGACTGTAATGATATTGGTCTGATTTGTCAAAAGCATCGTAGTGCTACATTTATCTTAATCCCAATAGAACAAACTGAAACAACTTTTTGACCTTGTCATGGCTGTTTAAAGAGGTCACAGTCATTAAGTTCACGTGGTGTACACCTGCAGTGACGGACACGGGGTAATCTAGTGGGAAATTACCCCAGAAACTGAGATGCTTTTGACAGACTGGACCTATGAAGCATTGAGACAGGAGGCGGGTGAAGTAGCCCTGCCACACCTTGGATCGCTGACTTTTTTTTTTATCTCCCTCTGTTTTCACCGTGCCAGTCATGAATGAAGGTTTATTTATTTGAGCTCAGGAGAGCAGAGTCGCTTATTAATGTTCTTATTTATTTACACCTTATGATCTTAAAAGTTACTATGCATTTAAAAAAGAAAAAAATAACTGTACATACTTTGCTGAGCCCATGTCATATATAAATATATATACTGTACACATATCATATATACGCTCATTTTTATTTTATATATTTTCTGTCGATTTCATTTGCTCCTATTGTTCCTATTGGTGGTTTTAATGGGTTTCCTAAAACATTCACATCCAGGGTAGTTATGTGGTTTCAACCTGGATCTTAAAAATGGTCTCTTTTTTTTTTACCTGTGAAGAACAAAACTGATGTTTCAAGTGAAAAGCAGTATATTCTACAGTATTATCTAGCAGTGGATGTTTTGGGAACCCCAACGTTTGGATGAGTTAATTGGCCTGTACTGTAAGATGCTATGTGTTCAGTTTCATCCTTGATGTGTCACTGCCAAATCTACCTTTTATAATTCTAGCAATAACTGTGACAAACGCCTGAGGTTTTGGTGGCTCCATATTGTTTATAGCTGAAAAAATTAACATTTCAGACAAAAAGGTTTCCTGTTTTTATCAGAGGTAACCATGCTAAAAGTGATGCACTAAAAGGAAAGTTTTAACAAAATGCCATCTGTTATATCAGGTTGTTGGGCAAAAAACTAACAGTCCGATGAATAAATTGATGTATGTGCTGTTAAGTGTTTTGCTGGAGCGCTCCAGAATTATAATATGTTATCTGGAAATCTGACACATAGTATCTTTAAGTCCTTAAGCAGTATCGTGTTTTAAAGTTTGGGTCAGACCACATTTTCAAGAAACAGATTTTGAGTAGCCGTAACACACTTTTAGTTCTGATCAAGATGGTGGATTGGAAAATCTCGAACTGAGATTTTCATTGTGTGGTTTTCATGATTCAAGCCTGCGATCATAATGTACTCTGCAGATTTACTGTTTTTTTTATAAATGTGGTCTGACATTGTGTTGATGGAAGAGCAAGATGGAGGGATGTAAATAAAGAAATGTATTGAGAGAGTTTCACATCTGAGTCTTTATTCTTTGAACATACAATAGTCAACAAAGTACCAGCCAGACGTCTGGTTTGGGGTCCGCCCCACATTTTGCGTTAGGACTCAAACACATCAAGAATTTAAAAGATCTACTGAAGATAAAGCTGGGAGGCAGCCAATGGATGACTCCATACATACATTTCCCCCTAGAATGCTGTAATATATTTCTCTTTTAGCTATCTATCTTTACCTTTAGAGAGACATGTTGTTCTTTTTACTCCACTGCATGTCTTTGATAGTTATAGTCACTTTACAAATGAAGATTTTACATAACATGATATGCTTGTTTAATATAGTTTAACACTCACATTTTCTACATATTTCTACACATTTGGTTTGGTAATAATACTCACCTATAAGTACTATTTTCAATTCAGGGCTTTTATTTGTAATGCAAGCATTTTTGAAGTGTGGTATTGTTACCTTTGCCTCAGTAAAAGATCTGTATGTTTCCTCCACCACTGGCAGGTTAAAACCAGGCTAAATCTGGCTGAAAAAGTCTTTAAACCATCCATGTACCTATTTGTCCACCAAAATGTAGCTTTAACCTGTCTAGACACCTGCAAGTCACCAAGTGAGTTTTTACAGGGAGACATCTCAAAAATTCCCCCTTCAACTTATCCCAGCCAGGTCTTACCACTACATGAAGTTAAATTCTTTACCACTGTGTGTTGAGCTTTTTGGGGGGCTACCTGCGAGTGATATATTCAGGGAGATACAGGCCTGTCCCCCATTGGACCACAATCATATCAACGAAGCTAGATTTTAGACCGATGTAGCCATGGACAAAGACTACACCAATCTGAAGCTGCTAGTGTTTCACTTGGCTTCTCTGAGGCTCTGCTATCGGTTGGTGTTTCACTAAGTGGTAATGAATCAGCTCCACCAGTCTGACCTGTAACTTTGGATTCTTATTGTACTTTTAGCCAACGTCTCTTAATTGGTCTCTCGATGTTTGGTGTCAGGTGCAAATTCAATACGACCCTCTGCCATCCTGTTCACCTCCAGTTCTCGTCCATCCACTTAGCTCATCAGAAGTCTGGCTTCATTTCTCCCCCACCACCACCAGTGTCTACTCTCCATTGGAGGAATATTCCTGTACTTCTCCTCTCTATTTTTACACTATTTTCACTACTTTATTGTGCACCATGCCAATTTATGTATTTGATCACTCTTTAAATGAAGTCCCCCCTGATTGAACTGTTGAAGGGAAACAAAGCAACAGCAAAGGGCACCAGGTATGCCCCTGGTCAGATTGGGCACTGCAGCTGGTGTGATCCCATCGCAAAATGGTCTAATGGCTTACTGGCTAGTTCATTTTAGCTAACTTTTCTAAAAGAGAAATATGTCAGAGAAATTCTGGAAAGAATGTTCCGCTCCAATCCTTAAGCAAAGGTCGATGGTGTATCTCTTATGTTCCACATATCAACTGTTGCCACTGTGTGCATGTGTATATATGTGTGTGCGTACTTTTACATGTCTGTAGGCAGCTTCCTCGTGACATATTGCCCTGTTAAGCCCTCTTTGATCACTCACACACAGCAGGGAACAGGAAGGAGGTAAAGGAAGGAATGGGAGACAGAGGGAGAGAATACATGAAGAATAGAGCATAATAAAGGTGCTGTAGTGAAAGGAGACTGCTGGGAAAGAGGGAGACTATTGAGAAAGATTACATTTGAGAGGAGAAGACAGTGACGGTGTGGAAATGCTGAAATGGTTAAGGAGAAATATGATGAGGGTGAGGTTAGGGAGGAGAAAAAAAACCCAATGACAAGTGGATTCCTGGAGTTTTGTGCCGTAAAAACATTTAATTTGGCAAATATAGTAGGAGAATGATCTCCTGGGTGATTTTTGACTAATATTATGCAATCACTCACCAAATGGGCCATTACTCTCTTTTCAGAATTCTCCTCAAATCTGTTCTCACTTGTCTGTTAAAAAATCATTTAGGCAAGAGAAAGAGTTTAATTTCCTGCTCAGGATAGAGAGACTGATTTCTGTGCTGTCATGCTGTTGTTGCTGAGATTGGTACCTAATATGATAACTGTTAGGTACACTCAGGCTTTGTCTTGAAGTAATCAAGTGAACTTTCTTGGTAGTTTTCCTCTAACTGCCTAAAATAGCCATTTGTAATCAGTTGCCTGTTTAGGGACACTTTGGTGGGTTTGAACGCCTTTGAAGAGAAAATTATGCAACGTTGTACAAGAATTATAAAGTATTTGTTTATATCACTGACCTCTTGATCTGTTATCTTCAGTAAATTCTACTTCTCTTCTATCTCTGTTCTTTTCAAGCAAGAATTTCAAGCAACTTCAGTTTGCAGGGGTAAACAAAAGCAATGTGGTTTTCAGAAAACATATTAAACTTGTTACTGGTAAACAGATTTCACAAGTTATTTTTTAAATGTTAACTAAATGATACTAAACGCTAACTTGGCAAGTAAATGCTTCTCTCCAGCAATATGTTGAACTCAGCTTATTGTAATGAAAAAAACATTTTGAATAACTCTAATAACCAGATAAGCTCTCAAAGACCATGTTAACCATTTCACTTATGCACATTAGATTGCTAATACTTGCTAATTAAAACTACACTCAAAGTACAGGCTGATGGGGAACTTTTGAAAGTCACAAACCAAAGTATGGTTTGGTTTGTGATTGGTTTAAAGAAATACAAAAAGCCCAGAGCATTTCATTCACTCGTTCTCTGGGGACCAGGAATGTCTGTACCAAATTGCATGGCACTCATCCAGTCTGAAGCAAACTGGTGGACTGACTGACACCCCTAGAGCCATGCATCAAGGGTTAGTAGTCAAGTTTCAACGTGTCCAGGAAGTTGCAACAAAGGCTCTTAAGCTCAACAGTCCTCCAGTTATAGGAGCCGGCCCTGATTATGAAGAAGCCCAATCAAAGATGAAAGAGAGGCAGAGGGCTGATAAGGACTTGGTGAAGATGTGGGGTTAACATGGAGATGTGGATTTGTCTCACTTTTTCATCCTAAGGTGCCATTACTCATGAATATATGGTAATAGGAATTATTCATCAACTCCTTATCGCTGAACTCTAAAACACAGATTGAAAGGTGATACCAGAGATAAAATCTACCGTCTCTAGCAGTGAACAGAAACTTAAAATTGGCATCATCACTTTGTATGAGAAACAAACAGCTAGAGGGGAGAGGAAAAACTGTCAAGTGAAAGATGTTAGCAGGGGGGAGTGTAAAGGGGAGATTGTGCAGGGAGAGACACACAGAGAGAGGGACTGTCTCTGAAATGAGAGTGAAATTTTAAAAAGGGGGAGAGAAAATGGCAGTAGGGTGAGTGAGTGAGTGAAGATGGGTTAAAACCACTCGGTGTCCTCTTTGTGACTGGCTCAGGCTGCCTGCAGAGATATGCAGTGAAAGAGCTGCCGACGAATAGTGAATTTAATTTTAAAACCTGAGAGAGACAGTCAGTGACAGAGAGGGAGAGACGGAGGGTTATGGTTAAAAGATAGTAAATCTAATTTGATGGCTGTTAAGGAGTGAGAGAGGAAACAGAAAGAAGGTGAGAAAGCAACAGAGCCAATGAAGTGAGTAATGGAAGAATGAACAGCAGTATTGTACAGCAGGAGACTCTTCCACAGACCATCCAATCCACTAGTTTCATTACTGCACCACTCCATTCAATCTGCACACTCATTTCATCTCTTCAAGACACTATTAATAAAAGCCCATTCTCTTTTCTTCCACACATATCAGGGGGAATTAAGAACTTTATGTTGCTGCTGTAACTTATGCTATTAATTATTGTCATTTTTTATATAATTATTTTTATGCAGAATAACTGTGAGCGGAGACTTATTTAACTGCTGACAAATCCAGGAAGGATGAAAAATTTGGGTATTCTATCGCGTCGGCTCTTCCAGTGCTGAGAGAGCAGAGTTTCAGAGAAGCAAGACATTTTTAGAAACTTAAATATCAAACACATCACTCTAACCCTCCCATAACACAGACAGATATACACAGACACACAGGGTTTCTCTCTCAGAGGAAATGCTGTCATCAGTTTGCAAATGGTCTTCTTATGGGATTAACATGGGAAGTGTGTGTGTGTGTGTGTGTGTGTGTGTGTGTGTGTGTGTGTGTGTGTGTGTGTGTGTGTGTGTGTGTGTGTGTGTGTGTGTGTTTGTGAGAGAGAGAAACCCTGGGCTCAAATTGTTACACACAAAAACAGGGATTAACATGGGAAGTGTGTGTGATGATATGTATAAAAGAAAAATGGATGTTTTGAAAACCTGACTTTACTAAAACAACACCCCCCCCCACACACACACACACACACACACACATCTGTGGACATGAGATCACCCATCTAGATGGTATGTGAAGATTAAATGTGGTAGAAAGAGGCCTGCATTCACACACACACACACACACACACACACACACACACACACACACACACACACACACACACACACACACACACACACACACACACACACACACACACACACACACACACACACACACACACACACACACACACACACACACACACACACACACACACACACACAGCTGACTCTGTATGTCAATAGGTGCAAGAAACAGTCCAATAGCAGTTTTTTCTCCTTGTTTCATCTTTGTGGGTGTGTCTCAGTGTCTCCTGGGTGACTGTTGAACCATCTCGGTGCGACATTCCTCCATCTTCATCATCAGATCGCTGGTCATGGGGTGATCATCACCGTGGGTGAGCTTTATGATCCGATAGGCCTGAGAAGGAGGAAAGGACAAGCTTAAAGAGTGTTTTAGCTGTCATTCTTGCTATAGCATCTGTAGAACAATATGTGAAAAGTTGAACCAGTAACTATGTAACTAACAAAATACTATAATGGATGTTTAAAAGGGAAACTTTGGGTAGTTATTTTGATGCAACTTATGTTTATACCTGTCATCTCTTTTGTTAACTGCTCCAGACTTGGGCAAATAACTTGGTGAGAAAAGTGTTTTAACTGATAGGAGTAATGGAGAGAAATAAGATCAAACTAGCACTATGCTATTACTCTAATCTGCCCCCATTGTATCCCTCGCACCTGTTTGAATGTGTCCAAGGCATCCTCAACATGTTCCAGGAAATGTTGCAGCTTTCCGACTCTTATCAGCTGGACCCCATGGACCGGATGGGGATCAGGGTAGTACTGACTTTAGAGAGGAGAGAGAAAGGGAAGATGAAGACATAAGGGTGAAAGATAATGTTTTCGGTTGGCTTGGTGCAACTTTTACACAGATCTATCAATTTAATGCGAATAGACATTATTGTTTTATGTTTTTTTATACCCCTTTTATACTGTTCTTCTGGTATCTTACTGTATTGAAGCAATTTTAATTTTATTGTGCTATTTGCTAAAAACCACTATATACTATTAATAAAAAAATATTTTTTTCTATAAAGCTCACACAGCAGCTGTTAATACTTTATCTGAAAATGTTTGTAAAACCAAACAGACTTATAAATCCAAAAGGATTGTATTACATCAGAGCATCTGCTTAACCTGCTTAGTTGAGTGGCTGTAATGCATAATTTATCCATCAATATATCATTTCCTCCAGCTAAATAATGGAAAATCCATCATGATTTACTGTCAAAAATGGTGTATGGTTATACACTGCTGAATGGCTTCGATCAACAGTCCTGTCCAAAAGTAGCCCCCACAAGACAGGCAAAGGGAAGTATCAAAAACATGTATTGGCTGGACGGCCAAACTCCCGTCGCCCCTCCAGTATCCTAACAAGACAGAAGAGCTGGTCCGATGTTGCATGAAGAGGATGGATTCGCCCACAACCGCCTGCCTGACACTTTGGCATGAGCTTTCCCAAAGAAAGCAACAGAGTGATGCCCCAATAAATGGAGCACACTCTCTGGTCCCCTTTTAAAGACGGGAACGACCACAGGCAAAGCCCGTGAACTCCAAATGACATGAAAAATATTGAGAACTAACTGTTTCTAGTCAGCCATAAAAAGCCTGTCAAAGCAGCATTATATGATGAACTTTGATCAAGTGCACTCTTAAATGGAAGTGTGCACTCGAGGTGGAAAGACTTTGAAAACTATGTACTTTACGGTTCGCTCTAATTTGCTCTCTGTCACTGAGAGCCTGAGGCAGTCCACTCACATTCAAAGCGTGGACATAGAGCCAACAAGACCGATGATTAAATGGACAAGAAGAATATAATTTACATACCAGTCACTGTCTGTCTGCAAGTGTGATGCAAATACAAGAAGGAGTGTGTGAGAAAGCAACTGTCTTAACAACAGCATGAAAAAATAGATTATACAGGATTATTATGGATGTCTCAAATATACCTAACTAAACATGTGTGTTTTACTTGTTTGTGTCTAAGTTTCCAATTTATATCCATTATTTGGCATCCTCATTTAATTAATGTCATACCAGTTTCACTACTTCAACAGGCAGACGGACAAGCACAGCTAATACTGCACATATTCCCATGATAAATTCACAAAACCAACACATCCTGTATATATACTCATACCACTCGTATTGCATGTACCGTGCTACTTACTTCTGCACACTGGATATTAATTTACAGTCTATTATCCACAAAACAAACATGCACTCTGTCACCTTGTGGTGCCTTTAATTCCCTGGAGGCTGATCTTCATGTGACAGGAAAAGATACAGAGTTGCTTTTGATCAGTGATGTGTATCCATGGTGACACAGCCAGAGTACTGACCTCCACAGCCTTCATAGAAGAGACACACAAACAAAGGAAAACTTCTCTATCTGATCTGGTTTTCCATTCAGCCAGTTTCACAAGTTAATCTAAAATGCACTTATTAATACAATTATCTGATTGAATACATTTGTATATGTTTATGTTTACACATGCACGCAAGTGCAGAGTGGAAAGCTGCTCAGTGGCGCATGTAGCCAAAAAAACAACCGTGTCTTTAAAACACCCAGACGTTCAGCACAACTTCCACCGGTCGAGCCGGCTACTTCCAGTTTAGCGCTCCAGCTAACTTAAATGGGGATTAAAATATTTCATCTTGTGGCTCTCCTAGACTTTTGAATGTTGAAATAAATAAATCACATTCTGATATTAACACAGGTCATTTAGCAAGGGTTGTGATGCTCGAAAAAGTTTATTCACCGATCTACATACGTCTCTTTCCCCATGTTAGTCAATGGGAAAAGTATTTTTGGGTCCAATGGCATCACATGACTGACACATAAATTGCAATTCCACGGTTTGACCACTAGGTCAAATTGGCTTCAAAGTCTGGCATGCTTCCTGGGGCCCGGAGGATACTCATTGATGCTTGAAGTGTAACTTCACCCCAAGGTCTGAGCCTACCTCCACCCACTGCATAGTTTAGAAACTTATGGGGAATGGGCTGTAGAGCTAGCTAACTAGCATTAGATGAGCCACTACCCGTACAGCTAACTTAACAATGTTATGTTTTGAACTAAATCGTGTGGCAGCCTAGTGGACAAAACAATCATCCCTGAAAATACAGTCATGAGCGTGTCGATCGCTGTATCATTCTGGACATTGTGGTTTACAATCACTCTGTAAAATATCAGCTGTGTTTCCAATTTCCTGTTCGGAGTTCTTCTTGAAGGCTCAATTCTCCTTAGTGTGAGTTACATTAGAGCAGCGAGAGGGGTTAAAGGTTATATGACGCCACCGACAGGAGACAAAAGAACAACACTCTGTGTTGTTGAATAGAATACGGATTTCTCTGGGTCTGCATATTGTTGGAAACATTTGGGATAATGTAAGTACACAAATAAACAAAATATATTAAATAGGTACAGTCATTTTAAGACACTTTAATACGAAAATGTTACATATTGTACGTTTTTAAATTTAGGGTTACACACACACGTGCGCACGCACACGCACACGCACACGCACACGCACACACACACACACACACACACACACACACACACACACACACACACACACACACACACACACACACACACACACACACACACACACACACACACACACACACACACCAGAGACTATTAGGAAGCAGCTTTGTTCTTGGTAAACACAGTTCTTAAAATGCTCACTTACCTGACTCTAGTTGTCATTTATGCTCTTTTCTTCTCCATCCCTCTCCCCTAATCTCTCCTTCCTTTTTCCTATTGCACATGCTCTGTTTATATTTGTGCTTTGTGCCCCGCTAGCTGCAGGGATTAAAGTTGGTGACGGCCGCCAGTCGGCTGCTTCCTTCCCTTCTCTGCTGCGCTCCATTTATTCCTCTCCTTCACCATAACTCTGCTGCCTGTTCTCACTCACTCTCTTTTCTCTTGATTACACAGACAAAATGTTTTTTTGTTGTTTTTTATAAATCGTAAATAACTGCTGTAAGACGGCATTTAAGTTCTTGCTGAGAAAGCCCATTGACACACATTTGAATGTCTTGTCTGGCTCATTCTAAAACTCATACACAACAAACAAACAAACAAAAAGAACTGTATGTAAATGCAGACCAATCAATACAAATATGCATGCCAGCATTAATATATGAGCATGCATGTACACTAAGATGAAGTCAGTTTGAATCTACTCTCTATAACCTAGTGTATTTGCCAGATTTCACATCTGTCCAGAGTTAACGCATCATAAGAGGGTTCAGTATGCTCTCAGCTCAACCACATGTAAATAGAAACTGCATTTTACTGCTGTTAACAGAACATTAATCTTAATTATTTCTTTATGCACAGAAAAGCAGCAACTCTGTGACAGACACAATCAAAGGGAAGTAACTTGTATTGGCCATAGACAGAGTAATTTAAAACTCTTTCACTTCTTTGATAAGGTTTCACTGACAGTGCTAATAGCACATTTGTTCACACCGTCAAGCCTAACTAAACTTCTAACCCCCACGCCCACCAATTACAGAGGTGGGCCCGGATGCTGTGGTTAGAATTTAATCATTAAATAAAAAGTTCAAAGACTAAACCAATAACATTAGTCCTACATGAATAACAACAAGTTACAATATTGATATAATTACAAAGCCAGTGATTCAAGTTGCCATGACATGCAAACACACACACATCTACACCAAACTCCAATTAGATTTCCTCTTTGCATATAGAACCACACAGCAATTAAAATAATTTCATTAACTTGCTGTCTTTCTGAATTCTCCCCTTCGTTTCCCCCTGGGAGAGTAAATTGATGGGAAATACGGTTTTGCCGTATGCAGCTAGTTAGAAAGCCATAGCTCTCGGCTATAAGTAAGAGAAGGGGCAAGAAGGAGAAATTAATAGTTGGAAAAGTGTAGCATTTCCAGGCAAATGCAGTGGAACTAATGAGGCTCTTGTTTGTAACAAAAGATCCACGGCCTGCTGTTAGGGAGAGGGAAACATGGATTATCTTACTAAGTAGAAAACCAAAGGAGAACGAAAACATGAAGAAAAGATTAGCTGTGAGTATTCTCCTTAAGTTTATTTAGTTTTCAGTCCATTGGAACTAAATCAGTCCTGTATTTCCACAGTTTAGCAAACTTAGCACCACCAAGGCATCTGTTACTAAAACAAAGAACCTTTAAGGTTTTAATCATAGTTAAACCATTTAGCTGACCTTTCTTTCCAGAGAAATTCAGACACATTATTTGTTGCTGAAATCCAAATAAAGGCCTTTACATTGCAGGAGAGTCTCTCAAGGCACTAGCTAACATTACCACAGTGGCTACCAACATGAGTTAATGTGTATGAGCTGTGAGCGCTTCAACCAAAGAAGGATGTTCCCTTCTCACACTATTTCATTCTAACACTTAAAGAGTAAATCTTTCCAGTATTTCACAAGAAGAACGCAAAGATTCGAGGAAAGTGAGATTTTTCTTTAGTGGAAATATATTTCTTCAATTTACTAACCTAGTAATCATCTTGCGACCCCTCATATTTATCTTGTAACTTTGAATCTACATCTTCAATGTTGATGTTGAAATCCAAACATAAAGAGGACTCAGGCAATCCAGACCCTCCAAAATCACTGAGGAAGTAAGCAATTAAGAAGCCTTTATTATGTTGGCTGAATAATTAAACAAGCCAACATGTTGTGACCTCTCTGTGTCTTCACCAGGGCTAAAGGCTTTTTAATCATTTCCTTCCTCGTTTTGGAGTGCCTGAATTGCCTTCCTATTGACTCTACTTTATTTCCCATTTCCCAAGAGCACCTGACACCTGTCCGATCCATGTTTGAATATTCAGAGCATCTTCTACACAACCAGACCAGAACATGAGTTCTGGAAAAATCTGCCATATCAAAGCTATAGCAGTTACTTTGTGACATTTTTGAAAATATTATTTTTAACATCTTCCTTTTCTTAACTTGTTGTCTTCTAATTTGGTCAGTCATTTTCCTGTAATACTCTAGTGTTCATATGAGAGTGGAGAAAGCAAAGCTGCAGTGGTGCAGGCTTTAAAACATTTTTTATTTCATACGCTACCACCAACAGATCCATGAAGGCTGACAGTGTGGGTGCACTTCACTGGTCGGCCGAGGGCCCTAATGCAGATGCAGAAATCTTCTGCAACCTACTTCTCTCTATAAAACTGCTGAACAGATGCAAATTGGTGCATCTAAAGAGAGAAATCCTTGCTTGTATATTCTGAAGGGACTGACCAAAAACCGTAAATGAATGGAAGCTGAACATCGCTGAAAAGTTTTAGCTGTTACTCTGTTAGTGCTGCCCTGCAAATCTCAATGAGCTTGGCATCAAAATGTGTCCAGAGAAGCAAGATACATCAAAATATCTGTTTTGGAGCTTTACTTTATTTGTACAAGCGGTCACAAAATACACTTTGTGCATTTTCATGAATACATGTATTTTCATGCATTCACACATCCATGAATCCATGAATGTGAGTGAGAGAGAGTGTGTGTGTGTGTGTGTGTGTGTGTGTGTGTGTGTGTGTGTGTGTGTGTGTGTGTGTGTGTATAGCAGTGAAATATGTGCAGCATGGTGACATTTAAAAAGCGTGGCGCGTGCATCAGGTGTGCATTATTCGCACACAGGCCCTCTCTATGCATCACATACTGAATCGAGAAATTGAAAAAATACCTACAGAGAGAGTGAAAGAAGAGAGGAATACAGAATGAGGGGAAGGACAGGAGAATGAGAGAGAACTCAAGAGAGAACTCCTGGAGCTATCTTTCTTCTCTGCCATGTGAAGGGCCCAGAGGAAGATAGGAGATGAAAATGGAAGATCTTTTTCCTGTTCTCTCTCTCTCTCCTTCTCACTATTTTCTCCTGAATGTTTTTGTCTCCATCTCTTTCATGCCCAGTAAATTTCTCTAGGCCTCTTTTTTCTATTTCCTCACTTTTTACTCTTTCTTATTTTACATCACTTTCTTCCCTCTACCTTGTGAATCTTATCACCTTGCTTACATCCTAGGGTCGAGCCATTCATCAGCATTTGGTCGATAAAGCACATCACTGGTTGTTATGTTGGGGCGATTTTTGTCATTTTATTATGCTAGGTCATTGGTCTGCCTCCGAAAGAATGAGAGATTGCTCAGCAGGCATCTGGCAAAGTGCTAAAATTAAGTTTGGCTATGCAACACCATTTAGACTCCCATTCAGCGAGGAACGGAGCGAACTCACCACTGATGATGGCCATTTTAACACATCGCCCAATCCTATTACAACCC
The DNA here is from genome assembly GCF_963691815.1 of Echiichthys vipera. NCBI lineage: Eukaryota > Metazoa > Chordata > Actinopteri > Perciformes > Trachinidae > Echiichthys > Echiichthys vipera. The sequence goes on from NC_139826.1 coordinate 19,168,883, forward strand.
CATTTCCAAATAACTTGGGACACTGGGTAAAATGTGAATGGGAACAGAATGTGATGGTTTGCAAAACATTGAACATTTTTCAGTTTCAATATTTTATATTTTGTCTTTGTGCTATTTTCAATTAAATAAACGGTTTCAATGTTCTGCAAATCATCACATTCTTTTTCGAGCGTCGCAACTTCTTTAGAAATGGGTTATACATCCTCCTCGCCTAACCCCTCTCTCTGCTCTCTCCCTAAAACCTCCACACACAACAAACACCGCTAACTTCGGCTTCACTTCTGCTTCCTTGAGACACATTTTCTCAGTCTCTCTGAGACTCTCCCTCTTTCTGCTGCTCTGTTTGGTTATTTATTGATAGAGAGAGAATAAAACCGTTGATGCAATCTACAGTAATCTGACATGTTTATCAAACTAAAACTTTGGATTTAGATCTTAGATTATGCTGTTTTCAGTAATTCCCCGCTTTATTAGGACAAGAATTTTTTTATGTCGGCTAGATATGACTGCTCCTGTGGTCTCCCTTTCATTTACTCCTGCACCCTTCTTCTTCTTTGTATTTTTTTGTTTCCTGAACACTATGTAGTCAACTTGTCTTCTTCTCTCTATTTATACATCTGCTCTTTGTGTAACGTCACCACTTTGAATAACTATCTAAATATAAATATCTACTCTTTTCCCCCCTTTTTTGACACGTCATATTCGACTTGTATTTTCACATACAAAATATTTTCTATATATATATAATATTTTTATTTTAAAAATATTTCTTAACTTTATCTGATTTAGGCCAACCAAATTATGTTGGCTTTCAATCCTAGATATCACACTGCATATGGAGATTTGAAGATTTGACATTTTCTGCAGCTGGCGTTTTTTTTATTAAGGATTAACAACATGATTCCATCGACAAACAGTCTTAAACACATCACTCTTGATTATTCAAACCCTGTTGAACTGTATTTCCCCTCCACAAGAATAACTGAAGCATTCTTTGTCTCTTTCATCAGGTCAAACAGTCAAATCCAGTTCCTTGTTAAAGCTCCTCACTATTGAATCTTTCAGTGCTCATTCTCCAGTTCAAACTCAAAAACAAGCAAAGCATGTCTGAGTATCTGTCTGAGAGAGAGGCTGTAGATTGACTGGATTTAGATGGATGGAAAAGAAAACTACAGCTGAAAGACAGGATAATATTTCTCATTTTTCAGTAGGTGGTCAGAGATGGAGAGAGGGAGAGGGAGGGAGGGAGGGAGAGAGAGAGAGAGAGAGAGAGAGGGGTGAGGAGATGGAGCGTGTCATAGTGACAGAGAGGAAGAGGAGGACAGCACGAGATAAGACGTGCACAAGACGTGTATAAGAGTATACACTGTAACATGCTCTGCACAGATGCACAGCCAACAGAAGTGTGTATCTCCCCCTCTCTTTCAGAGTGTTAAAACAACGGAGATCGGTCTAAAATAACATGAAATGTTGTCTGGAAGCCTTTTGATGACTATGAATGCATCGGGATTGAGAGGCAGCCAAAATCTTTGAAGTAATAATCCACATTGGTAAAAACAGTTGTGCAAGTCTGCTATAACTAGGGAGTTTGCCCTTCAGATACACTCTGGATGAGTAACTCTTGTCCTTTTCATTACACTGCTGCTCATACGAGAATCAGAAAGGAAAAGTCACTCAATCCAATCGGATATTAAGATTTAAAGGCAGAGGAATTTTTTCCCTCTTCAAAATCTTAGAAAAATGAAGTCATCCATTGCTGAAACACGCATGCACACACGCACACACGCACACACACCTGTATACTGGAAGTGTTTTCTCGCCATATCCTGCAGCTTCCTCCCAGAGTCCCAGGTGAATAGAAGCATCTAGAGCCATGTCCGTCATCCTGAGTTTATACAGATTAACATCAGGCACGTCTTCACCAACAGTCGACAATAGATTATTACAACCCTCTAGTAGTGCTTGCCAATCTAGAGGGTCACTTAAGGAAAAGCAGCATTTATACTGGACACAAAAAATGTGAAAATTAAACGGCACACTCATATCTCCTCAGGGAAAACTTGCGTATTTATGGAGACAACTTCTGTATGAATGATGAAACGTTGGCAGTGGAGAGGCTTCAATTTATTTAATCATCATCCCACAATACAGTGGATGATAAAAGTCCACTGGCTTCAGCAGGTCTTGGAGGTAAAGGATACCCAACTCTGCTTTTAGTCCTTCCAGTCTGGGTAGAGCCTCCTTCAGCGAGCGCCATGTTGATTCTTCCCCTGATAGTGTGAGTCCATCCTAGAAAAGAGAGGAGAAGGACACCTGAACATCCACACTGACTTAGTGGCAGGCACGTTGTTAGACCTGCGCATTCAAGGCTAGGATCTCTTGGGAATAGCCCCGGACCTCTGTGCCGCCAAATAAAAAAACACAACAAACATGATGAAAACAGCCCTGTGCAGTAGACTTTTATGTGGTTGCAGTACCTGCAGCCGCATTTGCAACATTGTAGCAGTCAAAACTCTGACGTGTCCACACTGACAAGTAATAACTATAAAGCAGACTTACTTGCCGGTTGGGGGAGAAAACGCCCGCCTGAGCATTGATTTATTAGGCTATAGGCTATTCTAATGTCTCATTTTGGCTGCTGGTGTATGTGGTGCACTCTCCAGTTCTACTCAGTAGGCCTGCCTCGACGTGAGTCAGACATGACTATTGGTCTTTCCTTTTCTTCTAAAACTACCTCATAATTGCATGTTAAACAGCTCGATTTATCACATTGTTTCAGGGTAGAAACTCCTGAACCCCCCCCTCTTAACAGGACTTGAACTTCTGGGCTACAGCCCTGAATGTTTTTACAAGCTAGCAACGCACCTGCAAAGTAGACATTAATGTCTAAACCACAATGGAGCTGTATGTGTTGTATGTCAAGTGGATGTATGTGTTTTATCTGGTGGCAAAGCAGTTTCCCCTTGGGGATTAAAAAACTTCTCTAATCTAATCTAAATACATTCATGTACATACTTGACCTGCAGTCACATTATGAGGAGTGGATGGTGTGAGCATCAAAACAGACAGAATAGAGTTTATTGAAATTTGAATACTTTAGTATTTAAATAAACTATTTCCAACCTAGACTTTGTAAATCTCATCCCAATGGACTGACAGCTGAGGGCAACCATTGATATTATGCTGTGTGAGCATCTGTGTGAGAGATTTACAGAGTGCCACTGTGTAGTTGTTACTTAAGTAGTGATTTAAAAGAACTCCCATCATGCACTGTGTTTTAAGTGTCCTAATTGTGAGGAAGAATGAAAAGGGATGTTCTATGAGAAATAAACCACAGAAACCTGGATTGATTGAATATGTTGGGTAATAAACCTTTTAGAAACATAAATATCACATTTCACTCTAATCTTCCTGTAACACAGTAGCACACCAGATCAACACCAACTTGTAAAGCCTGACAAAACTAATAGTATTTTTAAATGAAAACCCTCTTTTTTTATTTATTTTTATTTATTTGTTACAAGACTACATTATCTTCATCGTAATATTTTTCTTGTGTCCTTTGACATAACATGTTTCAACAGCAGGTAGTAATCAGAGCTGCAGTCTAGCTTTAGACAGACAAACAGACACAGTGTCCATATAACCCATCATGAGTGAAAAACAGTCCTGTCTTGTTGCCTGTGTATCTTCGCACGCACGCACGCGCGCGCGCGCACACGCACACACGCACGCACGCACGCACGCACGCACGCACGCACGCACACACGCACACACACACACACACACACACACACACACACACACACACACACACACACACACACACACACACACACACACACACACACACACACACACACACACACCCCATTCCCTGGGTATGTTGTCAACAGTCATCTGTCGCCATGACAACTTTGGGTCACAACCCAGCAGCCCACCATAAAAAAAAAGATTAAAGCTAAAGATTGAGAGCAACAGAAAGTAAGTGTGTGTGTGTGTGTGTGTGTGTGTGTGTGTGTGTGTGTGTGTGTGTGTGTGTGTGTGTGTGTGTGTGTGTGTGTGTGTGTGTGTGTGTGTGTGTGTCTCATGCAGAACAAAGGTGGGTTGAATAATATGAATGCAATTGTCCCAGAAAATCAACTGAGTGCTCTCTCTTACCTTATCTCAAACACACACACTAATTTTTGAGTGCTGCTGTGTTGAAAGAAAGGCCATATAGGGGGGGAAGAGAGAGAGAGAGAGAGAGAGAGAGAGAGAGAGAGAGAGAGAGAGAGAGACTGTAGATTGACTGGATTAAGATGGATGGAAAAGAAAACTACAGCTGAAAGACAGGATAATATTTCTCATTTTTCAGCAGGTGGTCAGAGATGGAGAGTGAGAGAGACAGAGACAGAGAGAGAGAGAGAGAGAGAGAGACAGAGAGAAAGAGAGAGGGGTGAAGAGGTGGACCGTGGCATAGTGACAGAGAGGAAGACGGGGACAGCACGAGATAAGACAGAATGTGAGTGAAGGAGAGAAAAGAAGGAGAGGACAGGAAGAGTATACACTGTAACACGTTCTGCACAGATGCACAGCCAACAGAAGTGTGGCACAAGTGTGTGTAAGAGAGAGAGAGAGAGAACATGCCTGTGTAACATGTTTTACACATTTCAGGCAAGAACAGTTTTTTGCAAAGTTTTAAGTTAAAAAAGGGTTTGATTAGGAATACACTTCATACAAATGTACTTTTGTGATTGTGAGTGTGTGTTGTTGTGACCTGAGAGCTTTAAAGCTGTGGTAGGCAGTTTTCAGGAAAAGGCAAAAAAACACAACACACCAATATTTAAAAAAAAAAATGAACAGCCCTCCTCATGCAGCTCTCCTCTGGGTTGCTTTGAAGCAGTTGTTGCCAATGTTTGAATAGCAACTTTTTCTGCAAGATTTTGCATGTGCATCTGCATTTGTGGAACAGCCAATAGGAACGCTCCCTCTCTCTGAAACGACCTGTGATTGGCCCAAGTTTCCCGTCACGGGCTAGATTTATTTAAAGGCTGACAACAGAGTCAAGAGGAGTTGCAGAAGTCTAGCTTACTCTCATAATACTTCAATTGCAATATGCTAAAGGTTATTAAGGAATGTTTGCCCAATGACACCAAAAACAAAAAAAAACCCATACTCATCGGATGGAGATTATTGGGATTAAACGTGCTGCTGACACCATTTCAGCAGACATCCCCCCTTCTGCTTTCTCCACTATCTATTTTGCAAGGAAGCCATTGCTGTAGCCGCTGTTTAGCGCCACCCAAGACGATTGTGAACAACCCCAAGCGTTCAAATTATTGCAAAGTTATTAATAAAATCAGGAGTGAATGTGCAGATGTAATTTGTGTGTGTCTTACGTTGTTTTCAGAGTCACAATGCTGGCAGCGGCATGTAAAATGGTATTGGTCCTCCAGCTGTCTCCGTCGATCTTTAGTCAATGACAACGTCTCGATGTAACTTATAGTCAGCTGAAAACAGAGACGACAATTCAGTTCGCCTTTTTGATGTATTGCTTCTATAATGGCTATACATCATTTCATTCATTCATTCATTTTCAACCGCTTATCCCGGGGTCGGGGTCGCGGGGGGGGCTGGAGCCGATCCCAGCTGACATCGGGCGTGAGGCGGGGTACACCCTGGACAGGACGCCAGTCTATCACAGGGCACATAGAGACGTACAGAGACAGACAACCATTCACACCTAAGGGCAATTTTATTTAGAGACACCAATTAACCTAACACGTGCATGTCTTTGGACTGTGGGAGGAAACCGGTGAACCCGGAGAAAACCCACGCATACACGGGGAGAACATGCAAACTCCACACAGAAAGGCCCAGTAGCCGTGTAGTTATACATCATGCCAAAGTTAAATGCAGTCCAGTATGGGAAGATAAATAATTAGGAATCTAAATTTCATAGATTGTGAATGGTGGAAAGAGATTGTGCAGGAGTAAGTGTGTGTGTGTATATCTTCCAGATGGCATGCATGCATCTCATTACATAGTCAGGAGGGATGGTGAAGTATGAAAAATGAGGGAAGACTCGGCCAAGTTAGGACGTGTCATCCGGCTTGAGTTGCAGTGATATTTCACTTGGCTACAATTTTGAGGATTACTTCAATAACGTTGGGTTTATTGTTGTTCCATCAGCATGTATTATTACTGATACAATAAAATTCACACAATAACAACAAACATTTTATGCCCATGTTAAAATATGGTTCTTCGTTTCAGATTATGTATCAGTCAAAACAGCCTTGGGCATTGGCTCCTCTATCAACAACAGCAGATAATAAAAAAAACATTCAATAAATAGTGCTCATAAAGAACATGAAATGAACAACATAAAAGTAGAGGCATTTCACTGTCGATTAAATCAGAGTTATATTCCGTTTTGGTAATGTTGTGAAGATGAAGTGTGAGTATTTTTTTTCTCGCTCGTACCTCCTCATCAAGGTTGATATCCCGAACAGCTCGGAGTTTCAGTTTTGTTCCCACAAACACCATCACACAGTTTGGCCTACAGTCATGGTTTAGCAGAGATAAACTGGAAGAGAGCAAACAAGATGATGAGGAGCAGGAGGGAGAGAGAGCGCCAGAGGGCGAGAGGAAGAAGAGTGGATGTGAAAGAGACAGAGTGGAAAAAGAGATAGAGCGGTGAGGAGGGAAGAGAGGATGAATGAAGGAAGAGAGAGAATTGTGTCTGTGATGAAATGGTTAACTTTCAAACCCTTCCTGGCAAACACAAAGTGAGAGAGAGCATATGATAACGGTTGAGAAAATACAACTAGAGCCTCATCCTGCTGAGCCACCAACTGCCACATGTCCAACTGTTCAGGGTTTCTCAAATCACTGAGACCATTTGTTGACTGAAATGATCATTTGTTCCAACATATTCATGAGAAAAAAAACACATGCTGAGTGATATATCTCCCTCAAGATCATCGTCCATCTATCAGCTAGTTTATTGTGACAGCTGTAGGTTACCATGTGTCTGCTGTTATGGGGGTTAAATAGCACCAGGCAGCTTCTCATAATGTAAATCAGGCTGCACATATAAGTTAAGGCTGCATGCTCAAACGATGCTCAAACAAAAAGTTACACCAACCCAGACAATTCCCTGTATGACAAAAAGAGTAATCTGCTTCTGTCATAACAAATGTCACTCTTCATTTCTTTCTGTCGCTCTATCTGCCTCTCTCTCTCTCTCTCTCCTCAGACACAAATAAACACACACACGAAAATCAGGAACGATGGGTACTTCTGTCACAACAGAGCAAGACTAATTACCTAAATTTAAAACAAATTCAGTTAATCCTCAAATACTCACGCACACTGACTGACAGTGTTGCAATCAAAAGATTGATGCCAATTATTATTGTTTTCATTAACACTTTGATTTAATGCATGAAGAGCTTTTTTCCTTACGTTTAATATTACCAGTATTACCTCAAATCATAATGAAACAGCATTTTGAGACAATGTCAGATATATATGTGAATTGTGGTTTGTTTTTAATTGAAACAAAAGAACATAACACATATCCAGTATACAGTATACAGGATTTACTGAATTCTGTCTTTTCTTGGCTCATATATATACACACAGGTATATATGCCTGCTGTCACAAAATGACTTAAAGTCTGGCAAGTGTAAGTCCGTCAAAAAATGCTAATCAGTGTTAGCCTCAAAGGGGCTCGGGGCAGTGCGCTGAAAGGCAAAACGCAGTAGCCTGATTAGGGTCCCTACACATAAAATGAAGCACCAACAACGTAGTTAGCGAATGCACTGGAGTTCAGTCCTTTCATTTTTTTTTTTCCGCAGCCGGGAAAGGCACAAACACCAACCATTCTGTCTCTTTTCACTTCAAGGTGTAGTCTAGTCTAATCTTTCACTCACATGTGCAGTGCATCACCAGTCATTCGGTAATCCACTTGTTCGGACTACCTGTCAACATGGACCTACTGGTAAGGAACAAACTTGTAAAACATTGTTTTTTTTAATAAACTCTGGGTTCACTATCTACGTTGTTGGTGCTTCGTTTTATGTGTAGGGACCCTACTGCAGAGATTTGGTGTTATTTTAAACAATATTAGTGGTTAAAAAAATGCTGTTTTGCCATTCAGTGCAGCGCCCCAAACTAATTAGTGTTAGTTGTAACTTGTAGTACTGCAAACATGTTTCTCAATGTTTCAGGTAGACAAAATACAAAAAATACTTCTCAGTTCAACAGTACAAAAAACCACAGCCTCCAAAATGATCACACTCATCATACACTTCTGAAAACCTTCATGAAAGTAGGATTTATATAAGACCGTTGCATAAGACTGCATTAGTTTTAGCTAGGTTTACCTAATAAAGTGAATTACTCTTATGATTGTTGTCTTACAGGTGCCCTACGTGTCATGAATTGTAAAAAAAAAAAAAAAAAAGACTGAAAGATTAAAAAACTTAAAGCATTGATTGATAAATTGCAGCGATTTACTATATTGCAAAGTCTGTGATTGATGCGCCTCTTTTCCTTTGGTGAGATTTAAAAGATATTATTTATTTTTTTAATTAAAGTCATTTAAAACCTCTCTGACCCATAAAGACATTTACTGTCACTGCACACATGGCCGGAAAAAATACTGAAGATGTTTGTCTGTTTTTATGACCCCCTCCATTATGGCTGTTCTCGTTTATCATATTCATAGAGCAAAACAATGAGAGTATGTGTGTGTGTGTGTGTGTGTGTTTGTGTGTGTGTGTGTGTGTGTGTGTGTGTGTGTGTGTGTGTGGGTGTGTCTGTGCGTGTGCGTGTGCGTTGGTTGAGCCTTTGTAAAACCATCAGCAACCCCCTGGCTTTGTTCTGCAGTGGAGAAGTTGCAGGTTGAATATCAACTAGAAATCAAGCACTCCAAACGATGCTTTTATCTGATGGAGAGCAGTTCATTAGCATACTAATTAGATTAATTAACTAAACTGCATCTCCCATTAGCCATATCTGCTCACACTAACAGAAACTAACTGTTGCTGAACACTGAAGAATAGAGCCAAATATCACACAAGTAGAGACAGTAGAAGACCAATCACAGAGGATATTTAATGAAATACTTTCTTCTCTTTGTCACTGTTTCGTGCATCTTTACTTTGAGAAAGAGATTCTCTTTGTGTCATTCTTGTGCACAAGTGATTCAAAGACATCAATTTAATGGCACTAAAGCTTAAAACGGAAAGTAGTGAAAAGCTTTTACAAGGTACTTACAGAAATGACAGAACTTGAACAACGAGTTGAGGCTAAATTGTGTGCAATCTATGACTGATATTCAGTATATTTAGATACGACCACTTTCACAACCAAGATTTAGTTTCACAGAGGATGTCATTTTGAAATACAGACTAATAAAACTCTCTTAGTTGAGACACTCACATGACTCTGTCAGGGCTGATACAGCTGAACAGGGCTGATAATCCTTAAAAAATGTTCGATATCAATACCAATACTTGACTTTGGTACTGGTTCCTGAACGATACTTTTTGTAATGTTAAACAGCCAATCGACAGCATAATCAGATCTAAGTACAAGCATACTTCATGCTTATTGGCTCACTGACATTTACTCTTTTTCCATATTGAAAGAGGTATTGAATGACTACAATGGACGCGATTTAGTTGGTGCCTAAAAAGTGAAGTTCAGTCCCCAGCCACCAAGAAACATCTCTCAGGTGTTTGTATCATATTGTCAGCTCGTCTCCCTTTTTTTATTTCGGTGCATCTCGGTCAGGATTTTGCTGTGGCTACACATGCCTCTATGTTACTCTGAGCTGATATAAACAACAATGGCGAATCACTCTGCTTCCTATAAAGACTTCAGCAGATGGGATTTTACATCATATTTTCAAACAGACGATTAGTAGAGAGAAAGACATACCGAAAGAAAAAGCCTACAGGAGAATGAGAAAGTCATCAAATGAAAGAAGGGGTTTTTGACATAGAAAAAGAAAGTGATGGCCTGAACAGAGGTGTAGCCTCACCAGAGTAACCCCCCCCCCCCTCTTCAGCAAACCCAGTGGTTGCTAGGCAACCCAAAATATGAATAGGCCGGGGACCATCCTGCAAACGGGCCCATCATTTATGGATGAGTTACGACACAAATCGCAGACACACACTGACACAGACACATGCGCTTTGGCTGAGCTTTGGTAAAGCCACTGTGACCATCTGACATCTCAACACCAGCCAGATAAACTGGCTCAGATACCTGCAGTGTGTGTGTGTGTGTGTGTGTGTGTGTGTGTGTGTGTGTGTGTGTGTGTGTGTGCGCGCACGTGCATGCTTTTTTAGCTCTAACAACATGTGCAACGACAGGCAAAATCCCACCCCATTCACCCAGGACTCAATATAGGGATTACAGAGCATACCGCCTTGCTCTGTGTGTGTGTGTGTGTGTGTGTGTGTGTGTGTGTGTCTGCGTTTCACTCCCACATGCCAGACAAAGAATCACATATCAGTTGGAGTCAAACCATGTATTTCTCCATGCGTTCTTGCTTCCCTCTGCGTCCCCCCCGTCTTTCCCAGACAGCGATATAATATTCTGTCAACATTCATTTTCAAGTTTTCGCCTCAAAAAAAAAAGACGTCCCTTCCGCCTTCAAAGAACTGTCAGGAAAATAGCGAGAGGGGAGGGCTTTGAAAGTAAGCAGGTAAAGCAGATGACTACAGTTAAAAATTTGTGGCATCTTTAGTGTGCAAATGAGAGCAGCACCATCCATAGCAGTATGAGCTAGATTGAAATAAATGATGCTTTTCAGACGTGTATGCTTCACCACTGCCCTTCACCCACTGCCCTTCGTGCGTACGTTACCTAGGATATAGCCCAACTCCAATCTCCCGCAGCTCTCCGTCACTGATGGTGAAACAATTACATGTCACCTAAAGGAGAGAAAGAGGATAAAAAGTGGAGACAAGAGAGAGAGAGAGAGAGAGAGATGATTTATTAAATTGCCTCAGGGAACCAACAATAGCTGTCATCATATGTTCTGAACATTTTTACATATCTTTGACACCTGTAAAACCCCCGTGGCACCATGAGTGAAGCATGACCTGCAGGGTTTTTGCTTTGAGATGCAAGGGATTTGATTGTGTGAAATTACCACCTAGTTATTTTTGAGCCAGGAAATGTTTTTTTCTGAAAAAGTTAAAATAAATAAATACATGTCCGTAATATTTATCATCACCCGAGTTAGCAGAATGTTGTATTAGCGGTCATGTGTAGTGTGATTATAAAAAGCGAAATGTTTTTGTTTGCCTCTGGGTCTGTTAAAATAAGAAAGTGAAAACATTTGAGAGTAAATGTTGAAAGACAGTATTTCTCCAAAACTACACAGAAAAGACAGACATAAGGGAAAATATATGAAATTAATTTACCACCTTCAACACAACAGATGTTTGAGAGATGAAAGATGGTAGAACATTTGAATTAACACCTTGCAGTTGTCTGCCTCCGCCAAACAGTCAAGTTGCAGTTTACATCCAAACTGTTCAGACTTACATGATATATGTGGTGAAGACTTTGAAGGAATTTAATAACAACAATGAAGTGTATTTTTTTTATCAAACGTGGGCGCGCCACACACATCTTTAACCCAGCAGCACAGAAGATCTTTACAATCACTACAGTTTCAAGATTAGTGTTGTTGTGACGTTAAATAATGGTCAGAAACATTTGATGTCATAGGGAAGTCCTTAGACCTTTTGGATATAAAATGTCATCACTTCATCATTTTATCAAGACACTTGTGTGAAATGTTGAGTTCTTAACAAAAGTGTGTTTTGTGCAGTCACAGTGACCTTGAACTGTGACCTCCTGGTGGACATTAGTGACAAATTTGAAGAAAATTGCTCCAAGGTCCGTCCGTCCCATCCCGTCCAATCTCAATCAAACTAATTAGAGGAGAGAAGGTGCTGATTTTTTGGAATATAAAACTGACCAAATGGTACAAACTGTAGCCAAAGTTATCACAACCTGCCCAACTATTGTTATCCTTGGCTTCTAAAGTGATTCTCAAAGTTGGGTCTGTGCTGAATTCATTGATTTATTTCTTACAGAAGGCTTCATAGTTCAATGTCTAATATTACAAATCTATAATAGTTCATAGATCTAACAAATCTATAACTATTCCAATGGGCAGACAGACGTGAGGCTGCCCCTGGTATATTCTCTATCTTGTAAAAAATATTGAGAATCTCGGCCTTTCTGTGTGGAGTTTGCATGTTCTCCCCGTGTCTGCGTGGGTTTTATCCGGGTACTCCGGTTTCCTCCCACAGTCCAAAGACATGCATGTGTTAGGTTAATTGATGAGTCTAAAATTGCCCGTAGGTGTGAATGGTTGTCTGTCTCTGTACGTCTCTATGTGTCCTGTGATAGACTGGCGTCCTGTCCAGGGTGTACCCCGCCTCACGCCCGATGTCAGCTGGGATCGGCTCCAGCACCCCCGCGACCCCGGGATAAGCGGTTGAAGATGAATGAATGAATACTTTTATGAACATTTTATTCTAAAACAAAATAAAATAATCAACAGTAAATCTTTCCTCCTAAAACTACAAGGCAAAAACTTACATTCAGTTTAACTTGATCATAAATCTAAATACTGGATACACTTATGTGTATAAACCCCCCACAATGCACCAGGGTGCTCTGCATGATTCAAAGGACGCATTTCAGGAACAAATGAATGGAAGAGTCAGAGCTTTCAGGAGACACAGGAGAGATTTCAAATGAGGGAGAGAGATTGTCTGTTTCTTTCAACTAACAGAGTTGGAGGCCGCAGAGATGGTTTTATAACAAAATGCTTGAAGAAGTTGTTTAAAAGAGAGAGAGAGAGAGAGAGAGAGAGAGAGAGAGAGAGAGAGAGAGAGAGAGAGAGAGAGAGAGAGAGAGATGATAAAAGGGAAAACAGCAATATACACACTAAAACATCAAATACGTTTAAAAATAAAGAATAGAAAAAAGTCTTTGATGTGCCAACTACTGACGAGTAAACAAGTGTGTGCGTGTGTGTCGTCTGTGGTCTCGGTGTGTATGTGTGTATGGGGCAGAAGAAGCACATAAATAATTATCACCTTTGTAACATCAGTGTTGAAACTGTCAGATAAGGACAGGGTAAGATTAAAACAGCCACAGACAGATAGTTCCTATCCTGCTGATATTCACACCAGAATCTGAACTCAGCAAAATTATCAGATTTGAACCCTAAACACTGCCGGGCATCATGGGAAATGAGCCCTTTTACTCAGCTTATATATAATAAAGCCAACAGGAGGAAACATTATTCTGTTGCTCTCTCAGTCATCCATCATCGGTGCCATAAAGTATAAATTAAAGAGGGGAGACAGACACATCATATAATGCAGCAATATGTTATATATGAATTACGATACATCCAGACATAATAACACTGTTCAAGTGCTTCCATGTGATTTTATGCAGCAGTTGTCATAAACAGCAGTAACGTATGGATGGCTAAAAGGAGTAGAGGCCCATTTAGGAACATTTTCTTTCATTCTTTTTGTGGCCCAAAACTGTCGACGACTAAAGCTGATTGCTTTCCTCTCATCAATAAGTTATAGCTAAAATAAATAATTGATCAGTCGTTTGTCATTGAAGTAAGTTTTCAAACAAAAATGCTGGACGTTCCTCAGTTCCAGCTTGCTTTTCTTTGTCTTGTGAGTAAACTTAATATCTTTAAGTTCTGGACTGTTGGTCATACAAAACTAGCAATTTTAACGTACCACCTTGGTTTTGAAGAAGTTGTGTTTTCAACTTATTAGAAAAAGTCAGCAGTGGTTAATAGTGACAGCAGGGATGAAGGGACCGCCGTGCAGAAACAACAGAAAGGATGGTTTTGGGAGGAGGTATATAGAGTGTAGAGGAAATTTAAACAAACAGTGGCAGGGCACTCAGCTGGGCACAGATCTCTCTCTGTCACACACAGACACAAACACCAACTCTCTCTCTCAGGGGATGAGAATCAATCTAGCAGAACATCTACATCTGCAGAGCCGGCTGGTGGATGCCTTTTGCATCCCAAATAAACACACACAGACAGCGGGCTGGGTATCGATACTCAATACGGAAATATCCCCGCACCAAGTGTTGTATCGAAACTTCTCCAGTCACAAACAAAACCTCTAGAAGATCTAGAAAAAAAGATTATTTGTAAGGGTTTGCTCGCAGACACTCATCGCAGGCGCTGTTCGATTGAATGTGACGTGGTGTGGTGAAGTCGAGCGTTGTATATTTGACAGAGTTCAGCGTGCTGAGATGAATCCATTTACATAATGGGTATCCAATGAAGTAGAAAAAAAAGTATTGAATAAGGAGATCAGCTTCACTTTAAGGGTACTGGTACTGGTATCGTATTTTTTTCAACAATACCCACGCAGGTATATAAGCAGGCCTGTCTGGATGAAAGCATTACACATTATCTAAATGTTTCTACAGATGCAGAACAGCTCACATCAGCAGACTAAGATCCTGATCCTTCGCAGATGGTGTCACTACCTCTAAAAAGAAGCGTCACTGCTGGTCCAAGGAGAAAACTAAATGACAGTTACATGTAAGTCTTATTGTTTCTTCAGACAAGGAGCTTTGCTACTTTGTCCTTACATTGATGTTTAGGATGCATTGCCAGATCCATCTGCATAGTGCTGTGGAGTATGGTCTGACTACACCAGCTCATCAGTCTGGCATAGAAAAAAAATGTTCTTGCATGTTTCTATTTCTTTAAACCAATCACAGCCATTTTAGGCGGAGCTAAGGCAACAGTTTCCTTGCAAAATAGATAGCAGAGATTGCGAATGTGGCCCTCTCATGCGCCGGATGTCAGGCTTGATCCCAGTGCTGTACATCTTGTGACCCAGATTAGGGTGGCTTTAGACTACAGCTTAACTGATAAATGAATTAGTGATCGACAGAAAATTAATCCGTAACAATCTATATCAGTGGTTGTTTAAGTATTTTTTAAGCAAAAGGTCATTGATGGTTCTATTTTGGAATATTTACGGTTTTTGGGGTCTTTTATGATAGTGATTAGTAAACCAAATATCTTTTTGACAGTTATTTGGACAAAACAGTCAAATGAACAATTCAAATTTGAATTTTCACAATGTTTAAACTAAACGATTAACAGAGAAAATGATGGTCAGATTAATTGATAAACAATCAATGGTAATCATGTCATTTTGAAAAAAAGAGTATCAATTTGTTCATAAAGGTATCTGTTCCTTTTTATCTATCTTTAAAAAAAAAAAAGAGCTCAAAATGGTTTTCTTCTGAAGTTAAAGCTCAGTGCTTTGGAGGTGTTATGCATTTTCAGAGAAACTGCACATAATATAACACCACAGCTGGGCGGACATATCATCCATCAGTAACCATGGTGACGGCTGTTTTCTACTTATGATGAGAGACGTTAAGAGTCTCCCACAGTTTAGCAGTTTATTTATAACCTCCCTATTAATAAAGAGAGCCCTCCACAGCTGTGAGTGTAGGTTCAGATGAGGTGACACTCAGGTGGAAAAAGACATGTGATAGTGACTGGAGAGACACTTTCTATCCATCTTGAGTGAATGAATTGTATTCCACAAAATAAAATGAAAGGAGCTCTTCAGCAAATAAAGCAGAAATTCTCAGCAGTGGGTTTTTAATGGGAATTACAGGCCAGATATGATTCAGATACAGCCACGCCCGCTGTGGAGGATTACACAATTACTGAATCTGTACAGAAGATAGCAAAGCAAGTATTTTGTCTGAAAGGGTTTTCTTCAAGATGGTGCAGAAAATGTCAGTCTCCACATTCATTCATTTGTTTGCTCATTTATTTTTCTGCCTGTCACACTGAATATTTCTGCTGATTAGATTTGGGTGAAATGTGTAGAAATGATGAATGTGAGATAGAGGAACAGAGGCAAAGACAAGCGAATGAGTGAATGGTGTGGTGAGCAGCCTGTGATGTGGAAAATGGAGAAACAATGATAAGAAACATCCTGTCTCTAAAATGTCATCTTCTGGAGGGGCTAAAAAAAATAAACAAAAAAAAATGTCACTTTTATACACTGAAAACACATTTTGGACTTCATACTGTCAGTCCTGAAAACACTCCCGTCAGGTTTAGGGTAACAAACACCAAATAGCTGTAGCTTCAGTTCTTTAGTACATTATTTTACAATATTTCAGTTAATTGGATGTCATCTCTGTAATTAATCTGTTAATTCTGTAACTTCAACATCAAGCCACATCACACAATGGATTCATTTTTCAACAGTGATTTGTGCCAGTTTAGAGGACATGTTGGAACAGACTACACTTCATAAAAAGATAATGAAAAACAAATTACTGATGGACAGACTGCAAGACTGCAATGTGCAGTGTAACTGTGTCCACCACTCTTTATCATACAACACCAGCTGTTGAGGTTGTACACACTTGACTGTTTCATTAAAAATCTGTCACTCTGCGTTCATCTGAAGTCATGTTTCTGACCCCTTGATGTAAGTCCAATATTCACTAGTACTGTGTACTTTTTGGAAATTTGGGCAAATTGGAGTGACAGTATCACAAACTAAAATGGTGCAGATATATTAATAATGATTGAAGCAAAGTTTTACTGTGTGTACGTGCATGAAACATTGCATGTGTGTATGTAAATCATGCTTAAGGTTTTTTTTTGGTTAAGATTTCCTCAGTAATTCTGTCATTCTTGTCTGACTGTCTTTTGAGAGATGAAAGAACCATGGTTAGGTCATAAATACTTTATCAAAGTCATAATATTGCACACATACACACACAGACGCACACACGCACACACGCACAGATGGAGCCTTTGATTGTGTCTGATGGCCTTTGTAGTTTTTCCCAGACTGACAGTAATTGAACCGATTCCAACAACATTAAAGACATAAACCATCCAGTCACAAGTTTTTTGAACTGACATGACAGGACAAAGAAAACCAATCCGATACCTCCAATATGAGATGACAGGACCTCCCGCTCCCCACCGCCCCAAGCTTAGAGATGTGCCACCCGTATATGTTTGCAAAATGTCACTGAAATCATTTTGATCTGCCCCTCCCTTGCTGAATACTTAATTTGTGCACAGACATCCACAGCACAGTCCTGTGCAGCTGACTTGAGTTTACTGCGAGCACACAGGTTAGTTTACCCGTCTCAGTGTTTTTCTTGTCTTGTCTCGGTGGTGATGGATGGGCAAGTTTTTATTTAAATCACATTTATCCTCATTTCGTCTCCGCTGTTAATCTAGTGCAGGTATGCATTTTATCCATATTTCATAGTGACAAAGATCAAGAGGTGCCACTATAGACTATCATATTTGCTTTGGTATGTTTCTGAATTTTCTCACATTTGAAGAAAGCTACAATAAAAATGGCCACTCATTCTTTTACTGTCTATTTCCAACAGAGGGACTCCATTGGTTGCAGTTGGTACTGGTCAGTTTGTAGATAAGTCAATTTGAAAATGAGCCAACTTCTCACTTCAGTTATTACCTCAGTAAACATTTTCCTAAAACGTTTGTGGTCCCATTAAGAGCAAAAAAAAATGATAAAGCAGGGGATTCTTTGGGGCGTGGCATCCTTGTGATTGACAGGTCGCCGTGCCAGTGACAGGACAGCGGCTTAGCGATACATATACACAGCACTGTGTACATTGAAGTACCCTCTCACAGTGTGTTCATTTTAACACTGTGGTCGCCTGAAAATGTCTTGATCAGTGTTGGGTTGTTGGGTTGTACAGTCCATGGGTGCTACGGAGCGGCAGTGTGGATGGATGTGTCTCTCAACCAGCTGCTGCTGGACACACTGAATGAATTGTTAACTTCCCTTCTCCACCTTCTCCCTTAACTGAATGGAGGCTGCCTCACTGCTGTTTAGCCTGGTTCGTCTCTAGGTGACAGAGGTTATGTGCTGATGAGATGACCCTGCAGGGTTGTCAGCTAACTGTCCTGTGTGCACCATGTGTGGGTTGAAAGGCTGTTGGATGTGTGATGCTGCAGGCAGAAAGAGCCTGTCAGGAGCTGCAGTTAAAATCCCCAACATTATTTTATATCCAGAGGTCTGAGCATGAGCCTCAGTACCATCTGAAGGACAAACTAAATCAGTGTCCAACTCTACTGCTGACTAGACAGTTCACCCTTTTTTCATCCCAGTGCCCTGCCCGACACCTGTAGCTATGTGCATTACTGTAGGTTGATGCATTTCTTTTGAATATCATCCAGGTTGTGCATTTATGGTGCAGCTCAATATTAAACTGTCTATCTTAAGCTAAAGCAAGATTTATTTGGGTGTCGTAGTGGTTAAACCATTGACAATGAAGCGTAAAGTCCCTGGTTCACTGCAAGGCTGCGCACCTATGTGGCATATCATTGCCCATCTCTCTCTCTCTCTCCTCATTTGATGTCATCTCTCTATTGTTGACTCACTAATAAAAGATATGCAATGCCCAAAACAACACTTTTTTTGTCTAACTTCCCCACAACACAATTTGAATTATTCTTCACATTCCCCTTCCGCAGAGGGACACGGTGGTGTAGTGGTTAGCACTGTCGCCTCACAGCGAGAAGGTTCTCGGTTTTCGCCCCGTCTGGGGGCCTTTCTGTGTGGAGTTTGCATGTTCTCCCCGTGTCTGCGTGGGTTTTCTCCGGGTTCTCCGGTTTCCTCCCACAGTCCAAAAGACATGCAGGTGTTAAATTGCCCGTAGGTGTAAGTGGTTGTCTGTCTCTGTTCATCTCTATGTTCCCTGTGATAGACTGGCGTCCTGTCCAGGGTGTACCCCGCCTCACGCCCGATGTCAGCTGGGATCGGCTCAAGCCTCCCGCGACCCCGACAGGGACAAGGGGTTGAAGATGAATGAATTCCCCTTCCGCCTTGTTCCAACCCTGTAACTGTCTTCCCACCTCAAGACTTAGACATGCATGTCAAGTTATTACTCTTCAATTTAAGTGACCTGCAAATTAGACGAATGAAAGTCACCTTCCAAAACCTATGACTTGCCAATCTAAGAACAGAAAAAAGGGAGAGTCACCAGAGCAGAGGAGAGGGCATCCTTGCGATACTGAAGCATTTTTATTGTCTATTTGGTAAAAAGGACAACACAAGGGTCCCTTCTGATCTTTTTTCAAATGTACTCACAACTTTTTCTATTCTTGAAATGTTTGTCCATTGCTCCCCTAACTTTCTCAACAAAAGCACACGCACACACACTTCAAGAGTCCATCTCTATTTAAACAAGCGTAAAACAGCCAAACTGCCTCAGGAGGGGATAGGGGGGGGGAGTGTGAGAGAAAGACAGGATCAGGGGAGGTGTAGAGAAGAAAGCTTAGGAAGAGATGAGAAGACACAGGTGTAAGGAGAGAGTTACGAAGCAGCAGGAGGGTATGACGGATAGAGGGATGGAGGGAGGTGGGACAGGGCAAAAGACAAAAGATTGAGGTACGGAGGCAGGAGGAGAGTGGAACAGAAATGTGTTTAAACTTGTTAGTGAAGTTGCTGAGCGTGAACGAGAGCAGGCAGGCTGAATTAGAGAGGTGCACCCTGGGAAAACATTGAGTGGAAGGCCACAGAAGCATAAACAGTTAAAAGAAACCACATTAAATAGCGTGACCCCGAAGCCAACAAGTTGCAGACTGAAGTCTTTTAGGGAATACACCAAGACTTTGGGAAATTACTATGATGGGCAACCAAACAGTGACGACAACACAGACCCACTGGGTTCCTAGTGGACTGTTACTGCGATGCTCCATGTTAATATGTTTTTCAGTTCTGAGTTTACATGAATCTGTGTAGATGACCAACAACACACTAGAACAGTAGTGTGGTTCACCTGTGTGTGTGTGAGTCCTGGTATGAAAAAGCAACTTAGTGAGTCAACACAGTAATATACACACACCGTAAACTGCATTTATGTGTGTGAAAATACTATGTGGTGCATGCACACAGAAGTAATTTCTCATGCCCACACACACACACACATAAGGGTGTGTGTGATCGAACACAAGATTGCCTCTCGCACACTAATGACTCATTTCAATGCTGATACCCAATCATCTCTGCGAGAAATAAGAAAAGAAAGTCGACATGTGTTTTTGTCAAGTTGGCACATTTTCAGCTAATAAGCTCCAAAGCTGCTGCATCCATGTGCACGCACGCACGCACACACATTTTTTCCACCAGCTGTAATGTTTTGCATTAATATATAGTGCAGCACAGCCTGTGCATGCCTGCGTGTGTGTTCGCGCGTGTTTGTTTTAAAACTGTAAACACATTCCTAAGCTGCACCATAAAGGCCAGATTGTGAACATGGTGAACAGGTTATCACCAAACACTAATATTCACTGCAACATGCATGCTACACATGCAATCTTAAGCACATGCAGAGATAGCAGTGTTTATACAGTAAACCTTAGCCGAGTATGGCCTACAGCTGCAGCACATCCAGTATTACAGCTGCCTATGTGCAGACATGACCAGAGAGGTCGATGTAGTTTCTGTTTCTTTCCACTCCATCGCTCTTTACTGATTTTCTGCATAGCAACAAGAAAAGAAATAACGAGAGAAACAAGTGAAGCAAGAAAGCAAGAAATTAAGAAAACATGAAAAGAGCAAAGTTCTGCTGAGCAGACAGTCTTGGCCGCAGGTTAAATCAGTAGCATAGGGAGGACAGATAAAAAGAGCAGGTTATTGTTCTCAGAGCAGTATTCTTGATAGGAAATCGGTTTTTACTGCATGACTGCTCTGCCATAGTCTGAATCAAAGGGTGTTTCCCAGGGGAAAAGCTATTCCTCCTTCCACTCTGAAGGCAGAAGCTCTGAAAAGGTTTTTTTCCTCTGTGCATTTGGAGCACCCATAACTTTCATGTCACAAATAGAACATCCCTTTCATCCTTAACCCTGGGTGAACACAAAGGCAATCACAATATTCTGATCATATATAAATGTCACCCATCATCTCAGCATTTGAATGTTATTCACTTATGTACTGTTAAATATACTCACCTCTGCTTTTGGTTTTAGATTGTGCTCCCATGAAGCATTTGTATAATAACTGGATTTTAAATTAAAGGGTCTGATGTTGTAAAAAGTGAAATGTCCATGTCTTTTGTGACTATTAAGCAGGTTGAGGTGCTAGATAAATTCTGTGAAAGTATCAGCATGCTCTAATAACAGAAATACACACAGCCAGTATTCAGAAACTGTAACTTTAAAAAATCCTTAGCAATAGAGTATGAAACCCACTACAGTTACTGAACTGTGGAAGAGATTGCAAAAAGAACGGACCAAGATCAAATCAGAGCAGTGTGAGAAACTAGTGATGTCCTGTGGGGGCAGAAGTGCTGAAGTCATTCAAAGCAAGGGCATCTACGCTTCCTATTCATTTTTAAATCCTAGAGCCCTAAGAAAACATTGTTTAAATATTTTCTTCTGACACAATGGTTACTGTTCTCAAATTAAGAGTTTTGTTGAAGTGCCATGGTTATTTTAAAAAACAAACAAACAACAGTGGTATAGCCACAGCAGATATTCTATAAATGTATGAACAATTAAAAAATAACAGTATTTAAGAATAAAGTATTAATTTGTTCTGTAAGTCATTCCCCGGCTGTAATGACTGTGCAAAGATGCAGTGAGTGCAGATGCGGAAGATCCAAAACACTGACTAATCAGAGCAGGGGTGGGGGTGGGAGGCTTAAAACAAGCGCTAAAAGGAAGTGAGAGGATGAATACAGACACATGCAGGCAAACAGTATGACAAAAATCATGTGTTTTATGAAAAAAATTAAAGCATATGAATGTATTCTAACAAAAACGTGTTCATGTTGGTTTAATATAATACGGTGGAGAGACCACGCAATATTCTGCAATATGTTTTTGTAAATCTAAAACTAATTTATGTTTCATTTATGTCCCACCATGTCCCTCATTCAGTTTCCTTCTGTTGCCGTTGGTACAGGTAGGGCTATCAGTGGTGTTACTGTAGGATGTTTGATTGACATTGCCCCCAGGAGACTCAGAGAGAGAGACTCTGAGAGAGAGATGTCAGCAGTGCACTGGGATAGAGCCATCGGCTGTATGTTTAACAGAGCAAGCCCCGAGGCATACAAATAGTGAGTTTGGACACGTTTTTGGGGGGCAAACATGTTGGCACTCTGGTGGTTGCCAAGTAACTAATGATTCAGTATTCAGAACCACTTATCATATTCAGGTTTGTGGGGCGCTTGAGCAACTGATGATCTCATCCCAATTAAATTTCAACTTCTGGGCATTTTTGACCACTGGAATTTTATCCCGACAACTTTACATTCACTGCTGCTGAAGGTTGTCGTTGAATCTTGCTGTATAATTGTATCAGTACAGTCAAATATAACAGGCCTCCTGTTTGTTTTAAAATAACAACATGCATCCCTTTCAAGTTTTGGCTTTTGTTCAGAGCAGACCTTATTTGCATTGGCAGGCAGGAGAGATGTCCAGAGAGCATCTCCATAGCAACTACAGTTTGCTGGTTTGTGTTTATGATACTGTACCCCCCAGAGTGATATATTAATGATTCATAACAGGTAGCTCAAATCAAGCCATGATAAAATAACCAACTGCATAAGCAACCGCCTCTGTATGTGCAGTAAGCCAGCCCAGGAGGGCTTATTTTATAGTGAACATTATTATTTATTAATAAAAAATCTATTTAAATTGGAATGTATCTATAACTTTCATACTTCATCCACACTTGATGACTGTTCGGGCAGAACACCCCTTAGCTGTGACACAAGACAAAAATGGAGAATCACGTATGATATTAATATATTATGATAAAACCCTTAAGGCTTTGAATATAAATGTAAACGGGCTGAGCACAATAAAAGTGAGGCTTGTATTTTATACAGAGAAACTTGTCAGACTTGTCAGAGAGGTGTTGAGATATTCTTATAGTCACCTTTAAAGCTGTGCATGTAGTTTTTATTGTTGTTTTGTGGGGTGCTCGTGTTATTCACCGTTAATTGGTTGTTTAAGGTCTTGATGTGCAGTCTGGCTGTACTGATAAAACTACGTATTCAAGACTCTTCTAGCACATGGCAAAGCATTAACTACTGAGCGAATTATGGCCCTGTGTCTATTAACACAGTCTTCTCTCTAGGTACCCCTGTATCATTAGAGGCACACATGCTGATTAATGTTTTTACACACTCTTCTATCACTGGTTTTAACTCAAGCACAAATACACGCACACGCACAAACACACAGTCTCCCTGAAGTTGTAAAATTACAATTATCTCCATGTCCAGGATGGCCGTCAGGTTATAGGTCAAATGCTTCATCCAATTATCTTAGGGTGTGTGTGTGTGTGTGTGTGTGTGTGTGTGTGTGTGTCTGTGTGTGTGTGTTTTTTTTGCTCAGGCACGTCTCAATGCTCACACATTACGATCATACCCAGAAAAGCTTGTGCACTTATACACTACATGTGTGTTTCTGCATGCTTTGAGCAGACCATGGTGTAATGATAATGGTGTTTTTATGGCACAGATAGTGTTTAATCAATACTCATCCTAATAATGACACAATACCCATTAAAGCTGTGTTTAAGAAAGAGAGAGGGAGAGGGAGAGAGAGAGAGAGAGAGAGAGAGAGAGAGAGAGAGACAGAGAGAGAGAGAGAGAGAGAGATAGATGAGCGTTGGAGTTTTCTGAGTATAGACATGGATGACAATAACCAAAAAAACATGTTTGACAAAAATGTATTGGATTTACTGCATTGTTGATTTTTCTCTTTCTCTTATTTGCTTCCCCTATGAATACATACAAAAATGGCCTCTCATGTATTACCTACATGCTTAGCATGTCTTTACAATCCTTGTGTTTTTTCCGAAAATATATTTAATCTAGCATCATATTCTAGTTCAGGCTACAGTTAAGCTGAATAAATATGGCAGCACTACCCTCTGAGCCATCTTCACACTCAGGGAATCAGAGGGGGAGACATCAATGAGCACTTAGCTATGGTCTGTTCTGACAGTTTTCTACTGTGGTATTACATGAAACCTGCCATGATCTTACTTTACTACACAAGTCAAAGCAAAGAGGTAACTTGGAATCTGACACATGATCCGAACAACAGATTAGAGTGGAAGGGAGGAAAGCGTTTAACTTCATATGGTGTAAGAGCAAACTGTTTGAACGGTGTTGCTGAAGGTTGTGCAGCAGGTCTACGAGAGTGGTTACTTGTCATGTAAATGTAGTTCAAAGTTCTCATCTGTAGAATTTTCATCTATCTATCAAAGAGTGATTTAAAACAATGATGATTGATCACATGTCCCACTTTTGAGTCAGGCTTGTAGTAAGCTGATCGCAGCTGCCATCAGGCGTGAGGCGGGGTACACCCTGGACAGGACGCCAGTCTATCGCAGGGCAAATAGAGACAAACAAAGACAGAAGACCATCCACACTCACATCTACAGGCAATTTAGAGTCTTCAATTAAAATATACACCTGCATGTCTTCGGACTCTGGGAAGAAGCCAGAGAACCCGGAGAAAACCCACACAGACACAGGGAGAACATGCAAACTCCACACAGAAGGGCCCCAGCCCGGATTCGAACCAGGACCCCTCTTGCTGTGAGGCAACAGTGCTAACCACCACAAATATTGTATATTCTGTGACTTTTAAATAAATCATATAACAAACAAAAACTTTTATGTGAAATGTCATCACAGGTGATGCTACCCTGCCATCGACAGCTCATTATGTTTGTATATACTTGCAAGCCCTCTCTCTACACTCACACACACCCATCTGTGTGTCCTTCACAGAACAGAGTCGGCTAATTTAGCTGGTGTCATTAGCATAGACACATGCAATAGGGGAATTAGCATAATAGTGTGAATGTGAAAATGCTAATTTAAAGAAAGGACACATTAATCTCAGGTATAATTTAACCACAAAAACACAACTACAATCCTGCTTAAGCCATATAGTGTTTTAAAAAATACATTGCGACTTTATCAAATCTAACAAAACTCTTTTCCGTCAGAGCGAGTGAACGTTTGTGTGTCCACATATATTTAATTTCTTAGCTGTGACCTTGTTCCACTGTGGAGGAAGGATGTTTGCCATTGTGGCTGCATTCCAGAAGTGTTCATGCACCTTTGACATCTACTACATTTGTGCTTGTGCATATGGATCCCAGACGACGTATTAGTGTGTGTGTGTGTGTGTGTGTGTGTGTGTGTGTGTGTGTGTGTGTGTGTGTGTGACATGTACATGTAAGGTGTAATGCAATCTGCCTTTGATTTAAAACTCTGCGTTTGTTTCTTATAGTGATAAAGTAGGGCCTTGGGCTACGTGTGTATGTAGTTTGTGTGTGTGTGTGTGGGGGGGGGGGGGGGGGGGGGGACTATAGTGATAAAGTAGTGCCTGGGCCAATGGAAATTACCCTCATCCATCTCCTACAGTGCACATGCATGTGCACGCACACACGCACACACGCACACTCCTGGTGGGTAAAAATGGCTCCATGACAACATGTACACCATGAATTTAAAACTATCGAATGAATGAATGAATGAATGAATGAATGAATGAATGAATGAATTTAAACACTATACTAATGAAGCTCATTAAGACAATATTTAAATCAGGAGCTCTGCAGTTAAATCAGTGCAGCAGAGCCGGTGTTTACTCTAATAAAAATAGAACACAATACAAAAACTAGAGACCATATTGTGATGGGATCACACCAACCGCAACACCAAATCAAGCCAGGGGCCTAAAATGGTAGGGTAATGGGCCCTTCCCTAATTTCTGCCTTTGCTCTGACTATACCCATCTTCAAGCTCAAACTTCATTTTCATCTCAACTACACACCTATTACGTTTCCTGACTCTACCTTGCGCCGTTGCTGATGTAAGATGAGATTTCTTTTGTGACTGAAATGAGTTGCATGTTTGAATTGGTTGTATCTTCGTAGGGTTTCCTGTTCTTTGGGTTAACGGAAGAACTGTCTGACGTGTTGTGCTCTGCCTGTGATTCAGTGGCGGTTGAGGTTGGCAGAGGGTTACGAGGTTCATTAAAGAAGAAAAAGTTACCCAGTCTCCATGCTTTTACCCCATCCACGTCCCGAAAGTACTTTTGTTTAATAACTACGAGTTAGGAGTTAATGCTAAGAGAAGACAAGCATTACACTATGACAAATTGTGGCCGTAGACAGAGGGACGGGGATATAAAGAAAACACACAAAACTGCCTAGTGTGTCCAAGACTACATTTTACCATGACACAAACAAAGCAAGGACACAACTTTGGGAAGAACATAGGGCCAAGAGCTATTATGAATGTACTGGATCCTTGAAGCTCATTTACCCCACAATTACAGCATTTTGGAGAACACTTGAACACTTGTTGTACATGTTCTGAGCAGAGCAAGAAGTGAAACTTCTGGTGGTAATAAGGCAATTTGTTTCAAAGCACAGGGCAACTATTTTAGTTTCTGAACAATTGTTTGTCTTGTACATGTCATTTGAAAATATAAAGGGCTGCTCATTATCAATTGATCTATCGATTATTTTCTTGATTAATTACTTGGTCTATAAAATGTCATACAAAGACAAAGAAAAGAAACCCCAAAACATTCCAATTTGAGAAACTGAAACCTTTGAAATGTTGACATTTTAATTTCAATTTTAATCAATTATCCAAATAGTTTCCAATTAGCGACTTATCATTGCAGCTCTAACAAAAAATATGTTCCAGCCAAGCTAAATTATTAACGCTTACACAAGGTGAACCCCATCTCCCCATTTAGACATTTTTGTTACCGTCGTTGTGTAAATCACCCTTTTTCTCCAATGTCTGAGGTTTGTTTTCCTCAGTTGTTTAACATGATATAAACAATATCAATACGCCCCACTCGATACCCACAAATGGACCATAGTGTACAGGGCTGTAATCACACATGAGCCCACTGGGAGATGAAACGGTCTTTCTACGAAGGGGCATGAAAGGGTTAACTCTGATATTTACGCTCTCCCATACAGCACTGCCAGTTAATGCCTAGATAAATTCAGGTTTGCAGTGCATGTGTGAAAGAGGCTTAAGATACAAACATAAAATATGGTGTTGACAAGACAAGGTGAGTAGATTCTGTCAGTTACTATTGGGTAAACTGTCTTTAGTTGCACAACAGACTAATCCTCAAAGCAATTTCAGTCAAAAGCAACTGGACATGGTTATTTGTCTAGGAAGATGTTTCACCTCTCATCCAAGAGGCTTTATCAGTCCATGAAGGCATCTGACCAGGCTGGGACTGGTCCAACTAACTGGTGTGGAGATCCAGGTATTTAACCTCTCACAAGGCCGATGATGTCACTGGAACCCTTTGTGCTCCAAGTGCCAACGACCGTCGTTGGAGTGACAGTCGTAAGTTTTAAGTGGACACTGCTGTCAACATTTGATGACAACAATGACCAAATCTTGGACAGAGAGGACAGATGGTTTGAAAGAGGAGTGAAAGAAGCCATTTATGTAGAAGTAGAGAAACCCTCGTTTAACAGAGGAGGAGGTCTGAGACACCACTTATCTCCAATTTACAATGCAGCCCTTTCATTCCTTCCCAGGAGATTCAACAATCTAACCTCAAAGAACAACTGTTCACAAATGGCCTCCTGTGACTCCAACGACTGTCGTTATAACCCAGTAGAGCACTAACGTAGACGAAACCAACTTCCCACCAACGACTGCCACTCTAACGACGGTCATTGGCACTTGGAGCACAAATGGTTCCAGTGACATCATCGGCCTTGTGAGAGGTTAAATACCTGGATCTCCACACCACACATTTAGGCCAGTCCCAGCCTGGTCAGATGTGTACATGAACTGATGAAGCCTCTTGGATGAGAGGTGAAACGTCTTCCTAGACAAACAACCAGTCCAGTTGTTTTTGACTGAAATTGGAGGATAACGATGACCTGGACAAATGAGAACATTCACAGGCTTACAACAGATTAACCTTTTTTAAAGTTGATGTTTTACAAAAGAAAGTTTCCATCATATTAAGTTGTCCTCAATTTGTCCTTAAATTGTCAACAATCTGTGAAATACTTTTACTTCTTAGATGAACCACAGGCCTGTTTGTTTTCTATTTTTCAACAAACATCATGATTGTGTAACTAAGGAACTGTTCATTATTCATTCACTGGTTGTGTGTTGTCTATAGAAACACGGCCCCATTTATAATTCATATAATTCAATAATCACTTATTTATTAAACTTCACAGAAGAGTTAGTCCACACACACGCGCACGCGCACACACACACACACACACACACACACACACACACACACACACACACACACACACACACACACACACACACACACACACACACACACACACACACACACACACACACACACACACACACACACACACACACACACACACACACACACACACACACACACACACACACACACACACACACACACACACACACTTGAAGCAGTTAATAAGTGAATGGATGATATTTTTGTCACAGGAACAAACTATGAGCCCCAGGGGTAGTAGAGAAGAGAGTTGGGGTAAACAGAGTATTACAAAAAGAAAGACAAGGAGAAAGAAGAAGAAAGTGAGGAGAGATAGCAGAGAGAAAATAGATGCAGACCAAAACAAACAGAGAAGGAACAAGAATGCACTCCAGAGGAGCAGAAAAGAGAAAAAACAGTCAAAGAAAGAAAAAGAATGAGGAAGTTTACAAAGGCAGGAAAATGAGCAGTGGCATTATTCAATTTGCTGTGAAGTTACACTGGATATCTATGGCCTGTGATTCATTGCAGTGTTTGAAGGTTCAGTGGTTAACTAATAAAGAATAATAATACTGTCACTATATCCTGACAGTAGTACACAAGACGGATCATCTATAAAAAAAAAAATTAATTAACAAAGTTTTTCTGCCTCGTATTGTTTTCAAACATGTGTTATTGAAAAGTATTTAAGTATCGATACTTTTGACAACCTCATCCAAACAGTCAAGCTTTATTTTGATTTGATTATGTTAGCTTATTGTTACTCTGATCCTTTCCCATCTTGTATTGAAACTGTTGCACAGTAATTTCCCTCGGGATAAATAAAGCTTCTTGAATCTTGAATCTTGAAAGCATCGCTCACCAGCCGGAGCACACGCTCTCGTTTCCAACCTACCGACTATAACATGAAGAAATAATAAAGTATATATAATATATAATAATAAAGTAATCATTAAGAGTATCGGCAATGCTGGCAAACTTTATTAATTCAAAACACAATATCTGCTTGGGCAACAAAGAATCAACAACAACAACAAATACAGGCTTGTTTCTTGCACATTGGTTTTATGTTTTACGAGTCCATCACTCAAGGAAGGCAGCTACAGAAAAATGGGCATCGCTAGAGGGAGAGAGGAGACACATAAAGAGTGGCTAGAGTGACGAGAGAGAGAGAAACAGGGAGTGAAAGGGGAAAGACAAAGAAAATGAACGAATGAACACACACACAGGTCTGGGGGTTGACAACAGCAGGTGACTGACTGAGTCTAGCTTCTACTTCACACACACACTATGAAGGTCCATACGTTTCAGAATACGTACGCAGCTGTCGCACTGAGCATGTCACAAGCACATGCTTTGACGCCTGTGCAGCAAAGCAGTGGGTGACATGTCATGTAGTTTCCCCATTGCCTTATAACGGTCACGCGTGATGACTGCTGCAAACCGCTAATCACACTACACGGAGTGACTATGCGTAACAGTTATGCGTTTTTTGCAAATACACACATAAACACTCGCATGAAGATAATAAAGATGTTTTTACACGTGCGTGTATGCCTTGTACTACACTTAGGGCGCACTCACACCGTCCTTCCGCACCGGCCCAAAACCGATTTCTCGGCTAAAGCCTAGTGCGTTTGACCAGTGTGAGTACATCCGCAAAAAGACACGGATGGAACGCACGCACGCGCACACGCGCACGCGCACGCACGCACACACACACACACACACACACACACACACACACACACACACACACACACACACACACACACACACACACACACACACACACACACACACACACACACACACACACACACACACACACACACACACACACACACACACACACACACACACACACACACACACACACACACACACACACACACACACACACACACACCTCTGCAGGGAGTGTTGCTGCAATACCTTTAGCTTGCAGAGGTCAGACAAATAACCCTTCAGTCAAAGCATCACAGAGTCGGAGCTTCTATCCTCTTCCAGAAAATAAGGCTATACATCTCTCGCTCTATATGGTGACTTTCTCAATATAATGACACTACCTGCCAGTCTGTAGAAGCTTTCAATCAGAACAAAGCTCTAGGTGTGCTCAAATGACTCTAGCATGGAGAGTGGTTTAGGCGAGGTATGCAGGAGTCTATTCTATCACAAACTGTAGTCTATTTATGATTCATTCGTTTGCTATGTTATTAGTTACTTTTCACTGTGTAAAGTTCCTAGCAATAGAAAACACTAGGAAGCCTGTCAGCACTGGAGCAATGAGTGTGTGTGTTGTGTTGCTTAGTGGAGCTCATACACACCAGCTGCTCAAGAAAATGAGGTAGCTGCCCTGGCTTACCCTTTCATCACAAGGAATGTTGGGAATGTATTTATGTCCGGTTGCTTGGTTGTTCATGGTGAGTGTTTTTTTCCAAAAGATGCAGAGAGTAAGAAGATGGAGATGAGTGTGAGAGAGAGAAAATAAATTGATGAGTCAGAGAGAGAGAAACGTGGGAAAAAATTATTCAGGATTAAAAACTATGATTAAAGTGAGAAGGAGGAAGAGAATGCCAATGTCCTTTTGTAGAGTAGCTCAACACAGATCTGGCCCGTGTGTGTGTGTGTGTGTGTGTGTGTGTGTGTGTGTGTGTGTGTGTGTGTGTGTGTGTGTGTGTGTGTGTGTATGTGTGTGTGTGTGTGTGTGTGTGTGTGTGTGTGTGTGTGTGTGTGTGTGCGTGTGTGTGTATCTTTCTGAGTTATTGATCCATAGATCCCCTAAAGGAATAGGATATTAATGATGGCCGCTACAGAAAAGGAGAAAAACAAAAAGAAAAATATTGCACGAGTGTTGAAGGAGAAGTATGGAGAAGGACATAAGACTCCTTTATTGTCATTTCTCAGAATTCATAAACTTAAATGAAATTTGACCCTTTGTCATTAACCCATCTAATACACGTCTCACTCTTGTTCTTCCATCTCCTCTCCTCGGTTTGCACTGACAGGAGCTCTAACCTAACATACATGTTTTGGCGGTGGGAGGAAACCACAGCACCCAGACGAAGAACATGACATGCAAACTCAAACATGGGGCGGGGATCGAACCCAGTACCCAGCAGTACCTTCTTGCTATGAGGCGAGATGCCACGAGATATACTGCAGCTTAATAGATGATGAGATGTTTGGACACAAACACACCTAATAGTTCTAATTTAAATCCCAGTGTTATTGGTATGAATCAACATTCCTGCTCCACAGCTTTACAATGTCTGTGTTCAAACAGGAAAACGTTCAGTTCACTAAATGGGCTGAGATTTGAACTTGGACAGTTAGGAAACAGAAACCATTGTGGGTGTGACAAGACCTTCAGCTGAGACGATACACAATATTGAGTTCACGAGACGAGACACGATTTTAACACTATTTTTAACTTTCAATATTTTCTTGATTTTTATTTCAGCAGAGAGCTGTGGTGGTGCTGCAAGTGTCTTTGCATAGCGCTTGTGTTAGCCGTGGTGTAGCCTACGGTACTCACCCTGGTAAAGTACACATTTAAATATCGTGAGATCTCGTGGAAAGAGATCTCGTCACACCCCTCGAAGCCATGATACAGTCAGGCTTTAGTTGTCATTAAGTGCAGTATCACAACAATTGTCCACATTTCATTGAGCTTAAACCTTACACACCACAAGACAAGGAGTGGAGGGAACTAATGAGAGATGGAAGGAAAACAAGACAGGCCAGTTTTTATATTTTATGAATTTCTCGTGTTCCCAACTTTACAATTACAAACGAGAAGGAAGGAAGTAGGAGGAAGGAGACGGCATTCATGTTCAAAGTAGTGTGTCGAATACTAAGTGGGAAAACATAACCATCACCATCTAAATCATCTAAACAGTGCTGTGCCTGCTGCATTCTGCCTATGGAGCATCTCAAACAGTGCCTGAAGGAAAAATGTAACGCGGGAAAGGAGAAGGCAGGATGTGAAGCGATAGGAGTAGCGGTGGTAGATAAAGGTATGGGAGCTACAACTGTAAATTAATTAATACAACTGTGTAAAAAATACTTCTTGCTCCCCCTTTCCAAATCCACTCATCTTAAATTTCTCTCATCTTACTCATTCCTCCTCCTCTTCTCCTCTCTCTTGTTCTTCACTCTTCTCTCCCCATCCCCCCTTCCATCCCCGCCTTCCTCTGCTCTTCATCAGCTCATTGCCCATTCCTTCAGAGAGGTGTAGGCCTACAATAAAGTACCATCTGATGGAATAACCACGGGATGATGAAAGGAGGTGGGGGTGGAGGGGCGGAGGCAGGGGAAAAAAAGGGTGTGGTGAGCTGAGATTGTGATGTGGAATCACAGATCAAAAACCTCTAATCTCTGAAATGTCAGCTAACTGTTGGGGGGGTCCTACCCACCCGCTGACACGGAGAGGGAGAACGCTGTTTTCTTATGCCGCAGGTTTAGAACAGGTTGTTGGAATGAAGTCCAGAGTTTGAAAATAAGATGATCATCTGTCTTTGTCGGCCTGGAAAATCTTCGACACTGATTTGACTGAATTCGGAGAATAGATACATCTCAGCACTGCACCCAAACATGTTCAAAATGGCCTTGATTAGCCCAAGCAGAGGTTACCTTCTTATGTTCCCATCTGTTTAGGATGAAAGTAGGACGCTAATTTCAGGTCAATAGCAAGGCGTCATATTTGTTAGTGTTTGGCGCATGGGGGAATGTATTATTTGAGTTATTTTCTCCTTTTTTCTCCTCTTCCTCCTAATCTCTATTTTCATCTACCACCCTTATCCCCCTTTTCTTGTTTACCATGTCCCCTTCCTCACTGCCCTGCTCCTCTTTCTCATCCCGGGCAGAAATAGTCCGTGTTCCCTCACCTGTGAAACTAGGGGATGTCCTTGACTTACAAGGACAATACTCATCTGTGTGTGTGTGTGTGTGTGTGTGTGTGTGTGTGTGTGTGTGTGTGTGTGTGTGTGTGTGTGTGTGTGTGTGTGTGTGTGTGTTATACAAATGGCGCTCAGCATGTGAAAAACAATGTATAACACACCTTTGTCAATCACCCAGTCGATATCAATGTGAATATCATTATGATCATCTTTGTCATGTGCTAAAATTGGATTACATGTGGCCTGAAGCAAATTACTTTTGCACAACTGATGAATGCACTTGAATAGGACTGACTATTCATCAACTTATCAACTTCTTTTAATTACAAAGTGAGGACTTGTGCATCAGTGCACATCATTCACACAATTATTAGAAAACAGTTGGAAGTAAGAAAAAAAGAATGGTGCCATAACATTACAAATAGCTGTTATTGTTATTGATTTTTTCCCCTGGGAGGTAACATGCTTGTTTTTGACATCTTCACGGCCCATACAGATGGTCACTCTCCTTTTAGTTCTTCTCATATGGCTCCACCTACTCCCGCCCATGCATTGTTGCTGTTTACCTGCATATTTAAAACCAGTGGAAACTTAATTTCCTTTAATGACGAAAGTCCTAAGAATACGTCCCACAGACTGGAATAGCAGTTAATAAGTATAAAAGCAGAACAGAAGAGTTAAAGGTCGAGCTGATCCAAAATGGACGCATTCAGTGAACACTTACATCACCTGGGCCCTTGCAGCCTTTAGGGGTAGGAGAGAAAGTCAGAATCGGGTTGTACTTATTTAAATGAACATAGTGTGACATGCCCTGTGATAGACTGGCGTCCTGTCCAGGGTGTACCCCGCCTCACGCCCGATGTCAGCTGGGATCGGCTCCAGCACCCCCCCGACCCCGACCCCGGGATAAGCGGTTGAAGATGAATGAATGAATGATAGTGTAACATACTAATCCAGACTGTGCTGTTCTCTTTCAAATACAGTCTGAAAATAGAGCCCACATGAAAATATCTAAGGAGAAGAGAGCTGTATAAAAATTACTTCACAAAATTCATTTTCTCACCAATAAACCTGGAGTTGTTTATTAAAGCATTTGTCTGTATAACGCACACAGTGTAGACGCCGGGGGTTTGC
The DNA here is from genome assembly GCF_963691815.1 of Echiichthys vipera. Classification (NCBI taxonomy): domain Eukaryota; kingdom Metazoa; phylum Chordata; class Actinopteri; order Perciformes; family Trachinidae; genus Echiichthys; species Echiichthys vipera. The sequence goes on from NC_139826.1 coordinate 19,203,282, forward strand.
GGTAGGAGTCAATTAAAGGAGCTCCCCATTGTAATTACACTATGTTAGATATACTGGCCCACTGGGGAATGAGTGTTTGTATGTTTGTCCTTCCTCCTTCTGTCATCTTTCCCTCCCACTCTTTTACTCTCTCATCAACTCCACCTTGGGGTGTTTCCAGGGAAGGGCTCATTAAATCCTAAATCCCCCTTCGGACTCCCTAAATAAGAGTTGGAATACAGGTGATATTCATTTAAGTCAGGTAGAAAATGAATTTAATAAAACGCAGAACAGAAGACACAAACCTATGAAGTAGACCAGAGGAGCACATTTTAGCAATTATTTATATTTACCAATCACGGTTACCTCTGAAACATAAAGAAAGCAAAACTGACCTATAACCGTGCACCTCCTCTCATCCTCTGCTTGTCTCTTCTCCTTTCTCATCCTGTCTGTTTTGGGTCAAAAAATCTGCTGACACGACAAAACCTGCCAGATATAATCAATACAAAAACCCTAACACACACACACACACACACACACACACACACACACACACACACACACACACACACACACACACACACACACACACACACACACACACACACACACACACACACACACACACACACACACACACACACACACACACACACACACACACACACACACACACACACACACACACACACACACACACACACAGAGAGAGCGCTGATTAACGCACTATTTTGTGTGCAAGCTTTGGCACCCAAGTAGCAATTTGCATCGTTACAGGGTTGTGTTGGTTAGTTTGGGTAGTTACATGTTAATTGGTGCTGGATAGCAGCTGTATTTAGGTATAGAAGTTTCCTGAAGTGACCACATTTAATAGCATTTATAGATCACATTCATTACATCAGTCAATGTCCCCATGAGCCTCTTCCACACTCCTTCTTTACTCATCAGGGGTCAGCTTGGGCTGCTCAGTGCACACATGCTGCTTTTCCCACAGTGCAATATAAAACATGGAACCTGTCAGGTCATGGACAATCTAAATGGGCCGCTTGGGTTTAATTGTGGACTGAGATATAGGGATATACTTCAGGTTTGTAACGGTGTAATTCACTCGGGTTATCTTTGACATTCTTCTGTTTCTACTAATTTATGAGAGATTAATGCAAGAAAAAAATGTAGTAATTTGCGTGTACAAAAGACTTTAGCACAACCTGAATTAAAGTGTGATGTTAACAATCACTGCTCATCTCCATGGTAACGCTGGCCACCAGCCAACACGAGATGAGCCAAGAGACCCGTACATGTCAGTGTACGGGTGTGTGTGTGTGTGTGTGTGTGTGTGTGTGTTATAGAGGGAGAGAGAACATCTTCGACCTTCATATGGTAAGTTTGTGTTGTTGTGGAGGCACACACATGAACAGTGTTCAGGCATACACTCATCACATTACTTTTCCACCGCCCCCATCGTTGTTTTGTGCTTTTTAAAAATAGAAATAAGCACACGAGAATCAGGGCCCGTTTTTTTTATCATCAAAAAAAAGTAAAATACTAGGCGTGTTACCAATATTAAAATGTAATGTCATCGTAACAACAGTGCTACAAATTCATTACATTGCATCCAAAATAGAGAGGTTATTATTCATAGGCCAAAATGTTCCTTTCCAGACATTCTTTAAATCATTTTTATACTGATGTTTTTTTATCCATTAATCTTCCATTAAAGGGGACACATTATATTATCAATATAGTGATAAGACAATTCTGCTCAACTAAATGGGTATATAACTTGATACGATATACTACAACTCCTATGAGTCTCTGACACTAGTGAGATGTCAAATCTCATGAGAGTGAGTAGTTGCTGAATAGTAAATAATAATTATATCTTCACAAAAATGAGTTGTACTTAATCTAATGAACAGTAGAGGAGAGGAGAGGAGCGGAGAGGAGAGGAGAGGAGAGCAGAAGAGATAGTGAGCAGTAAGGGTGACAAATTGTTTGACATTACAGAAAACAGCAAACGTGTGCAGATTCCGCACTGAGGTGTGTGTCTGTGTGTGTGTGTATATATGTGTGTGTGTGTGTGTGTGTATATGTGTGTATATGTGTGTATATGTGTGTGTGTGTGTTTTCTCTCTCTCTTGTTCTCACACTTTAGCTTTGTTTCAAACCTTCAAAAGACAATTATACAATTCCATTAAATTAATGGCTCAACATTTTGAGAAATGCATGTATTGTTGCGGAGTTAGATGAGGAGATTGACATCAGCCTTGTGTCTGTGCGCTAAACATGAAGCTAGAGCCAGCAGTTGGTTAGCTAAGTTTGGAAACGCCAAATCAGGCCAGGGGTGTACAGTGGTGTGGCAATGGCTATTGAGGCTGGTGAATAAGAAAGGTGCAATGACTTCCTGGAGCCTTTTCATCAGCAGGAAGTCACTACTCTCGGCCAAGAGGAAGGGTAGATCCAAGATCGTACCAACCGGACACGTTGACGTGAACACAGGCATCACACGATTCAACAGAGGGTGATTTAAACCTTGCTACAATGTGTTGCTATCAAGAGTCAATATGAGGCCAAATTCAGCAACAATCTAAGTTACAATTCATTATACTAAGATGTGATTCACTCTATAAGTAACAAGATGTAAGGAGCAAAACAAGCGAGATCCAGGGTTTTTTATTATTTACAATTTCCATATACATGGACGCTTAACTCACCCTTATAGATAACAAAACGTTTGGAGCAAAATCACAATTTAACAACACATAACAACTTAAATTAACGCGTAACTGAACAAAAACAGGGTTGTATTGACTGTAAAACTAGGCCTATAGCTGCTTCCATGGCTGATATTGAATTTGGCTGTTGAACAAGTTAGAGGGGCCGATTGTGGCAAAGATAGACGGACTAGCTCTTTCTCAATGCTTCCTGTTTTTATGCTAAACTAAGCTAATCAGCTGTAGCTTTATTTTTACCTACATACATGAGAGTGTCTCATGATGTATTTGGACAGAAGTTATAGTTATATCACTTGTTATAGGGTCTGTACAGGAAGCAAGCAAATGGCACAATGGAGAGACTAAAATACCTGCGTGCGTGTGTGTGTGTGTGTGTGTGTGTGTGTGTGTGTGTGTGTGTGTGTGTGTGTGTGTGTGTGTGTGTGTGTGTGTGTGTGTGTGTGTGTGTGTGTGTGTGTGTGTGTGTGTGTGTGTGTGTGTGTGTGTGTGTGTGTGTGTGTGTGTGTGTGTGTGTGTGTGTGTGTGTGTGTGTGTATGTGTGTGTGTAGTCTTATTTGTGTTCCTAATGAGCTGCTGATGTTTAACAAGGGGAAGCACAGCATGAATGCCCATTAAGAAGGAGAGAGCAGAAACCACAACTACAAAATGCAACTGAGCTCTCATCTCTGCAGCCACTGTGGGGCAATAATTCAGCGTACATAAACACAAGAAGACACGCGTTTATTTTCTGGTTCCGCACTAAAAATAATCCTCTTCATAATGAGTTGCAGGAAATAGGCTTTTGGGTTTTCCAAGTTTTGTATGCGCATTTGCACTTTAAATGATGGCAAAAACACAAATGTCACAAATGCACACAGACAACTTGAAAGTCGCAGAGGTGTGTCTCACTGTCCCTAAATATAGAACAAAGGGTTTCGTGTTTGGCGGTGGTTTAAGAAGAGGAGACGGAGATGAAGGAGATGAGAGACAGAGGAGAGGGAGAACGAGGGAATGAACCCAGAGGAAACTCATTTATATTCAGGATGGAAATAAAAGGATTGATGGTTAAGCAATCTTCAGCTGGATACTTTACAGCCTTCAGAGTCTTTGTTTCACAAGGCAGCATGTTCGTGGAAGCTTTACATAACTTGTTAATGACCCGCAGAGACAGACAGCAGAACACACAGAGGGGATGGGCGAGTGGATGAGTGCACACTTGAACCTGTGATAGCACCTGAACGCTGAGACTGACAGCCAACGCCAACTCAGTTTAGCACTTTTGAGGCTGATCCAGTGTTCTCACCTCACTTTGGAGGGAAAAGCAAAGAATACATTTCCCTCAGTAAACTATCCCAATACTGATACTTGCATTTTTTAAGGATACTACATCACTCCATTACTACATCATAGATGTGTCTATTAAGCACACTGGGGGCTAATTGTGTTCCTCCTTATTAGCCAAATTAAGTGTACGCTTTTGTTCTGTACATTGTGCCGTGAAACAATTAGTAAAAACATGTACTGACTCAGAATGCAACACTGTGTTCTTGTGTGTTTAATTCTGAAGCTCCTCTGTAAGATTTAAAGGTGCTGCATATAAATAGCATTACAGCATGTATTTAGAACAAGGTTATTTGCATGCATAATTACCATAAACAATTGAAACCAACCTTAACAGAGTAGGAGACTCTTCCAGTGTCATTTCTGCATTTTTCATTTTCTGTCATCAGGGTCAGATTTCCTGGGACATTGTCATAATTGCTTTATGCCACAGAAAAAGGAAACGGCTGCTGGTTTTCCAGTAATGAGCTACAGCACCTGTTATTGTTAGAAGCAGCAAGGAAATCATTATCTTGGGTGAGACAGTGACAGATCCTATGATATCACAAAAAATGCCACCTGCAATTTATGGAATATAGAAACCTGGTGACATACAAAGTATTTTATCCTATTACACAGGGCCTTTATACATGCCACTAGCTAAAGCTTTATTAATATATATCTTCCTTCAATACAAAAAAACAACATTAGCTAGGAAACAATATTTCAGCAAAGACCAAAACATAAACTGAGAAATATAACATATAGGTGCTGCTATCAGCTGCAGGCTCACCATCTGGAGCACCTGCACTTTTCCCAAAGGGCCAGTTGAACTGTTATGAAAAGATTAAAAAATGTCCCATGCTGTTTGATCCCACATTAGTCTGGCCAGCCGGCTCTAGAAAGGTGTGTGTGTGTGTGTGTGTGTGTGTGTGCGTGCGTGTGTGTGTGTGTGTGTGTGGGTGTGTGGGTGTGTGTGTGTGTTTCTTTATACCTGTTTGAGATACTAGAATTACAATTTTAGCATGCAATATAAAGAAATGGGGTAAATTAGAGCACAGGCAGAATACCTCTAATAGAAATGTGCGTGTATTTATACACAATACTCCATATTCAAAGCTTCTTTTTCATTGTTTTAGGACAACATTATATCTTATTTCTGAGTGGTTCACCAAAGGTTGGACTACATAAATTTGATAAGTCACTTGGTAAACTTCTTTACAATTCTGATAAAACATGAGTAGCTCTCATCCACTTTCATTTCGTCAAAGTAGATCTTAGAGAAAAAAGGTTGGAGACTGTATTATATCCTACATTCAGGGGCTGGACTCAAAGTCTAAAGGGAAGGATCAAATACAGAGCTGTTATACAAACGATTGTTTCCATTTCTTCCTGTAGGGGTAACTGTATGTAAATATGTTTGGTAGTGTTGGGCAACAGGACAGAAATAGTAAGTAGAAGCAGCAGAGAGCTAAATGTGTGTCAATAAAGTTTACAGAAGAGCAAGAAGAAAAAAGGTCCGTGAGGACCGTGAATGTGACAAGATGGAGGTTCTGAAAGAACAGGCTCGCCTGCAATTACATCTTACCACCAAAGAGGCCGCTAGAAACAAGGTATCTTAATATTGCTTGGCAACAGTACACAGAAAAATGGCAGCCGCTCTCACCATTCTGCCAAGTTGATTTGAATGTAAACTTTGTTTCTATCCCATTTAATTTCTATGGATTACACTGTCCACGCTGCTGAACTCTAAACACATAATTATACCACATATTGTTTAATTCTACACTGTAGATTCAGTGGATGGTGCAGGCAAAATACTGTGACTAAATGGGATTTCTTAATTTTATTTGGGCACCAGTACATGAGAAAACATACACCCCATAATCATACTATTAAAATATCTTTATAATTGAAAGAATGGGCCTTGAACTTTATAACTACGAGGACAGAAGTCACTGCTGGTATCTACTATATAGTAATATTAAATCTATAATAGTCCTACTGGTGCTACAAAAGCAGTGTTTAACCTTTTATTGCAAAGCTGAGCAGTTCCAGGAGAAGGTTCATGATCCCAGGTTGGAATACATGTGCAGACAGTTTAACCCCAACGGCAGACACGGGTATTTCCCTGGTCATTATGTCGGTGTGATAGAGGAATTTGAATTTTAAACCTTGCTTATGAAGGTGAACCTCCCTCTGGAGGATATCTAGGAAATTAGACAAAATACACAAACACTCAGGCTCTGTTATTTTATCAGCATCTATCCCTGTTCCCATCCCTCTGAACCACCAAAGAACAGTAATTACTGTAAATGTTGTAGCGACAGAGGAGAAAGCAGAGAAAGCATGAGGGAGGATAAAGAGAACGAGAGCGAGATAGTTGCTGCCGAAGCTGGAGCCAAAAGCTGTTCATTAAGCCCACCCCACCCCCAACACACACACGCACACACGTACACAAGAACATACATGCATACAACAACTATGCAAAATATATATAAAGGCCTATCTCCTGCAACATATTGCTGCTCAAACCACTTTGCAGAATTAAATAAAAACATCCAGATTAGTATTCAAAATTATTCTAATTTTCAGCCGCTGCTCCTCCTTCAATCTCTTCTCGATTTCCCCTATGCCAATCCTTCCTAGTTTTCTGTTTTACCGCCATCTCTTCATCCCCTCTTCTTTTCTAACGCTCTTAGTTTGAACTCTCGGTTTCCTTGTCTTCTTGCTCCTCCCTTCTTTTCCCATCTCTTTAACTTCAGGGGTGATTTTCATTATGCAAACACCTCTCCTCGCTTCCCTCTCTTGCATCTCTTCCTCGTGTCTTAGGTCCTCCCAGCGAGGATGTGAGAAACAGAGAGGCGAAGAAAAGACGTGAGGACGGAGGAGCCAAAGTTTCCGAATGAGAAATCCTTGGTTCCATAGCGTCAGTCAGAGAAGTCAGTTTAGTTTATAGTGTGGCATTTATACTTCACGCCACTTTAGGGGACGATAATTCAAACGTATCGTGATGAAATCATATACGGAAATATCGTGACAAACAATTGCGTCATCTAAATTTCTTTGTGGTTATATCATTTAGACTATTTATTTATACAACTACCAGAAAGCATGCTATATTGTGATTTATATTGTATCTTTATAGAGATATGAAATTAACTATATTGGAATAAAAGACTTTTGCATAACATACACCTGGGTTTCCTTGCTCTAAGTGAATAAGAATTACAATGGGAGGCAATGAAGCATACGTTTGCATAATTAGAGAGCCCCACTACCACCAGTTCTCTGACTCCCTAGCCTTCTTTCCTTCTTTTTTCTTCCCTTTTTCACGTCTCCTATAACGCCCCCCCCCCCCCCCCCACACACACACACACACACACACACGCACACACACACACGCATAAGTCAATTAAACAAATGGATTTCATTCTTTCTTCCTATTATATTGTCTGTGACTGCATTCATGATGGACTTAAAGTCATTACACTAAGCTGGATGTGCCTGTGTGTGTGTGTGTGTGTGTGTGTGTGTGTGTGTGTGTGTGTGTGTGTGTGTGTGTGTGTGTGTGTGTGTGTGTCTGTGTGTGTGTGTGTGTATGCATGTAGGGTTTCGTAAAACCTAAGCTAATTACTGTAGGTAGCGCCCATGGCACTGCCAGCGACAACTGCAGACCAGGGAAATGTTAGAGAGATAAGGCCGAACATATGAACACACACATACAAGGATTATTGTAATGACTTCACACACATGCACATAGACACAACATTTTGCTTATTTCTCCCCCCTATGAATCCTTCATTTGTGTAAACTCGACAGCTTCCTCCCTCCCGCTTCCCTTGACTTCTTCCTCCCTTATATTCAGAAAGTTAGTTGTGCTTCTGCATATGATCTACTTTCTCCCACTTTAACAAGTTTGGAGAGTGATAACTTTTCCATTTGTTCAGGTACGCTAGTTTGATGGTGTCTACATCTCATTTAGCTGCTCAACAGATGGCCAATAAATATAAAGTAAGCCATGAGAATAAATTACTCCTACACACAAACAAGAGGATACACTCACACATCCACAACGCACATCTGAACACAGAATTACACCTACACACAAGTTAGAATACGACAAGCCCGACACACGCAAATACACAGAAAATAATTACAACCAAAACACACACACACGTAGAAAATTACACCTATACACACAACGGCACACACACAGCTTTCTTTCTCACTGCTCACCAATTTCTGCTTGTGTAATTGAAGCCACACAGTTTTCAGCGGGGGAGCACATTTATTGGCTCCACACTAACACAAGGTAGTTACATGTAGCTGTGTGTGTGTGTGTGTGTGTGTGTGCGTGTGTGTTTCCCAAGAGTTTCCCCGGTTACAGCCTCACACACACACAAAACCATAAATATGGCTACTTCAAACCTTTTACTGAGCGGAGTATATACTCTCTGTTCCTATCCTTTATCCACTCGTTCCCTCCTTTTCGCTTGATCCTGGATTCTGGACATTTGCACCTGGGGCCCTCCCCTCCCACGCAGCACACTTACAAGATTTTTTTTTTTCAGTAAGAAATGTGTTTTTGACGCCATATATATCCAATCAAAAATGAACTGCTGGCTGCTTGTACCAAGAGTAGAGCAGTTTATGAACTCCACAACAAAGCCGTACTGCAGTGAGCAGCCTCTCTTAAGACACGGTCACACATGCACGGGATAAACCCTAAACTCCCATTCACTTCCATACTTCCATTCTACACAAGCGAAGGGGCGAATAAAACATTTGCTTCCGGTGACAAAGCAAAATTCAACTTTGGTGAACGTTGACCTGCACAAAATATTGCCTCATATGTGTGACCCCTTCCTTACATGAGAGGTACACACAGCACGACCAACCAACCTTTTTCACTCACTTACAGCTCTTCACAGACGATCTAGGCCTGCACTTTCCCCATCCTTCTTCTCTCACTCTTGTTACTGAATCCTCGTATTTTTTCCCTAACCCTCTGGGTATCTGTGATTTTACCTTCTGTCCTCCTTGTGAGAATCTCTCCGTTTGAACTCCCTCATCCATTTTTCTCTTTTCCTCAGTCTCCCTTTTCCTTCCGTCTTCTGTTTTTTTACTACTTTCTGGTTCTTTACATCTCCACCTGTTCCTCCAACAACACTTTGGTGGTATTTGGATCATTAAATGAGGAGCCAAAATTTTTGTATTCAGCCTGTGCTATCAGCGATATGAGAAAACTACAGCAAATTACTGGAATTGGGACTTCAAAAGGTTGCCATTCATAAACGTTTGCACAGTAGGCCTAAAACTTTGAGACCCAACCCAGGCTCTAAAAAACACTGCCAGAGACAAAGACAGTGTTTCCTCTGAGATAAGGCTCAACAGGGCAGGTATTGTGAAAAGCCATTTTATTTTCTACCTGAACTGAAAGTATTTGTTTTTTATCACAGAAAATATCTAAAAAAAAAAAATCTACAAATCCTACAATTCAAGATTTAGAATTTAAAATTCAAATGCTGGCAATGGCCTGTCACAAAACTAGGCCTGTAAGGTGTCAAAGCTATTTATAACTCTCATATCCAAAGCTACAGTTTAAGAGACTTGAACTCAGAGGGAATGAGGAGACAGTGTCAGTGAAGTAGAGTAGTGATAGTCAGGCAGCAGAGAGCAAATGAAATGAGGCTGAAAGAGCGAGAACAAACCACACAGGAGCAGATTTAGAGCAGCTAGGTGTGTGCGTGCGTGCATTTGCGTGCGTGCATTTGCGTGCGTGCGTGCATTTTATGGGGCGGGCAACATGTCGGTCATGTTAGGTTTGTGTGTGAGAAATGGTCACAACGCAGCAAGAGCTGTTGCAGCATAACAATTCACACAGAATGTGTTGCATACAAACACAAACACAGAGATAAATATACATACGGTCTGTCAGGAAGGATCCATAAACGTAGGAAAACACATCTGGAGTCTCTCACATGCCTTTTGGCGACCTCCAAATGTGTTTTCTTATTTCTTCATTAAACAATGGCTATGGGACCCTCTTCCTTAATGCCCAGCTCTGTGGAGCGGCTTCAGATGCTCCTATGGACAGATACTCCAATCTCTGCTGTGGAGCTTTCCAGCTCCTTCACAGTTATCTCTGGTCTCATGGTCGCCTCTCTAATGAATGCCCTCCTTGCACAGTCTGTGATAGTGGTCGGCCCTCTGTTGGCAGGTTTGTTGTGGTGCCATACTCTTTCCGTTTTGTAATAATAGATTAAATGGTGCTCCATGGGATGGTCAAAGTTTGGGATATTCTTTATTAACCAACCCCAATCTGTACTTCTCCGGAACTTAATTGTCCCTGACTTGTTTGGAGAGGTCCTTTGTTTTTCATGACGTCTCCTGCTTGGTGGTGTTGTGAGAAAAAGTTCATCCGATCTACTGTACTTCACACTTGGAAGGTTCATTGCTGGGGACCCAATAACGTGTATTTGAGCAGATGGTGGCGCTATAACAATCAACATTACGTTAGAGCCTGTAACTTTTAAACTGTTCAAATCCAGGGATGGGGGGTTGGGGGGGGGGGGGGGGGGGGTGGAGGTGGTGTGTTCTCCCACAAATGAGAAAGCATAACTTAAATTGTTAAGAAAATCTCTGGACTAAGCTGGAATAATTTACTTTTTCTGATTTTGCTATAGCTGGCCGTCAAAGTTTTCTTAAATACTGTGGACAGGGCTTATATTACAAAACAAGTCATATCTCCTAAAGACATGTCTGAGCGGACATGACAAATGTGGTGCCATTTAGCCAATAGGTGGCGCTGTAGCTGTATCATATAACTATAAAGGAAGGAATCTTTGACTGTCTGTGTATGCATGCATGTATGTATGACTGTCCTTCACATATTCCAAGAAAGGTTAATTCAATTATCTTCACACTAGACAGGTATACTGCTGAGGACCCAAGTAGACTGCTGATTGTGAAGTCATTTGTTCGAGCGGTTCTCGCCACTGAGCACGTATTTTGAGAGGTTACGCACTCCTCGACGCCTGCTTCCAATGATCACTGCACTAGTTTAACCATTTATGTGACTTTTGAAGGTAACTGGTAGCACCAGATCGTATTTAGGGGTTTCAAACAAAAGGGGAAGAATGCACACTGCTTTTCAGTTTTTTACTGTATATTTTTTACCTTTAAAACAACAACAGTTTGTTTTTTCATTTCACTTCACATTTCACTTGTGTAGGTCCATCACAATATAAATTAAAAAAAACATTTAAATTGAAGGTTTTTGATGCAACAAAATAGAAAAAAAACGCCAAGGACGGTGAATGCTGGCAGTATGTAATTGTACATGAACATGCTATCTTAAACACACACACACACACACGCAGACACACAAACACACACACACACACTCACACAGCCACTCCAGAGAGGGGACGTTGCTTGAGGGAAGCAATAAAATGTGCTGTGGCCAGATCTCATCTGTCACTGCTTATTGCACCACCGCAGACACACAAACCCCTAGTCCAAAGTAACAAACAACGGACCAGAACCTGGTGCAGGCGCACACAGCCACACTGCAGTCTATCTGTACACACACACACGCACATGCTCACACACTGTGTACAACATATACAGCACATAACACCCTCACATGAACAAACTCCCACCTTCGTTGCTTCCCTTGGGTATATTAAGAGCAGCAATGATGCTGTGGCATTACTTCATTGTGTGTGTCTGTGTGCATGCATGTGTATGTTTGTGTAACACTATTAGTGTGCTGGGGAGGGAGTGGCTATTAGCAGAGAGGGTGGTTTTATAGCGCACACACACACACACACACACACACACACACACACACACACACACACACACACACACACACACACACACACACACACACACACACACACACACACACACACACACACACACACACACACACACACACACACACACACACACACACACACACACACACACACACACACACACACACACACACAGAATATTCCAAGTACACAATAATAAACTCCTCATTTGTGATGTACTTGAGACATTAAAAAGAGAGCATAAAAGGAGGAGGAGAGCGAGGAAAAGGAAAGAGGGGAAGAAGAGAAAGGGCTGCATGTGTTGAGAAGGAAAATGCAGAGAGAGACATGGAAAAAAAGACAGGGCAGACAGAGATACTGAAGGAGAAGGGACAGACAGGTACATGGACAGTTCAAGCAAACACAAAACAATACACATCTGCAGAAACAGACAGCTGAGAGGATGAAGACAGAGGGGAAGTGAAATGAAAGACTTCTCTACTCCTTTACACTGCAAATACAGGAAGCTGTCCATGTAATCACAGTGCCCCCTATTGGCAGTCTATAAAATATCATTCTGCATAATGGCAAAACAACACGTCACACAGGTTGAAGTTCTCTTCATTTTTGTTGTTTTATTTTGCATTTTGGTTGTCTGTCTCTAAAGTACAGTGACCAAGGATGAACGTATTGAACTTTGGATCAGGGGTCATTGCATGGGTAGGGGAAAACTAGGTACATGTACTTGTGTTTAGCTGAGAATGTATGTGTACTTGTTTTAGGGTTTTACTGGTGGAGGTAGTGCCCCTTTTTATCGATCAGACAGGAAGTAAATTTGAGAATATTATCTGATCTTAAGCATCCTCAGTAATCTCTATGAAATACTCCGGGACTGTTGAGTCTGTGAGTGAGGGAGTGAGGTTGCCATTTCTGAATGTGTGTTAAAGGCTACATACATTTTTTAAATATATTTTTTCATATTTTCTGATATTGTCACTGTATCCTGACAACACTACGATACAGACGACCTGTGAAAAAAGAATGTGCCTCTGCCTTCAACTGCTGCTCCCTGAGTGCTCCTGATGGCATCTGGAAGATTCTACTACAATCCAAAGTAAAAAAAAAAAACAATAACCAATCAGAGCAGAGGAGTCTCTGACACAGTGTCAATGACTGGGAAACTTCATAGTTCACTAAAACATGTTTCTGAAAACTCTTTATGCAAAAAATAGGCAGTACAGTAACAGAATCTTGGTTCATGTTCGATCAGCACTGCACAGGTTAACAGTTTGATCAGATGAGCAGTTATTGTCACCTAGTTATAGATTCCTCGGCTCTGAGTAGTTCAGTTCTTCGGTGCAGTTTTCAGATGCCATTAGGAGGAGACAGCAGCTCAATGAAGGTAGGCACATTCATTTTTCCAGATTCCAGATTGTCTGTCACATAGTGTTGTCAGGATATAGTCCCAGTTTCAGCAAATATGAAAAAAAAACAAACGTATTTTTCATAGAAAGTTACTGACTTTAGCTTTAAGTAGAATATTACAAAATTCATATGCTCACATCACCACATGCGTGATATGATCGACTGGTGACCTGTGCTACTGAATAATGCCACAGATGTAACACAGAGGTAAACAGGTGTTCACAAAAAGGTCTTGAACGACAGCAAGTTATACAACACGTGTATGCATACGGCAAAATAATACGGCAAAATTTCAGTATAATATAACACTGTTTTATGTGGGTGACATATAAAGCCGGATTTATGCTTCTTCGTCAAGGTGTTCCAACAGTCTCATAATAGATTCTTCCACTAAGGGAACCGATTCATAGCTTAACTGCAGCTGAAGATTAAAGGGAAAAAAACAACGCATAGACTCATACACTTATAACCCACAAGATGTAGGTGGCAATATCTATATCTGCAGAGACCCTGCCCTCTGCCTGTATTTTTTCTTTTCTTTTTTTTCATAGCCTTTTGTGTTGCCCCAAGCCACAGTCTCACGTCAAAACAAAACTAAGCTATATTTTGATGTCCTCCAAATCCCCAGATGAATGCTTACTGGAATTATTCTTTATGTATTAAGCCAATGCTGAACTGCAAAATAATGCAGTTCTTTGAATGGCCACTTGAGGCTCGTTCCAAAAGCAAGTCAAGCCCCCTAGTTAAAATGCCCAAATTCTGCAGCAGAAATAAACATGTTCACAGCCCGGTACAAACGCTGTCTCTATAGCTAATAACTGTACAGGGGGTGAATTTATGTATATATCACCTGTTTAGATTATATTAAGGCTTAAAGTTATGTATAATTAAGGGCATGGCTGCTTTGAGTGACAGGTGGCTGTAGTCACAGACGGCGAGCATAGACTGTAGGCTTCATTCAGTTTGCCTCAGCTCCATCCATGCTCCACCTCTTTGCACATTTTTGAAATCAGCTGGGAGTTAATGAGATGTCAGGCAGAGGTGACTATCACTGAGCTTCACAACAACTCCTCAGAAACCTCCGGGTGCCGTCAAGGAGACTACGTCCATATTTTATATGCTGGTTTCAACATGATTTATGAGTCACTACATCATTGTTCAGAATTTTATACCGAAACACGGACACATTTAGAAGTCCGTCCTATATTCTGTTAAAACACTACAGACATGTTGTCAAACTAACTGCTTATGATTAAAATGCCATTCTCTTTATGTCAACGGACTAACTTAATTTCCAGCGAGTGACTTTCATTACGTTGCTTACCTAGTCCTCCAATTTCTGTTTACATTTCACATAGACACACTTTGTATATTTCCTGCTCGCTTTTAATCTATGTCTTCATTCTCTCTTCTCCCTACCTCCTCTCTTCTTGTTTCCCTCGTTTTTTCTCTCACACTCTTTTTCCCTTTCTTCTTCTCTTCGATCCACTCAAGTGTTGTTCGCTCTTCGTCTCACTCAGATTGGAGAATTCCCATCGGAATCTTGAACCGCATTTAATCAGCAGCTTTCCAGTTTTCCCAGCTTCACAAATCAATCTCACGCACGCACACAGACACACACATCCATATTGCATCTAAGATATTGCACTGTCTTACCATCTCACTCCACCTCCGTAATTCTTAATACATTATGCAAAGGAATGGAAACACACACAGACACAAAAATAAGTGAAATTAAATTATCCAGTGCACATGCTGCAGAGATTCTGCTGTCATATAAATGAAAGGAAACAACCAGATTAAGAGTCTACAGCAGCACCATCAGCTCGATAACACTCGCTGTAAACCAGACGGTAAATGCCAAAGTTTGTGGTTGGTATGACAGTGGCTGTCATGCTAACACGCTCACAATGACAACATTTACATGGTTGTTTATTACATAATGTTGACCGGGAATGTAATATTTTTGCAGGTTTTTGATCATAAGTTACAGTATTACGCACATATTGATCTGATGATGTCTGAAGAAAATCAAGGGCTCATCAAAGTTATTATTACACTTCATAATGTGGGGAACATTAATGTCTGTGCCAGAGTTCATGGCAATACATAGCTACTTATAATACAACTACAACAGGTAGCTCAATCAAGCAATGTGGTTGGCTCATAGCAGTGGCGATTGCTCTAAGACAGCAAGGGAAGCTTAGCTTACGCTAAAATGTCACCCCAAAAAAAAGTGGTGAAATGTGTACTGCTGTGTGTACATTTCATTGACTAAATACGCGCTAGAAAGCCTTCATCTTTTGTTCAGAATCAGCTACTTCAGCAAAGTGTTGTCTGGTCAAAAGTGGGTTTTGGTTATCTATCTAACTTTGACAGAGCATAGAAAAAGCATGAAAAAATGCAATGAACATGTAAGTGCATGTGCAAGGTTAAGTTTCCTGGGCAGAGTCAGGGTTGAACATGCAATAAATGAAGGTGCTCACATTCAAGTAGCAAAACCTTATGAAACAGTAAAAAAAACAACAGGGCTTTCCTAAACCGCCTTATTGATGCGAATACCTTGATTGGCCATCAGGAGCTGTCATTTAGGGGGCATGATGAGAGTGGTGACTCATCCAACAAGGGGAATTACAGGGAGTTTACAGAAACATTAGCAAAATATAACACACACAATTCCAGTCATCAGCTGTGTTTTCTGGGATGTCCCATTCAATCCAAAATGACTTGATCACTGCTTTTCAGCCACTGTTTCTGATGAGATCAAAGATGAAATTCAGGCTGCTCTCTTTTTTTGCATAGCAGGTGGATGAGACAACTGATATAGCTTGCTGTGCCCAACTCTGTCATTATTCACTATGTGGATAGTGCAGGTAAAATTCAGGAGCGCTTTATTTGATTTTTTGATGTTTCTGGGTGAAGAGATGCTCAGTCTGTTTTTGAAGTCTTGAATGAGAACATGCAGGGCTATAATTTCAGGGAGAAACTTGTGGCACAAACCTATGATGGGGCTGCTGTCATGGCTTCAGCTCTCAATGGTTTGCAGGCGAAAGTTAAAGCAATAGCCCCCATTGCAATGTTTGTGCATTGCTATGCACACAGATTGAATCTGGTGCTGTCTCAGGGGGCTAAATGCTTATCTGAGTGCAGACATTTTTTTGCATCTCTCTGGTTTGCCACATTTTTCTCAAAATCCACAAAAAGGACGTCTTTTCTTGAGTCTGCAGGCTGCTCAAGGTTGCCCAGAAACGCTCCTACTCGATGAAATTTTACATCACGGATAGTGAGCACTGTGGCAAACAATTATGATGCCCTCCTAGACAATTTTGAGAAGTTTATTGCAGACAAGACCATGGATGATGACACATTAGACTGTTCCAAGTCTTTCTGATGAAACTGGAGGATTTTGAGTTTGTGTTCATTTTGTACACATATGAACAAATCTTGTTTGAGACTGATGTGGTGTTTGACATTGTTTAGCAGAGATCTATGGATGTTCTGTACCGCAAGAAAATAATTGAGTCTCTTCTGGCTTATGTCAAAGAGAAGAGGCCAAAGCAGCAGATCTCACATCGGATCCGCAAACTGAGCCCCTGAGAAACCGCCGTCTGTCACAACTGCAGGATCCCATGGAGTGCTACAGAAATCTGTACATGGCCATCCTAGACAATCTTTCAGAGAAGATACTTCTGCGTTTTGTAAATATGAAAAGCATGCACTTCTTAGAATTAGTTAATCCAGAGAAATTTGGTGAGACGAGACAAGTGTTTCCAGAGGAGGTGTTTCAGAGTGTCCTGAAAATTTACGGCCAGTTCTTTGATTCAGGGAGACTGAGGTCTGAACTTAATGTCCTTTATTCAAACCAGGACTTGCAGGGAAACAGGGGAAAGCTGTGTGATTTCTTTCTGTTTCTGAAAGACATGGAGTTGGACAGTGCAATGCCTCAACTGTACAAACTGTTGTCCTTAGTAGCAACAGTTGGTGCAGGTGCACACATCTGCAGGTGTAGAGAGGAGCTTCTCCTGTTTAAAGTCTTACAAGTCTTACACCCGCAACACAATGGGCCAAGGCGGTTTAAGCAGCCTTGCTCTGCTGGCCATTGACAGGATGCTGGTCAAATCCCTGGAAAAGACGCCTAGTTGGTACGACAAGGTCACAGATCATTTTCTTGAAAAGGAGCGAAGGGTAGAATTTACATATAAATAAACAAACACATTTATGATGTAGGTCGGAAAAATGAGCTTCCCCTCCTTGAAAGACCAGCAGCCGCCACTGGCTCATAGCCTTTATATAACAACCATATACAACGACTATGATGGCTAATTTCTTTGCACATTATGTATCAGTCTGCTTATCTTTTTCAAAGCCACCAGACTCCTTTGACAAAAACAGTAATTTTACCTCCCAGAACACAGGAGTTGCTGGTCTACCACTGCCCCGATCGGTTAGTTTGTCTGTGTTAATATTGTGGGACTTTAGTGAATGCTAGCTGCTCGTCTAGGTTACGTTCCATAGCAACCGTATCTGTATGAGCAGTAAGCCAGCCCAGGAGGGCCTATTGTATTGTGAACATTGGGATGTGTCTATAACTCTCATATTGCCATACTTTATGACCATTCTCAGAAAGAAGCAATAGCTCACCTCAGGCCGTGGTATATTGGGATTATATCACACCTAAGGGTGTGGTCTTGCCTCTGCTTCGATCTGGGCCGAACGACACACCACAGGCTGTAGTGAGCGACTGCTGAATTTTTTAGTGAAGTTTTTTGGAACGCCAAAACTAAACTCTGACCTTAAAGTCAAATGCAAATTATGTTTAGGATATTGAAAAACTCATTAGATGAAATAAGCAGATGTTGCTCTGAGTCTGAGAACATCCATGTCGCATAGTTTATGGGCGAGTTTTGCTCATTTGCAGCTTGTATGAATGTTTTATGGAGAAACTATTAGCTAATTCACTCGGCTGCTTTCAATTAATACTCACACATACTCAGAGAACTATTGTGATGGGACAAACACAATACACACACATTTGTTGGAATTCAAAAACCTCAGAGCCATAAAATCTCAAAGAGGAGTCACAAAAGCTAACAGATGACAGAGGTGGAGCGAAATCCAGACAAACACATCCTTGCATACGTAACGATTTGTGGTTTAAACTCTAGTGAAGGCAGCTGGTGTGTTTTAAGGGAATAAGACCTGGGGTTGTTCTGGGAACACACACACACACACACACACACACACACACACACACACACACACACACACACACACACACACACACACACACACACACACACACACACACACACACACACACACACACACACACACACACACACACACACACACACACACACACACACACACACACACACACACACACACACACACACACACACACACACACACACAGACATAATCACAGATGCTGGGAAGATATTAGACATATGTTGGGGTTCATCAAAACACAGCAGGGGTTGCTAGAAGTAATAATCAGTTGCTTCAATCTTTCTTTTTGTGCACGGTAACCATGCCCCACACACACACACACATACGCACGCGCACACACACAAAAAGCAGACAAAAATATATGCGTTTTTGAAAGAAATGTTCCGATGTTAAGTAAAATGTACAGTTAAAATAATTGTTCATTTAAATTGACTGCTGTCGTTAAAAGAAACATATGAACACTGTGAAAAAAGCAGTAGACCTAGGGGAAACACTGAAAAGATATACTGTAGATATATAGATATACTGTACGTAGTGTTTAAATGCATTGAGCCCACCTTTGCAATAAGATTGAAGAGTTCTCGACAGGAAGGTGGCAGTGCTGATGTAATTTCCTGTGCTAGTGCAGGTACTTCCTGTTGTAGGTACAGCTCTAACATGGATGCCAGCTGAGACAGACCTTGTTTCTTCTGCTCAGACATAGAACTCAGGTCTGTAAAACATCATAAAACAGTCAAATTGCAGTTTACATCCACGTCTGTCCGGACTCAACTGTAGCCATGACAGAAAACCATACTTCAAATACGGATGTTACTGCAAAGAAGCTGAAAATTCTTAAACGTAGATTAGGGATGTCGCAATGAAAGATATTGATATCACGATTTTCTTCAAAGGAAATATAATGATTTTCACGATTGTTAATCAGGGAATTTATTATTCAACACTATGGTAGGGCATACAGGGGTGGCTCATTTTGACAGCACTTCAGGTGACTCTCACACAAAACAAACAGGTGCACACACACGTATCAGGAGATTTCATCACACACAAACAAATAATGCCGCTCGCAAGATTAATTTTCACAAGGAAACAATTCAGAAATCAGGACACCAAAGATATCGTAGCCTCTTCAATTCTTACGGTTATCAAACCGTGATGTTAGTTATCAGTTAATCCCGACATCCCTAATGTGGCAGCACAGAAGATCTAAACGATCACTGTTGTTTTAAGGTGGGCATCCAAGATTATTGTCACCAATTTTAGTGTCAGATCTCTTAATGTTCCCAACGAGCAACACATCTTGAAGAATACACATCACATACTTCAAGAAGGGACTTACGTGATTCATGCTCCTCTAAAGTGTAGAGTTCTTCACTACTGCCTTTAGACGGACTTAACTAGAAAGAAAAAGAAGAGTGGAAATAACATGTTATTATAATTTTACAGCAGTATTTTTCTGCTTTTGTATACATTATGTATGGCAAACTGTTGCTGTTGCATGAAGCACTTGAAAAGTTGAATTTCTCAGGCACTAAGAAAAGCAGAAAGTGGATATTTTCTAAACCAATAGAGGTGCTTTTCAGCTTTTTTGCAAGGTTTTCATAACACAGCAGCAGTGTACGGCTCATCCCATCTAAAGAGAAGTCAAAGAATGAGTAGATTTTTACAAAACTGAGAAACTTTAGAAACATACCAAGGCAAAGATGAGTCTTGCAGCCAGGCGTACTGAGTCAGTGGGAATTCTCGGTAAAAGGCTTTGCAGACATTTACACTCTCTCTTATGTCCAGACCATGCTCGTTTCTGCAGGAGAAGAACATTTCGACAAATTGACACGCGCAAAAAACACACACACACACGAACACGCACACACACACACACGCACACACACACAAATACCTGGCAAGTGGCATTGCAGTAGCGAGCCATCTTGCACTGGGAACACCGCAACAAGGTCTCACTTCTGGACATAAGGAGAGAGAAATAGATGAGTTCATTCAGAACACGAAAGAAAAAAAAAAGATTCAAAAGTGGATTCACTGCTGAAGGCTGGAGGTAGAAAAATGTTTTCTGGAACTGGACCAGCATTTTAGATTTCTGAGATCACTGATGTCAAACCCTCATTTCTATTGCACCACTTCAGTGTTTGGATACAAAACTGTTCAAAATGCTCCGAAGACAAACCCGTTTTGGTCTACACTGTCAAACATATGCACACATCCACTCAAGCATCCTTTATGTTCCTGCTGTATTCTTGACCTTTCCCCATTTAACAACCTTGTCTTATCCTTTTCTACTTGCTACATCCATTATCTAGTTTTATCTACCTACTCATCTTTTTTTTCGATTGACTAAGAGCAATATATTTATATATACACCATCCTCCCTGTCACAGCCTGTTAGTATCACAGCACTTGCATGTGTCTGAGTGTGTTTGCAGTGCACATCCACTTGTGGTGTTTATGTCTCTTTTTGTGTGTATGCCAGTGTATCTCAGAGTTTTCCAGTTTGCTCCTCAGTCTGATAACAAGCCAGAGCACAGCAGCGTCTGTCTGCTTCACTCTGTCAATTACAATCAGTAGAGAGAGCAACACTAAAACACGCATAAGACACGATGTGAGTCACAGGAAGTCTGTCAGAGTGTCTTTGCATAAGGCAACATGATCCATACATGTAATATACATAGATATTGTGCTTGAAATATACTGTATAATATTATAACAGGGTTTTAGGGGCATTTTTTTGCCTTTGATTGGCAGTATAGACTAATTTGACAATAGTGACTGATTGATCTGCCTTTTTTTGGGTCTTTAAGTCAAAATAACCAATAATACGATTAAAAAACAGAAATGTATCCAAATGTTGCTTACAAAACAATGAAATGATGTCAAAAATAGATAATAGAAGTGAGCAAAAAGGTGTAGACCGCAGCCAGACAATGAATAAATATTAAGTTATATACACTTACAGGTTATGTTCCAGAAGTAAGTTTTCAAAACCTTGAGTGCATCTGAACAACTTGATCATCTAATTTGACGTACTATTTTGGGGCTTCAGCGGGGCACATCTGCCAGATGGTGAGTCTTACAACTTTGTTTTCATCTTAATAAACACGTTCATTTTCAAAATCTCTGCAATTTACAGTAGATGCTCAAGTAGCAACGACTGGCAACCTAGAATGCCTAGCAACTTGCATTTGATTCTGTGTGTGAAGGATATCTCTGCATTACCAGGGCCATTCTAATTCATTCTAATATTAGAGGATAAGCACAGGGGAATCAGGGTTAGCAAAGGAGCCTGAGGTCTTATTTAACATGAGCTCATATACAGTAAGAAGTCACTCTGTGTGGTTTATCATGAGAGGGAGAGGGAGAGAAAATGATAAAATATTGCTAATTAAATCTGACAATGGATTGTATTATGAGCTTTCACACACAAAATGAGGTAATGGAGAACATGCTATGATGGATGTAAATACATTAGCCCAGGGCTTATCGCACTGTATATGGGACATTTGATTAGATTGGACATACTTCAGAACGCAGTAGATGGCATAATAAGAACCTTAAAGGCAAAATCAGACATAAAATATGAACACACACTCACACAGTGCGGGTCTGACAGAAGGCTGTTGCCAGTTAACATGAAGTGTTTCCTTTGACTGTTTATCAGTGTATGACCCGACTGGACTGTTTTATTTGGCTTGACGCCCCCACAGGCTTCAACAAGTTTCCAAAACACACTCCGCTATTTGTGTCTCTTCTCTTCACCCTTTTAATTTCTGTGATTTACAGCTTTCCTCTCAGTCGTTCTCCTCCCTTCTTACCGCCACCCTTGTTATGCTGCTGTGTCCTATTTGTGATGACCTTTCAGCCTGAATCCCAGTGGTTAAATTTATAGTCTTGCTCCGTGACAGAGGTTCATGAAAACACCGCTTTTCTTCTCACGTTGAGACCTACCAGAAACAGGGTAGCCACCCACAGTTTAAGAAACACATGCCTGCAGTATGAGACACAAAGTAACAACAACAGATAGGAGCAGGCCAGACCTAAACACAGGTTCTGTGCAGCATCAGCACATGAACTGTGAACATAATTCAGAGAGTAGGAGTTTAGTCGCATCACACGCTGCCAGTTGCAGGAAGTCCATCCATCTTCCATGAACCCAGACAGGGAAGCTGATGCTGACCACGACACCATCTTTAGTTCAATGCTTGTTTCCTGCAGCTTAAGTTTGTGGGAAATTTTACCCCTTGGGAGGCGATCACATGCTGAAAGATCTATACCGTGTTTATGTATGTTTTGTTTTGATATCAGGTGCAGCAGATTTCCAAAACTTCCACAATATGGTAAGCTCTTCAAAAAAAAGCTCAAAAGTGAATTCCATCATGAACCTGGAAACCCACAGAAATATTAATTATTTATTGTAACGGAATATCTTTAAAACAGTTCAATGTGATGAAGCGAAACGAGCTGGAACAATACTATACTTCATAACTATACAGTCACCACGGTTTCTAGATTAGTGTCACTAATTCAGTATCCGCCCCGTCTCCCCTTCTGTTCCTGAGTGTTGAGTGATGGACAGAAACATTACGATGTCACAGTTGACCTATGGGATATAAATTGTCATCATTTCATCCTATTAGATATTATTGTTGAGTATTTTTTCCTACCATCTTCTTATTGAAGACCAACAACCATTCCTACTCAAGTCAGGTCATGAAACATAAAGAACAGGAAGAGAAGAAAAAATAAACCAAATTAGGGAAACTAATAAATAAATACTTTAAAAAACAAAGAGAAAAACTAAAACAGCAACAGGGGTGGGTTAAATCCTCTTCTGTGTCTGGAGAAATGCAGAGCAAGTCAATATGCAGAGTAGGAATTCTTGAATTATGGCGACAGTGACCTTGACCTTTGACCTCTAAAAGCTTATCAGTCCATCCTTGAGTCCAAGTGAAGATTCGAAGAAAATCCCTCTAGGTGTTCCTGAGATATTACGTTCACAAGAATGGGGCGGACAGATGGATGGGCAACCTGAAAGTGTAATGCCTCCAGTCACAGCTGGTGCAGAGGCATAAAAAACTCCTGTTACACAGACAAATCTAATTTCCTAAATAGATTCAACTAGGAGGAAAATCAATTATTCTAATGGTTATTGTAATGACTGAATCAAGGTACAAGTATCAGTGTCTAAAACAATCATTCAGTTCAAAAACTCCCAAAGAAAGGATTTTGTTGTATATTACTTTGTATATGAATGTTTTTGTAATTATATTTATTACTCCACTAGCAAAGACGGAGAGTGATGGTGCGCATTCTGTTTTCTTTCTCTTATATCTAAAAGTTATGAAATTAAAAAAAATGTTTTAAGTCAGTCATCGTTCATGATTGTCAACATTACATTTACTTATTGTACAGCTGCTCTCAAAAGACGTCACTCTTGTACGCACATCTGTACGTGGCTGGTAGCAGCCATCAGTCCAATCAGAAAGCAATCTCTGACACCACTCAGAATTAGGGTTGCAAAATTCTGTGAATTTTCAAAGTTGGAAACTTTCCATGGGAATTAACAGGAATTTATGGGAATAAACCAGAAATTTACAAAAACTGATGGTTGGCCCCTCAACGTGGATTTTAAATATAGTTGGTAAAATATATATTTTAGCATAATCCTGACTAAAACACCCAGAATTCATGCAAGTACATTTGAGAATAACAATGCTATTCCTCGATCACATGCACAAAGCTGACTGCAGGGGTATTGAGGCCACGCCCCTTACATGCACTGTGCATTCCTCCATAACATACACAGATGATTTCTAGGACCCTGGACCATTGAAGCCACACATTGAGCCTGGGGACTGCATAAAGTGAAGTAAATGAAAAATGGATGCAACACTGAGTCACTGAGGGGAGAGAGAGACAGACAGACTATTAGCCCAATACTGTGTGTGTAGTTACAAAGCCACATCAATGCACAGTTGCACCACAGCAGCTGTTGTTATGGTGACCGCCTCCAGGCTGATAAGCTCTCAACATTTCCAAGGTATCCACTCAAACACACACATACATCACTGTATGGATATCGGTAATATGATTCAGGTATTCCAGCAGGACTATAGAGGTTATATCTTGGCAAAAGATAATTGAATATTTCCTCTCTGTAAGGGTTGTATGCCACTCATGAAAACACACATTTCTGTACCTTTCTCCTTACAAATGGGAGAATGGGACAGTAGCAATGATTTCATGACCATCTGAAATCTTGACCAATAGCTCCATAACAACAACATTTTTAATAATAACATATTGTACTTTGACTGTTCAGACAACTGTTCTTTTACCGGACTGTTTCCCCATGAATCCCATCTGACTAACAATAAGCAAACACCCACACACATTCTGCACAATTCACACACACAGATACACTAATATTCCTTGATTCAAAGACACAGAGACGACTCTGCTCTGGCCTCCAGGCGGATACCAACAAGAGTTCAGAACATACGCTGCTACATACAGTATGATAGATACAGTGATTTAACGTAGTCCAAATATAGATGTGGACAATAACAGAAGAGCAATAAGGACCAAAATAAACTGACAAACCATATTTTCTTGTTTAATAAGAACCCTCATTTTCACATAAAGATTATGAGTCCTCCCATGAGGCACATCTGTCTCATCTTCAGCTAAGTTTTCTTATGTTTCCTCTTTTCCACCATCATCTCCCTCCCTCTCGTCATCCCTTTCTTTCCCTCTTACTTTCTTCCCACTGCCATTTTTCTGCCCTTCTTCTCTGTGTGTGTCAGATGTTGTGTGAAGTGATAGTCTTCTTGAAGGCAGGTCCGTGGTTGGACTGTGGCACAGAAGAAAAACTCATGAATAATATTAAATGGGTTTCATTAGGAACATGCAGAAGGCTAAATTAAAAAATAGACACATTCTCTCTTCGCAGCCCTTCCCCTTCCTCTCAATGTCACATTCTTATTTTGTTGTTTTTTTCCTCTTTTTAACAAAGTCATTGGGTCATTCTCCGTTTCATGCCTGCTTCTATTGTTCTTATATCCGACGCACTCAAAATATCTTGATTACAAAACTGAACGGTTATCACACCACCCCGAGCCAACAATCTTGATTTTCAATTAACTGTTTAAGTTGCGTAGTTTGCAAAATGGGGGAAACACTTTCTGGTTTCAGCAAATATAAGGACTTGCTGCTTTATTGGGCAAAACAATTATTAATGATTAGTTATTAATAAGAGATTCTGGTCAAATGAGACCTTTATCACTATTTTTTGACATGTTTATCAAGTTAATAATCCACACATTAATCAATACTGAAAATAAACATAAAACTATTACAATCACAATCTACAGCCCTGACATGGAGCACCTTGAGACAAAAATAAGAGCCATTAAGTACAACATAACTTAATTACTTGCAAAGAACATAATCCATTTTGCTCAAATTAAAGA
This sequence comes from Echiichthys vipera, assembly GCF_963691815.1. Classification (NCBI taxonomy): domain Eukaryota; kingdom Metazoa; phylum Chordata; class Actinopteri; order Perciformes; family Trachinidae; genus Echiichthys; species Echiichthys vipera. Next base: position 19,229,244 of record NC_139826.1, read on the forward strand.
TTACATAGGCCTACCTCAAAACTATCTTAAGTGCTTGTTGTAAAAAGTAGTCAAGGTACATAGTATAGTATATACTGTATGTGCTTTTATTCTTCCGTTTTCCTTTTTCATACCAGCAGTATATTTTTTGACCTTAGTGGCAAATTAGTCAATTCTTAAGTTGTGCAAACATCAACATGTTTGTTTTTTTAAAGATAGAGGCCTTGTACAGGCACAAACATGATATGACTGAAATAGGAGGACATCATAAGGAAACATAAAAAAATTAGTGTGACAAGCTGTCACCAGAGGAATTGACTGAGAGACGAAGCTTTTCCGCATTGACATGCAAGAGCATACATGTGTGCAACCACACGTGTGTGTGTGTGTGTGTGTGTGTGTGTGTGTGTGTGTGTGTGTGTGTGTGTGTGTGTGTGTGTGTGTGTGTGTGTGTGTGTGTGTGTGTGTGTGTGTGTGTGTGTGTGTGTGTGAGTGTGTGTGGTCAATTTTGTTAATTCCATGCTATCAGACACCTAATTAGGCCTACCTCAGCATGTCTCTGCTGGTGTATGTGTGTGTTTGTGTGGAGCATGGTAATTAATTTCCCGTGAGTATTGGTTGCTTTGCTGCAGCCATGAGAGAAATTTAGTGTGTGTATGTGTGTGTGTGTGTGTTTGTATATGTTAATAATTAGTGGGGTCCTCTTTTGTGAGCTGTCCGGTCGTGCCTGAGTGAATTTTCTCATTTCCAGGCTGAGTGACCAACACAGCATGGTACGACTCACTCCCACATGACAGGTAATGGTGTGCAAGTATAAGTAGCAGCGTTCAAAATGATGCCTTTAAAATGGTTGAAGAATACAATGAAAGTACTGCACTTCATGTTTCTTGCCTGGTCTGCTTTCACCTCTAGGTTGTTGACAGTGACGATGCAGCAAAGCCAATTCCAGCAAAAACTCTCTTTGCCTTGCTACTGCAAAGTATTACAATGTAAACGTTAGAGAATGTGAGTATGAGCATTCATCAAAACGAGCTTCCTGAAGGGACACTACTGCCATCCAGTGTTGCGTCGATGCTAACCATGCTGCGACAGCCTACACAGAACTGAACCACTCAGTACACTGCAGGCATGCACAGCACAGCAACACCATCACTTCAACACGTTTAGTGAGGAATGGTGACTTCACTAAACTGACTGGCATACAAAGCAATGCTGCCAGTGTGTGCGTCTGTTTGCCTGTGTATGAGTGAGAGAGAGCAAGAAAGAGAGGGGGGGAGGTGGGGGGTGCCAGATGTGACACATCCACAGCCACCCTGAAACCCTTGCCGAGTTGTTAATGGTTGTTTAAGAGAATGATTCATTGACACCTGAGGGGACTCATCTGGGACGAGTCTTTTTATGGCTTTATTATCTAGATGATGAGAGTGCATGAAAATATGGCCTCAAGGGAACATCTACTAATTTTTTTTTTTACTATTTTGAGACCTTTTCAAAAAGCTTTAGTCCAGCATGGACAGATTCAGCCATTCTGACATTATATCTGTAAGTTATTCCAGAGTTTAGGGGTTGTAGTACTTACTTACTTTCCCTAACAGATGTTTAAACTTAGACTAGTCGACTAGTCTAAAAGTAATAAAATACTAAGAAACTGTCAAAATTAAGCGCGATTTGATCTAGCCTGTAAGGTAAATATTGTCCAAAAAATACTGTCAATATTCAGGGCCGAATCTAAAATAGTTAATCCCATTTTTTTCCATAACTAAATTATTCGCATTTTAAGTGCTGCTGAATAGCTATATCCGTAGTGTCCACTCTGGGTGCCATGTTGTAATGTTTGGTGCAACGCCATCGGGGACTGCAGTTATCACAACACGCTAGTTTGCTAGCTTTAGTCTGCAGTGTACTTGCTAGTTGGCTAGCTAGCTTGAAAACTAGTTTCCAGTGGAATCGAGTGGGACAGGACAGAACCAGACAGACTGTTGAACCCAGTCGTTATTTTGGAAAGAGGCAGTGGCAGGCGGGCGCCGGGAAAACGCGACAGGGGGGAAGTGAATCAGGAGCAGCTGATGATTCAGATCAGAGGCCTCATTTATAAAAGGTGATGTATGCACAGAAGAGGGCGCACGCCACTTTCTAAGCAAACTTTGGGATTTATAAAAAACAAACTTGACGGGAGAGTGTGCGACCCTCAGCGCACACTCTGACCAAGGCATACAAATGTAATTGGTGATGTTGACTGCACTCATGTTGCTTTAAGAGCACCGAGTGAGAATGAAAATGCTTTCATTAATCTCTTTTCATTTCGACCACGGCCCAACCTTCTGACGCTGCATTAACTGTGTCTGCAACATGTTGCCACTTTACAGGGGCGTTTCATTGACTATTTATAGGCATATATGGGCGTGACATGAAGCCGCAAAAGCTGCGCCACATTTAGAGTTGATTGTAATTTATAAAGGGAAACCGGCATAGAACGTGCCTGCTCAGTGTTTTATAAATCGCAATATTTAATGCGCATGCACATCCTGTGTTTTGTCCGTACGGCACCTTTGACGTGAATGCTACGCACGGTTTTATAAATGAGGCCCCAGAGCTCTTCCATACAGCGTATTGAATGTGATCACAAGAATTTTAAAAGCTGTTCTAAAACACACCAGAACCCGGGTAAAGACAATGAACCAGGGTAAATATGAGCAGACGTAGTTTGATCTCAGTTAAAAACCAGACAACTGAAATTTGAAAAAACAGAATTTAAATTGAGTTCAATTGAGTTGACTGAGTTGTCCAAGTAAAAAAATGATTAGTCATCTGAGTGGGCTGTAATAAAGGCATGAATAACTTTCTCACTGTTGTAGAATCAAACAGTAGATGCTAACTCTTTTGCCATTTCTGAGATAAAAGAAGCATGGCTGAGAAAGTTTTGTGATTCGCCAATTGAAATGCAAATACAGGCACTACACGGCTCGCATAAGACCGAAGGGAGTGTCAAAGAACAACAGGATTGGCATCACAACCAATAATTACATTTTCCATCAAATCAATATTTCACTGAAAGAAGAAACCTTATCCAGATTAGTCAGGGACAACACTGATTCATTTCTTTTCCAAATGAGTATATTAAAGACAGAAATCATATGTTCATGCTTTTATCCTTCAGAAAAGCTAATCCTGTCCACATAGGGCTTACATTATGTTTTTTGCCTTTAGGTTTGAGAGAGAAATGAGCATTTACAACTAACAGATGCACTGTGTAAGATCAGTCGAATAATGTGAAGCCACATGGAGCCTTCTCATCTCTACCAGGGAAAAGACACACACACACTCACTGCTTGATTAACACAAAGCATTCACAAGGTTTACAGCAAATCACTTAGTTTGCAAATAATACAGGTGTATGCATGTATGCGTGTGTTTTACCAACACCAAGATGTTTTGAGACACCTGGGTATCCAACTGCAGAAGGTTGAGAAAACTAGAGGGAGAGGGAGAACAGAGGGGAATAGGAGGAGCATAGAGAAACAGATGCAAGCATAATAATCTCCATCAGGAATGAGGCAGGGAGAGAGTAGAGGCGGGTGGGACAAAAAATGTACCTGAACGATGAGGGATGAGGAGATGGTGGAAGAGAAGGGTGAGGAAAAACAGGGAGAATCAAAAGAGAAGGAAAGCAGATGGGAAGAAAAACTGTGGATAGAGGGGAGGAAGACATAGATGTCAGAAGTAGCAGATGGGAGGAGGGAAGAAGGGGAAGGAGGAGGAGTGCTGACTCGCCTTTTGAACCGTTTCCCTCCTCTCATCTGCTCCAGCTCCTATTTCAGTCGGCTCGTCTAACTGCATCTAAAGTAGTAATCTGTATGCTTCATGTACCACTGCATCCATGCACTCTTATCAGTGTGTGTGTGTGTGTGTGTGTGTGTGTGTGTGTGTGAGAAAAAAAAGGGGGGGGTGTATGCATAGGCATGAGATAAAACTGAAAAACTGTGTGTAAGTAAGAGAGACGGGGTGAATGTTTGACAGAGACCGTTTGTGCCAGAAGATAAGGAGACAGAGAATTAACCGAGAGAAGAACTGTATTCGACGTGATTCAATGTGAGTGTGAAACAGAAAAAGAAAATATGCACGAGTGTGGAAAAAAAGCAAGAGCTCTCCAAGGTGCCTCAGACAACATGGCCACAAATTGATGCTAGATGGTGCGAATTAAGGCAAATACATGTAAATTGTCAAGAATATGAGCTGATCCCATTGTTTTATGACTGTGCTTCATCAAGGCTTTCCTCCAAACGTCGATGATTCAAGTCATCAATTATGAAGCCCTTGAGTCGACTCCCATTTTGTAGTGCTGTCCTCGACAAAAGAAATCGACGAAAGAAAACTTAGCCGTCCACGGCCCACGACGGACCATGCGCGGACATTTAACAACAACAACAACAATGGCGGTGAAAGGTTCACGTTGGTGTGATGCGGAGGTGGAGTGTTTACTGCAGATTTGGTCGGATGAAAATATTCAAAAACAGTCGACAAGACGCGCAAAACTCCAAGGTCTATGGAAAGATTTGTAAACAAAGCCACACACACGCGATCAATGCGTGTGACGTGTTACGGCGTGATGACGTATGGACAGCAAGAAGCATTTGCGCGAGGCCCAGGCAGTGTGAGTACAAACGGGGCTGGGGCGCAGGGGGAGAGGGAGGGGGGGCAAGTACCCTAAAGCCCGGGGCGCGGTGCGAAAGGACAGTGTGAGTGTGCGCCCTAAGACCAAAACCACCAATTAGTCGACTAATAGACTTAGCGAGGGCAGCCCTATCATTGTACACACACAACGAGAAAGCGTGGCCAGATGTCAGGCATTGTCCTCCCCATTATCAGGCTTAGCAGGTCAGGGTGTGGGCTGTATGGTAACATTACTAATCAATTCAGTTTGCTAATGCTAACATTAGCAGTGTACCCTTAGGCTACTTCCTGCCTTTATTTGTTTGGTCGTGTTGGAGTGGAGTCAAATGGATGAAGATACATTACAACACTGCTACCCAGAAATCTTTGCATGTAAACTATTAATCAAAAATCAAGTGTGTTTTTGAGAATGGATACAGTATCACAAAACAAAACACAATACTCAGGTGTATCAATATTTTTCTTACATCAGTGAAAATCAAAGAATTTTCTTTGATCAGTGTTCACATTGCTTGCTAGCTACAGGAAATGTCAACATTGAACAAGTGCTGCACCAACAATCCATTAGTCAAATACATGTGACTAACGTGCGGAAAAAACAAACATCAGTTTTGAGCTCACACTTGAGACAATCTTGGTCTCTGATTTCAAGTATCGACTAGAAAAAACAACAAATAAAAGTTGCATCTCACCCCTGTGTTAAAAGATTCTTACTGATTGGCTGAAAAGCAGTGTCATGATTTGTGAGGTGAGCCTCATCTGCGGTTTCCTCGTTTTGCACTTTTTGTTGTGTTTGAGTGTAGCTTCCCTCTAACAGGCAATTACATCCAGCTGAAATTAGAACAAAACCCCCGACTCAACCGCCTGTCAATATTTCTAATGTTCTTTGAAATAATGAAGACCCTTTGGAAATTGGTTTATCCAACTTTTAATCAAAAGTTTCTCACTATAAATAAGAAAAGTGATAGATGTTTTGTTTTTGTTGTCTGCACTGTTCTGCACAGTGTGTGTTTCTGTGTGGTCCAAAGAGACGGTGAGTGAGAGATTGGTGTCAAATATAAAGACTTCATCTGGCAGAGATAATGTTGACTTGCTCCCATCGCATAACACAGACATACATGCAAACGACCTGACAGCAGAGAGAGACACATCTAAGTTCTTCTTTGGTCTGTCAAATCAACCCTTCAAAGTGTGTGTGTGTGTGTGTGTGTGTGTGTGTGTGTGTGTGTGTGTGTGTGTGTGTGTGTGTGTGTGTGTGTGTGTGTGTGTGTGTGTGTGTGTGTGTGTGTGTGTGTGTGTGTGTGTGTGTGTGTGTGTGTGTGTGTGTGTGTGCGTGCGTGTGTGTGTGTGATGTGTTATCTGTCCAACAGAGACTGCGTCGTCTCTCTTCTACCTCCGTCTTTCTCTGGAACTTCCTCTTCTCACTCATAGTTTCAATGCAAATATGTAACTGTCACTGTGGCTGGGATTCAGTCTCTCAGGTTGTATGCAGACATTGCCAGTGGCAAATGGTTTGCAAACCTACAAAGTTAATCGTGACTTTCATCTGAATTGTAAATATAGTATATAATATACACATATATATATATATAATATACAGTAGGTATTTATTAATAATAATAATAATAATAATAATAATAATATGCTCAGACTTCATTTTTGAATATTCACTCTTCACATGCAGTTTGCAACGTGTTTCAGACATAAAACCTGGAAATCACCTCATTTTGTTTTCATAGGAGCGTTGTGAGCTGAGGCTTCAGTCACCACCTGTACTGCCAGGGGCCACAAACTGATTTTACAACAATAACAACAAAAACACAACTGGTATGTGATATCTTCAGACAGATGGGCACTGGCAGTACGACAGGATTAACCTGGTTAGATATTGATTCACTGTACGTGCATTTATGACACAGAGCTTCAACGGCATGAGACATTCCATGAAAACAATTTATCATTGTTAAACTTTAAACAGACTTCAGGGAAACACAATTAGTTGGAACACACAGCAAGCAATGCAGAATCATTTCAAATACTGCTTTACTTTGCACCTTTAAAAATAGTAAAAAAATATTTCCCTCCTTTCCTTTGTTCCTCTATTACGTCTCCTTACCCCCTGCTCGCTCTCTGAGTCAGAGAAACCTCTAATGGTTGTTTGTTTGTTGACCTCTGGCGATTTGAATTTAAATCCTGCTGAGGTGTGTGTGTGTGTGTGCGCTCGCTCATTTATCAGTCATCGCTTACATACAGCCTTCAAGGCCTGTAATTAACTTCAGCTTTGATGCCCCCCACCTGCTCATTTCCTGAACACACACACACCAGTGAGATTCACACACACATACACACACAAGCACGCACGCACGCACGCGCACACGCACCAGTGAGATACAGGCGCACAAATATACTCACAGATCCTCACACATTCTTCAACACTCATGTCATGCTGTGAGACTAATTGTGCTTTAGTGGAAACAGGAAACCACACTTCAATCTCTGAGACCAATCTCTGCCTTTTGGGTTGCATATGTGTGTGTGCATACGATTGCTAGGGCTGGACCCAAATATTCGACTATTCCGATATAGATCAGCTGGGAACGGAGTAATGTCTGTATGAGTCGAGATATACCGTAGCAGTCTAAAGTGTGTAGAGGTCAGTGTGGTTTTACTGTAGTAGACTGGTGTTGTTTTCAGCCGATTTAATGAAGATGAACACTGTTTACAGTTGCACGCAATGCCAAAATCCTTTTTTTTTTTTTTTAAATATATATACACAATTGGTGTAAAGGGTTGTGATTTATGTTATGAGTTACTGCAATATGTTTTTATTTTTCACGTTTCTGTATATAAAATCCAAACTGTTACAAACTAACACAAAGAACAAATAAAGAAGGTGTTTATAGTTCTACTAAATTATTTTTAATACACTTTGTCAGGAGAAACAAGGGAGGAGTGAGAAAAAAAAGGGACAGGATGTGAATACAGAGGGTGAGAGAATACTAATTAAACATTGTTAACATTGATTTTCAGATGTTTTGTGATCCTTTTAGCCTCTTCTGTATTTCCAGATTGTAGTGTGGATCATTCACTGTAACATTTAACTTGATTCTCATGTATTATGCTTGACAGATAATTCATGTTACTCTCCATTGACATGGTTTTAAAGCTATTGTTATGCCATTTTGTTCTCCAAACGCCTTAAAATGTGCATATTTAGATCAGGGAATTTTTTTCGGGGGTCATGCCCCTAAACTTCCCTAACAGGCTCAGTTTTCGGACCTCAGTATTTTGAAAACCCTGCGTATGGCCCTATGTGCAAGTGTGAAAGGGTTCCTCTAATGCTCCATAACAGTTTTTGTCACAGCAACACAACTGACAGATCTCTCATTGATATCAAATCGATAAAAGATGTGCAAAAGACATTCTGACACTCAGTTTGATGAGTGTCGGCCACAAGGCAAGCAGATGTAGCCATGACACTTATCGATATGTCAAAAAAAATGATCATAGTCTGCACAGTGTGACCGTCTCATTCCAGACACACATACACTTCCCTCTATTTACCCCGAGCACATAGACAAATAATGGAATTCAGTGGAGGCACAAATGCTTAAATGTCTTATTGATTTATGTTGTCATAACTCTATCTTCCAGTGTGAGAGGCTGAATATGTTTTTTCTGAGATATTGAATAAATGTCAAGTTATAATGTTAAGGTTTGTAGCCAGCATTTCTCAAACTGTGTTTGTGTGTGGGAGGTATTTCAGTCTGACTCTGGACCAAAGTGGTAGACCGACTTAGAAACAGTATTAACATTATTAATGTTGAGATGAGATCGAGCAACAACAGCTTGTATTTTGTGAGGTGTAATCATCAGTTGATTGATTAATTACGTGGAAGCTACTTTCATAAACCATATCACCGCAACAAAGGGCATTATGACGACATTTTTGGTAATATATATAGACTATGAGACGCACAGACATAATGTCATAAAACATTAAAAAAGCAAAGCCCACATCTGCTGGCTGATACATGTTAATTTTGCCTCACACTCTAGTTTCAAATGACTGGCAGTCTGTGAAGGGAGCAGCTGGAGGAATAAATTCAAATGACACAGAATAAACAATACTGCCCTGCTGTTACTTCATGTAGCAGCGCTTCTCCACATTTACATCCCTGCAGGGCTTTTGTTAGCTATTCTTTAGCCAGAGAAAATGACTAAGCTTGCGTTCCAGTGATTGAGCGGGGAAAAACACACCGCAGCCAGCGTCGCATATCAACAGTCTTCTACTGTGGTCCACACAGCAGCAGAGGGTGAAGCGTCTTTCTCAGGGGTACTTGAACAGTTGAGGCTAAATAATTAATAACTTCATTATCAGTGGATAAAGTGGATGTTCTTCAGAGCTAGGAGAACTGGGTACTGACTGGGGATGCTGTTTAATAACAACAAACTGTACGTTGGTAGCAGAGACATTGTTTGCCCACAGACAGCGATTCAATAAAAAGCTCTGGATGCTGTGCCGTGTTCCACATGAGAGAAGTGCATCGATGTGTGCTTGTGTTTTTATTTACCCAGCACACAGTCCGCTCCAACATATGCACTAACCCCCAACAAAACATGTACATACACATGCAGTAAATGTAAACAGACTGAGCCATCCCAGGGCTGGGAGATATGATGGTTTATCGTCTTTCAATGGAATCTTATCGTGATTAAATCATATATCGAGATATCGTGACGCGCAATTACATCATCTAAACTGATAATATCCAGCACATACTAAGTCAAAATTTTCAGAAAATCTGATGTGAAATATTTTGATTTTATATTTTGCACTAACGTTCTTAATAAATTGAGGAAATACTGAGAATTTTTATATGTTATTTATTAAATTCACACAGTAGTATAGAAAATGGGCTTTTCATATAGACTTTATTTATTGAATTACCTGGAAACATGCTCTCACTATCGTGGAATATATCGTTATTCGGAAATGAGGCTGTACATATGTTATAAACTACAGTAAACACACACATACACACACACACACACACACACATTAACAGTGTAACATACATATACATATATATATATATATGTATATGTATATATATATATATATGTAACACCACAGAAAAAAATACAATATTACTAGAATGAAGTGCTGTTTCTTGATTTGCAAAACTGTATTAAGCCCACGACCAGATATATAAGAGAGATAACAGTGGTGTATAAATAGCATTAAAAAAAGACAAATTTACATCACAGCACATGATGCCCAGCCATGGCCAAAATACTTGCTATAAGGCCCAAGGGCCAAAATGTGCTTCTGTTATTATTAACCCTGGTTAGGAATATACACCATGTAAGTACAATATTAGCAGAAATCATAAACTCTGAAAACTAGATTAGATTAGATTACCAGAAAATCAGGTAATAAAGCAGGGGGCATCTTACGGCATATATCATGTGTTTTAATCTGTAGCTCGTATTTCCATCTAGGGCAACACAATCAATTGTTTTTTAATCGTCATTGCGATATTGACTTACGCAATAAACATATCCTGAAGTCTATAACACATCATGAAAGACCGGGATTTTTTGAGTTAGTTGAAAGAGCATCAGTCAAAACTGCACTTTAAAATATAACTATGATTCTTTTTTAATGGTGCCTTTTGTGTTGTGTTCAATGTTTAATTTGTTCAGTAAAAGAATGTTGGAAATCATTTCCTCTTTAATTTCCTTAAGCTATTTGTTGTATTTTAGCAGTTCTTTTACTGAAAGCAGCAGAAAGGCAGAACTGTAATATCACTAACATGTTATTCAACGTACCGTGCAGCCCTACCATAGAGCTTACCCAAACAATGCTGCAATCAAGCATATTAACTAAATCCAGCAGCCACACCAACCAGCCTGTCACCACTGTCTGTGCAGGGCTAAGAAACTGCTCACTGTGAGTTCTGCCGGTTGTCCTCTGACATCATCATATTTACAAAGATAGTTTTATAGTTACAATAGTAGGTCAGCAACTACAAATACTTATCTGCCACTTTTGCCTCTTTAACGCCTTTGAAACCATAAAAGAGCAATGCTGCCATCTAGTGACAATATTACTAGAATGAATATTACTAGTAATAATATATCTAGTGACCAGTTGAAGAGTTTAGGTGCATCCACCACTGTACATTTTGATTAAGTGACAAAATAACCATAACTTCATTAACTATTTAGCTCCACGCAAACACAGTCACTCGCACGCACCAGAGTGACTATGAAGAGTATAAGGTTACTCAAATAAACTGGCAGAGACTGGAGAGTAAACATATCAGCCGAGTGTAAACTGTATCCACTTTAACTACCCAGACATGAGCCACAGACAGGTCCTCCGTCACCACTCTGCATTCAAAACACACAATGTATCCCACGCTGAGTAGAAAAGTGCCGAGCAGCTTTCTCCTTTGAAAGCAGGACGCCGTCTCACCGTGTGAAGCAGTGGTGGCAGACATCTCTGGACAGTTTGTTGGACACACAGCACGCCAGCGGCTCGGCGGAGTACACCAGCTCCCCTCTCTTGATCCCGGCTGCGGCCCGCAGACCGTTACCTTTCCCCGGGCTGACAAACCGCTCCAGCTTCAGCGCCATGGTCGCTTTTCCCTCCACTTGAACCGAGCGGTGTTTACATCCGCAAATTACGCACGATGCGTCATGGCGTCACAAACACGCGCACACCCACAACATTTGTATTTCCTGAATGGATGTTTTTTGCCCCCTACGAGTATAAACAGTCTGTGTACAGTATATCATTTATTTTCATTCTTTACATCTATATTATTATATTTATATCTAATATATCATGTATGTCTATGTATACATTTAAATTAATGTTAAAGATCGAAACAAAATTCTCATATTTTGTCGTTGTCAAAACACAACGCCTGTGTATTCCTGGTATTTCACCTTTGACTTAACAATTAGTAATCACAGTTTAAGCACATTAGAAAAGCATACAACATTATGCATGATTTTCTATCAAACAAACGCCACAGGGATCTGCGGTAGCTGGTATAATCGTGCTTTAGAAATTGCTTTAATTTAATAACCACATATTTCATCAATTCAATTTTAACATTTATTATTGTACTACATTGCACATCTAGGTTAACTACATTGCTTTGACAAAAAATATACATGTGAAGATATATTTTAACAGCTATGACAATACTACTGTTAAATACAAAATAAATGTATAGCAAACAAGTCAAATAATCACTAATACTAATGAAAGGTTAAAGGGATACCACACTTTTTGGCACTGCATGGAGAAAACTTTTCAGAGTCAACCCCGTAATATACTCTTGGAGTAATTACATTTCTGGCGGGCTTTGAAAGGACTCAAAAGAGCTGCTCGAATTGACCTCCTGATCCTGGATGTGTCCCTCAGCATCACTGTACAAAATACAACACAAATATCAGTGGTGTGATAAACATGAGTTTATGGTAAGCAGTCTTCAGCTGCTGCCATAACATCTATGTTTCATGCTCAATGGTATACTTTTGCCCTAAGATACATTATAACCTTTTTCTTATTTATTTATCTATTTATTTACTTATTTTGGCCTTTTAATGCCTTTGTTGTTTAGGACAACTGAAGATTGACAGGAGAGAGAGAGGGGATGGCATGCAGCAAAGTCGAACCTAGGCGGCTCCGGTGAGGACTTTTAGCCTCTGTATATGTATCTTTCGCTTATTTATTTGTGTATTTTTTGAAGTCTGGGAAACACTGGAGAACCCCACACTCTATATACTGGGTGAAAAATGAAACTGCAAAAGCACAGAGACCATCTAGAATATCACCTGTTCTGATCTTGTTCCTCCGTTTCTCCCAGTTCTTTATTGGACAGTTGTTGGACCATTGCCACACCAATGCAGTCTCCCAAAACATTTACAACAGTGTTGCAGCGGTCTCTGAAAGACATAAATTAACAGTATAACAGAAAAACACATCTACTTAACGCTGTGTACTGTTTGATATCTCAACTCTGTTTCTACAATTTCATCTATCACAAGTCAACGCAGCCAAAGCGATTGATCTGTGCACGTTTATTTTTTCTAAAGTTATTTTTTGAAGCCTTTATTATATGGGACAAACAGGGAATGGGGTGAGAGAGAGGGGGGGCATGCAGCAAGGGGCCACAGGTCGGAGCCGAACCCACAGCTGCTGCCTCGAGGATCTTCAGCATCTTTATATGGAGCAACTGCTCTAACCACTCAGCCACCGGCTGCCCCAGCTGTGCACATTTCTGACTTTAAACTACAGGTTAAACTTACAGGAGCCACTCTACAACCACCAAGATGGATGCTTCCTTTGCAGGTAAACCGACTGCCGTCAACACAAAGAGGGTGGTCACCGCCCCTGTCGCTGGGATCCCGGCTGCTCCAATGCTAGAGACTGCTGATGTCACTCTGCAGAGCAAACACACACAATAATACAGACACAGAAGACACAGTAATATGAAACCGTACCATGTACCTTCAAGTCTTAAAGGTCCCATATTATGCTGAGGTTCATACTTGTATTTTGGGAACAACAACATCTCAGACAAGGAAGTGTGCGTGACATTGAAGCCAATTTGACATAGTGGCAAAATGGTGGAATAACAGCTTCCGTGTGTCGGTCACATGATTCCACCGGGCTAAAAAACCTTTTCTCCCATTGCCTGACATGGCAAAAGAGACCTCTGTAGATCTGTAAATACATTCTTTTGAGCGTCACAACCACCGCAAAATGACTCGTGATAACATTTCAAAAAAGTCTAGAAGAGCAGCATAATTAAATCATTTAACCTTCATTCAAGTGAGAAGAGCGCTAAAGTAAGTTAAGTAGCCGGCTTGGCTCTATGGGCCCAACAGTGCGGGAGTATGGCGTAAGAAGTGCTGATCATGTGGGTATTTCTTCAATGGTGTCCACACAATCATTGCAGTCGGGAAATGACTTTAACGGCGCTGTAGCGGCACTTCATGTTATTTATTTAAACCATAAGTGACTTGACTTGGACTTTCAAAAAGCTACTTGTGACCATCTCTGCTTTCTACCTATATATAGCATAGCTGTGACTTTACAACCATAGTTGTGTCGTAACTGCTCTTTCAACTGACTTTATGCGTTTCTCTGTGAGTTCTGCTTTTGATACTTTCCCAGTATTAATATAGCACCTTGACTTGTTTTATAATCAAATAATATAACATTATATATTTATCAATGTTGATTTAGATTTCATAATATGAAACAAATTTTAAATGATATTTTTAACAGTGTATCTCCTGGGAAATTAATTTCAATATAGACATTATTTCTTTTATCATTTGTTTCTGATTGTTTTTTCAGAACAGGGAGAGTGACATTAACTGTGACTTACACAATGGTGACTAACTGGCTCAAGTCCAGATCGATGCTGTTGAGTTGGGCGATGAAAACTGCTGCGACCACCTCATAAAGGGCAGTTCCATCCATGTTGATATTGGTCCCAATCGGCAGCATGAAGCGAGTGATTCTGCGGTCAATATTGTTTCTCTCCTCACAGCAACGTAAAGTGAGCGGCAGTGTAGCAGAGCTTGGAGACACAATGCATGCGTTCTTAGTGCACTAATCATATAAATGAAATCCTAAAAAATAAAATCCCCTTTCATATATTCAAATTGCTTTGTACAATTTGGCGACTTTGATGATTACATTAAAATAAACACTAATGAAGAACACACAGAGCTTTCATGAGACAACTTAGAACGAAGCCCTTAAATATTCTTTTACCTGGACGAGATGAGCACTGCAGTCAGTAAGGCGGGAAATACCCCCTTAATGACTGTCCAGGGGTTACGTCTCACCATCAGAAGATAGAACGTTGGTAGAACAAGTGTTGCATGGATTATGAGGCTGAAATACACAATTTAATGCACAATGAATAGTGATACTTGAATGAATGACTGAGTAAATTAAATTAGTAGTATTTTTAGTCTGATTTATGAATGAAAAATGTAGAATTTGTGTTTGAAAAGTATTCGTTGGAAATATAGGTCTGTTTTATTACTTTAGCAGCTACAGAAATTATTTAAGACTTGTTGCATAATGTTATGTTATAATTCTGACAGACTTGTAAATCGTTTTGGAAGTGGCAGCAGGTTTTAATCCTGTGTTTAGATGGCAGCCTACTCTTTGGTTCACATCCACATCGGGGGTTGTGTCTTTTAATAGCAGTTGGCTGATGTTGCCATAACTTTGCAATATACAGGTTGCCATACCTCCTGTCCTCATCCACTCAAGTGTTGTAAATGTTTGTTGACTGGTATAAGACACACTTATCTGTCTCCATGTGCTTTGAGAGTAAATACACCAGTATGACGGTCGTAAATGCAGCTAAATGTACAGGCAAATTGGTATTCTCAGGGAGTAAATGAGAACATACCCAGTAACAACCACAGCCATGAACTTTCCCAGTTTGTAGGTAGTTTCCCAGTCGTGAACCTCAACAACATGGCTTGCGATCATGAACAGCACTCCAACTGGCAAATAGCTGGAGAAAATACAAAAAAAGAGGGGAATTCTTCAATAACTTATGAAACGCTGGGAGAGTTGTCTGATTTGTCTGCTCTGACAACATTTGGAAAGAAGAAAAAACAAATGTGATTCAAAATTGTTGTATTGTTGTAAACTAAAACCTGAAGAGCAAAAATTTACTTAAAAACGCTTAAAAGATTTTTTTTGTGTTTGTAGAAGTAGAAAAGACCCCATATTTAAAGATAAATAAGTTTTCATTCATAAACACTCACACATCACTGAAGGCTCTTTACACATTTCTGTAAGTAAATGAAATATTGACGTGGATTTCTCTTACTCCACATTTTACTGTATATCTGTTATGCTGTTTCACTTTACCACAACATCAAGTTAACCACAAATTTCGTGGCTTCGTTAAGGAAAGCAAAGACGTCCACAAGCATTTTCCCTCTTTCTTCCATCTTCTTCAGGGTCATTCCAAAAACAAACGAGCACACAATCAAGCCCAGTGTGTTGGCTCCATCGACATAGCCACCCACCAGTTGCACTTCAGTGGCATTCTGAAACGATAACAATGATAATAGCGGTGGTCTGAGGGTCTTGATCTTTATGTTTTATCAATTACCATTGTGCTGAAGACTTACCGTTGCGAGGCTAGAATTTGGCTCGACCAAGTCATTTTCAAACTCCAGCTGATCGGTTTTGTACTAAAAAGAGAGAAAAAATAATGTTCTCACATATATATTATATTTTTGCTTCATGGAATATGGACTATAAAGCATATCAGAGTGAAAAACATACCTGTTGGAAGCAAGCCTGAATTATATTCTCCGGCATCAGGTTTCTATAAAGAATGAAAAGTCAAACACTAAATGAAATTGCTGAGTAAAAAAAATGTGTCACCCATACAATAAATTCAGCCTAAAACTCAGATACGGTGTCCCTTTCTTCTCACCTCACTAGATCCAACAAGGCAACGACTGTGGAGAAGTTTTCCTCACTTTCTGTATCGGTTTCGATGACAGAATGAGCAGCCCCAGGCACGAACACCAGAACCAATATTAATCCTACACATATTCAAGGTTGGACATAAGCAGCAAAAATGGCATTCATGCTATAGCTTTTCTATATGGAGTGAAAATGCGTTAAACCAATAGTTTCAATAGGCCTACACAAAATTAAGTCGACAAGTTCTTTACGTGGTATAAAACTGTAAGAAAAAAAAATTAACATTTACAAAACTGGTGCATTACTGAGCCATTTTTTACCAGGTACGTTTGTTACAAACATCTCGGGCACAACTGTAAATGCAACACATGATTTAGCTTGATTTGTTTTTATTGAATAAAATGTAATAAAATTCTATTAGAAATGAGGAAACACAGTGCAAGCAGGATCTGTGAGATCTGCTGCTGTGGGCTATGTCTCAATAATAACCAAAAAATGAAACAAACTACTTTTTCTAATAAACACAGTAATTATACCATGAAAAGTTCAAGATTGTAGGTTGTAAGTCCAACACACTTGGACCCAAATTTGAATTAACAGTGTCCTTGACTAGTCTAAAGAGAAGTCTCATATCGCATTCAAAAGCTTCTGTCCAAGGGACATCTAAATACACAACTATCACTAACTGTCATTATTGGGCAAGGTTTCTCTTCCTTAAGTTTTACGTTTAGTTGCTTTTTGTAACCAAAAACAAGGCCTGATTAATATACATACAATATGACAAAT
Organism: Echiichthys vipera; assembly: GCF_963691815.1. NCBI lineage: Eukaryota > Metazoa > Chordata > Actinopteri > Perciformes > Trachinidae > Echiichthys > Echiichthys vipera. The sequence goes on from NC_139826.1 coordinate 19,246,183, forward strand.
AACACATTGTGTGACAATGACTATGACACCTGGTGATATTGACATTCTTGCCATACAAGAAAGTACTTTGATGTAATAATATTTCACTTACCTGTAGTCACAGACATAAGAGTTGTTGAGACAAAGTACACTGCTGCTCGCACAGCTATCCTTCTGGAGGTGTCAACACTCAGACCAGAAACTCCTATTAAAAATATATATATACATATGTATATGTAGATGTATACATTGTTGCAATGTAATGCATTATTAAAGACAACAAAATGACACGTTTGTATAGTAACATTCTAAGATAAACAGGTGAGCTGAGATGTGCTGTATAAAACTTCCATAAGGAAACACATGTTTTATTTTATTTAGCTTTGTAATGAGGTGGGAGGAAGGGAACAGAGTCAACAAAACTGTTAGACCCAGAATTTCTTTAAAGGTATAATATGTAGAAAGTATTGTTTGCTGCTAGTAATCACACAGCACTCAGTGGCTCAATTGCCAGAGAGAGAGAGAGAGAGAGAGAGAGAGAGAGAGAGTTCATGGTCAGCAAGCTAGAGAGTGAGTGAAAAGAGCCAGTGCTGTTCAGTGAGGACAAAGCAGTAAATCAGAGGAATAAAATGGTTTTCTGATTGTTTCAAGTTGGTATACTTCAAAGCACAAACACACACACACACACACACACACACACACACACACACACACACACACACACACACACACACACACACACACACACACACACACACACACACACACACACACACACACACACACACACACACACACACACACACACACACACACACACACACACACACACACACACACACACACACACACACACACACACACACACACACACACACACACACACACACACACACACACACACACACACACACACACACACACACACACACACACACACACACACACACACACACACACGGGGTAAAAGTTGGTAAAACAGACACACTTTTTGAGTATGAGACGCTGAGGGTGAGGGCCGTGACAAAGTGGCGGTTGGGAAGTAAAGCACATTGTTATTGGCTGGGGTTTAAATACCCACGTGAGGTCAACGTCATTGTCCCCCTCAAAATAAAAAGTAAACTCCGACAGAGGGCAGGGTCTCTGCAGCTGCAGACCCCACCAAACACTTCTAGTGGGTTGTAAGTGATGATTTAGAGGGAATACTTTTGTATTTGTTTTTTTAAGATAATACTACTTGTTATTTGCCTGATATCAGACAGAATTGCGCGTAGTTACACTTTTTTTTCCATCTTCTGACATTGCCTGCATTCTAACTGATTTCCATGGAGAAGGGGAATTTGATTTTTCCTAACCTATCACAAGAGTCTTCTGATCTGAGCCTGCTAACTTACACTTTAACACTACGTATGCTTGAATGGGGTAAAAATGTTGTTAACAGACTGATACGATCAGATCCTGATAGTGAAACGAGTCCTTCCTCGGAGGTTACAACGCTCATAACAATCATTTTAAACCTGCAGCAGTACCTACCATAGACTATGGTAGCAATAGAGTATGCCAGGGCCGAGCACTGATGTAACAGTCAACAGAGTGAGAAATACATCTCTAGTTTCATTTATTATGATCTTCTTTCATTTTATTTTTTATCCATTTATGTCTTTTTTAAGGGTTTACTGCTTTTTCCCCCCTAGGGAAGGCAAGGCAAGTGTATTTGTATAGCACAATTCAACAAGGGGATTCAAAGTGCTTCACATAAAACATTAAAAGCATTGGGAAAATAACACATAAAACATATACATTTAAAACATATAAAAGGTAAATTTAAAACACTAAAAAAACACATTAAAAGGTAATTTGTTAAAACATAAAAGATGGTTACAGTTACAGAAGTTACAGTGCAGTTTACTGAAAAGCAGCAGTAAATAGAAAAGTCTTCAGTCTTCATTTAAAAGAACTAAGAGTCGCAGCAGACCTGCAGTTTTCTGAAGTTTGTTCCAGATATGTGGTGCATAAAAACTGAACGCTGCCCGTCCATGTTTAGTTCTGACTCTGGGGACACGGAGCAGACCTGTCCCAGGCGATCTGAGAGGTCTGGATGTTTCGTAGCTGAGCAGAAGATCTGAAATGTATTTTGGTTCTAAACCATTCAGTGCTTTGTAAACCAACAGAAGTATTTTGAGATCAATTCTTCAGCTGTCTGATGGACTTCATAGGGAGACCTGGAAAGACACTGTTATAGTAGTCGAGCCTGCTGAAGATAAATGCATGGACAAGTTTTTCTAAGTCCTGCTGACACATAAGTCCTTTAATCCTTGATATATTCTTTAGGTGATAGTAGGCTGACTTCGTAATTGTTTTATTGTGGCTGATGAAGTTCAGGTCTGAGTCCATGACTACACCTAGGTTTCTGGCTTGCTTTGTGGTTTTTAGCATTACTGCTTGAAGTTGGGTGCTGACTTTTGATTGTTCTTTCTTGGCTCCAAAAACAATAACTTCAGTTTTTCTTTGTTTACTTGGAGAAAATTCGGCTCCATCCAATTGTTGATTTGCTCAATGGATCTACATAGTGCTTGTATTGGACTATAGTCACCTGGTGATATAGTTATGTAGATTTGTGTGTCCTCTGCATAGCTGTGGTAACACATGTGGTTGTTTTTCATGATCTGAGTGGCAGCATGTAGATATTACACAGAAGAGGCCCCAGAATGGAGCCTTGGGGAACTCCACATGTAATTCTTGCCCGCTCAGATGTGTGATTACCTATAGACACAAAGTAGTCCCTGTCATCCAAGTAGGATTCAAACCATTTTATTGCTGTGACGGAAAGTCCCACCCAGTTTTCCAGGCGGCCTAGTAATATGTTGTGACCGACTGTGTCAAATGCAGCACTGAGATCCAATAATACTAAGACTGAAATTTTACCATTGACCGCGTTTAAATGGATATCAGTGAAGACCTTAACAAAAGCCGTCTCGATGCTGTGGTGTGTTCTAAATACTGACCGGAAGACGTCAAAACATCTGTTCATTAACATGAAGTTGTTCAACTGCTTAAAGACAGCTTTTTCAATGATTTTGCTGAGAAATGGGAGGTTTGATGGTCTATAATTCTTCATTAGTGTAGTGTCTAAGTGTTCTTTTTTACAGAGACTTGATAACAGCAGTTTTCAGGGCCTGTGGGAAGACACCTGAAAGAAGAGACGTGTTTACAATCTGTAGATCTGAGGCCATGCAGTCTGATATGTTCTTGAAAAGGCCTGTTGAGAGAATATCAAAGCAGCAGGAGGAGGATTTCAAATGTTGTATAATGTCTTCCGAGGTCCTATGGTTAATCACATGAAATCGTGCCATGGTATTTGAGTTAGTGTTAGGTGGACACATGGATTACACATGTCCTGCACCTGATGTGGAGGCACTGGGTGTTTGCCTGATTTTTTAAATTTTGTCATTGAAAAAGAGGCAAATTCATTGCAGGCCCTGGTGGAAAGCAGTTCAGGTGCTGCTACTGACACAGGAGGGTTTGTTAGCCTGTCGACAGTAGAAAACAAGGCACATGCATTATTATTGTTTTTGGCAATGATGTCTGAGAAGAAGAATCGTTTTGCATTTTTGAGCTTCAAGTTGTAGATTTGAAGTCTTTCTTTATAGACGTCATAGTGAACCTGGAGATTTATTTTTTTTCTCCATCTGCGTTCAGCTTTACAACACTCTCTTTTTTCTCTTCTTACCAACGAGGTATTTCTCTATGGAGACTTTTTTTTTTGCCAGAGACCACTTTCCCCTTAGTGTGTGCAGTGGTATCAATAATATTTGCAATTTTCACATTGATATTGTCAACAAGCTCATTTACTGGGGCCCAGGGGAGGGTGGTTGTGGAGGATAAAGCCTGAATAAATGCTCCAAAGGTGTTTTCTGTGATATTACGTTTTGTGATGACTTTTCTTTGAACGTCACTCTGCACAGAGAACGCACTCTCAAAGGTGGACATGTATGTAAAGTGTATTTGAGAACTCCCAACAGTGCTATATAAGTATGATGTATTATTGTGCTTATAATGAATATTCTTAGCTTACCTGTTATCACACTTGTCACGATGAGAGGAACCGTAACCAACTGAAGCATTCGCATGAGTATTTCTCCTGGAAAGCCGATGTACAGTTTGCCAAGTTCTGAAAGTTCGGAGAAGCTCTTGACAAAAATGCCAAATGAAATCCCTGTGTGAAAATAATAGACGTCATAATTACAACTAATAAATTGACACAGTAAAACGTGTGGGAATGGAAAGGAATTAACACAAAAGCAGAAATGAACCCCCCACTTTTATTCATTTTATTTTAGTATTTTGTTTTTACAAAAACCATGCTCAAACACGTCTTGAGCTCAGATTTAAGGTGAGCACCATTGCACACCCTAACTTTTCCCTTTTCCAAATTTGCATACCTTGACAAATATTGATTGATCTAGTACATGCTGGGTGTATATCTGGCAACCTAATGACCTGCTTTGTGTTGAATTTGGTTTAATTTGGCCAGGTGGTGGTGCTTTAACAACAATCAAAAGTTTGAGCAATCATCACCAAATTTGGCACCGACCGGAAAGAGTATGTATGTCTGTCCTTTGCATATTTCAAAAAATGTTTATGCAATGGACCTCATGCTTGGCAGGTGTATTGCTGAAGACTCAAGAGAGTGCAGTGTCAAGTGTGAAGTTGATCGGATGAGCAGTTTTTGAGTACGCAGCAAGCAGCACTTCCGGGGCCAATGTCCTTGAATTCAGAACTAGTCAATAGATTGTATTGATACTGACATTATTAACATATTAATAATGGTGAATATTTAAACGAACAAATATATAATTTACTGGTAAGTAGATGATTATATTTTCATTGAAATTGGCTTTCAAACTTTCCTGGGTCCAGACCTTTGCATTCGCTTATTGTAGCCTAACTAAGTGGCACTTCTGCCTGTTATCAGGCAACTTTCATGCATCATAAGGCAGCAACATCAACAAATTCTAAAAAACAAAAACACAGGTTACGTTAATTGATGACTCTAAATTGCCCGTAGGCGTGAATATGAGTGTGAATGGTTGTCTGTCTCTGTTTGTCTCTATGTGCCCTGTGATAGACTGGCGACCTGTCCAGGGTGTACCCCGCCTCACGCGGGACGTATGGACGTAGCCTCTACGTTGAGCTCCGTTCTCTCAACTTAATCCAATTGTACTTTCCTAAAGGAGATGCCATCTTGTCAGACTTTGACACTGCCTCATTTCCTCTAATCAAAAAGGGGCATTGATCTGATGTTGGGGGGAGGGGGATACGTCCATCCTGCTGACGTATACCTCTGAGGAGAAGTAAAGGTCAGCGGCTAACTGTCACTTAAGAAGCCGCGCCCCTAATTATTCTTAAACTTTAACCTCCAATAAAATAAAATCTAGTCTGCCACAAAAAAATTCACCCCCCTCAACTGTTGTCATGGAGATATGACCTAAACATACAGACTAGAATGTTTTTGTACCAGGCCTTAAACTGCTCTATTGTGAAACCTGTCCCTAGGGGCCACTCAGCGAACTGCAATTTTTGGCACTTCCATGGATCAGGAAATCGCTGTGGTGGGGGCTTGGTTGTTGATAAAGTGCGTTTCTTTTTACATAAACCTTAACCTGTCCCGACCCAAAGGGTAGGCTAATCTCTGCGACGCCAAACATAAAGTTAATGTTAACCTAAATCCTACAGGAAATGCTTTAATTCAAAGAGGAGACAGATATTGCTGCCATGCTTAAATCACCTAGTCTCATTAAAACCCTTCATGTGTTGCCCAGGCAACATAATGTGGCATTTTAATTTCATTTTCCCCTGAAAAGTAGAATAGAACATGTTATATGTTGGAATATATATTATATCAACTTATTTTACACAATAACAGATAGCATTTAGCTTGATGTTGCTAAAGCACAACAAAATGTCACTGGCTATGAATTTAGAATTTTAGTTGAAATCACTGTTAAAATGCTGTTTATTTAATTTTGTGTTGGACAATAGGCCACCTGTAGCTAACTATGAGTGTTCTTGTCATTAAAACACATTTAACTTCTTTCCAAAGTTGCACTGTATTCTCCAACTAACATTAGAAAGAAAACTTACCCAGGGCAACAGCTGTCAGACTTGAAACCAGGAACAAATTATGGACAATGTAGTTCCAGCATTTCTTCCTGTTGCTGCAACAGTTCCTGATGTCAGTCTCATGATCCTCCTCTGTTGACTCCATTGTCATGCAGTTTATCGTCAACAAACTGGTATTAGCTGGCTATCAAAACACTTTATGAAGTGCACCTTCATGAGTGAACTGTAGCCCATTTCACAAACAAACATTCTAAATGTCCCAGTCAATGTCCTGTTGCTGTGTAAGTCAATGACACCAACTGACAGGAAGTTAACAAGGACACAGGCGGTTGCCTAGCAATGGAATTCCATTGAAATGTACTACATAGACTATTTTGGATACACCTTCTGCTGTTTTGGTTCAAAACCAAACTTGAATGATAGAACACCAAAATGTAACTGAAATGTAACTGATTAGGCTACGCTGTACTGTCCAATTTAGAGGTGTATATTTCTAAATAATACACCCACGGAGCGTTTTGAGGGGTACAAAAGAAAAGTATTGCTTTTCCATTAAAACATTTTTTGTCTGAATTAATTTTTTTTACGTTTAAATTGTACCAGCCAATAGCGGCTGGTATTGCAGGTTGCCATGGTTTTCTGTTGTTGCTACAGATACAAGGAATCATTTTGAGTTGAGGGCTAGCTAATCGATTACACACCACTCAAAGAAAGACTTCCAGTTGAAGACTTACGTTAAATACTGTTGTAAAATGTATGACTCATGACTTGTCATGGCGCAGGCCAATCGCTTGACACACTGGTAACAAACCTGGCAACTGGACTGCTGGACTTATTTATTGCTGTTGCTTCTACAATCTTGAGACACTAGATGGCGGTGTTCTGCCCGTTCTCCATATTCAATCTAATCCTTAAAGTGCTGAGCTGCGATTTAAGTGGTGTCTATGTACGTGACCTAGACAAGCTATGTGATTGTCTTTCACATACTGGATTTTTCCAACCAAAACTCGAACATTTGTCATGGTCGACCATGAGAAGCTGTTAGCTCTTTTAGCCAACTGAAAATTCAGGTGTTCATGTTATTCTGGTGTGATCTTGTTGTGTGCTGCTGTCCATTCACAATCCAAAGTTATCTCCAGGACGCGGAGAAAACCCATGCAGACACGGGGAGGACATGCAAACTCCACACAACCAGGGACTCTCTTGCTGTGAAGCGACAGTGTTAACCACCATCCCACCTTGCCGCACATTGATAAACGTCAACTCTAAATGTATTATATTATGACTCAGACTCATGAGGTGGATTTCTTTTCCAGCCAATTTAACCATGAGTAGTGTTCGAGAAGACTTATTCTGCAAGAGTGATACATGGAAATTACTGCATAATTTTTTTTAAATCATGATATAAAAGTTTGACCATAGAAAACCTTGAAAACTTTAGTTTATTCATTGTGTCGCCCACACGTTGCTTTGGATGAGTAAATTGACTGTACATAAGAGCGGATTTTTCTCTAAAAATCAAACTTGAAAACAAACAAGAGTGATCAAATCCACTGGGCTACAACTGATTGGAAGACATGCCTCTGTTCTGCTAAATTATGTTATCCCAACTAAATGTATTGCTACTGTGACTGAGACAATCATATGCACAGTGCGAGTGACAGACAGCCTGCTTAACTCTTCTTGCACCAGTACGTGTTCAGGGTCTGCAAACTGAGCCTGAAGCTTACATCAGTTTCTAAATACCATTCCCTTCTAACTGTGTAAACAAGAACAGCTTCCAGTATTGTTGCAGGAGAGACAGAATGGAAGCTCACAAACAACTTTTTAAAATGGCTTTAACAGGAGACATAACAGGGAAGAAGTGTTGTTGTTGTTTTTTTAACAACAAAAAATAAAAACCTCACCTCCTCATTACAATCAGAACAAAGTGAAAGAGTTCGTCAAACAATTTATAAAACACCTTTTCTTCAGGTTCAGTGGTACACATTACTGATTCATACACAAAAACCATGACATTTCATTCATGCTTTTCTGAATGTTCTGTTAAAAACCAACTGGGTAAAACAAATGAAAATATATCAAATTCTTAGAGATGGAAGAAACATTAATCTTTTAGCAATGTTTGAGGAAGATAATAATGATAGCACAAGCTCACCGGTTTCAAATCCTCTTCAGGAACTGATATGGGAAAGTTAATTTAAGAAATAAACAATCCCAGACGGTGTCATTCAAAAAAGTTAGGTTATAAGATAAGAAACTCAATTCCTTGTCAAAGCTTCCTTAAGTACAATGGTGACATAAGAGATGAAAGTCTGATCTGATGTAATAACCAAGAGAAGAAAACAAACAAAAAACAGATGCAAAAGATACATCTTTTCTTTTTTCTTTACCACCTACACTTGACATCCCTCTTATTATAAATAATTAAAATCATCTAGAGGATAAATAAGAGATTTTCTGAGTGACGGTCATCTGAACCAGCCAGACGACATGTGCAAATAAAAACAACAATCTATCTTCTACTCATGACGTCCCAGGAAAACCTCATATCTCAATCAGCCTTCAGGTTGACATTAAACTGTTATAAATGCATAAGTAAGACACTTGACTCTCTCCTCTTTGATGGAGGTCTTTTTTTAACATCCTGGCAATTAAGACCTTTGTGACATCGGGCAGTTTTCGTGGCTTCCACTACCACACCACATGAGAGGAAAGATGATTAACAGGAGACCAAACATTGCATATGCTGAAATGAAAAAGCGAGATTAAGCAGTAAATAATGTTTGCCTTAAAAGTATTATAAATAAGAGTTCAAGCACTGGTGTGAGAATAAAGGAATTCTGAATAAAGAAGCTTTTTTTCCAGAACAGTCTTTTCCTTTGTTTCATGAGGAAAATCAGTTCTCCACCCAGAGAAAGGTAATCTTTCTCCATCAATCCAGGACTTCGCAGATGTAAACACATTAGACATATGTTTAACAGAAATGGCAAATGTTAACTAGATGAGTCTTTAAGGAGCGAAAATCATTCTGAGTTGCAAAGAATTATTTAAAGGGAAAAAAACAAATAGAAAACACTGACAATCATACACTGAGGGGCGACGCCCAGAAACCCTAAAAACAGCAAACACTCAGGCAGACAGAGCTTCAAATGATCCCATCGACATCAAGGCCTGTACTGATAGAGTTCATTTTCCTACACTAATTGTACATTTTTTTCCTCTTTTTTTTTACAGAAATATTCCATATATAGCCAGACTCGCAACAAAACAGTTTCTGGATATGGATATTTTTCCGTTTCGGATCAAATCATGTACAGCCTGCGTTTAGTCCAGGACCAACCGCTCCTATACAAATATTGCAATATCTTTAAAAGAAAATCGTACCAGTCTGTGCAACATGTTAAACATTCTTCTCACATTATATACAGAGGTGCACTGTGTTCCAGTACATGTTGCATATGCTACAAAAAGCTAAATCTAGCTCATTGAAACCCATAAAGGGATAGTCTGGACGTTTAGTCTCCAGTGGCAGCCCTGTCAGCTCACTGCAAAACGTTGTACAGAAAAGGACACTCGTGTCAAATGTGAATAATACATAAATGCCCCACGGGGTGACACAAGGTTTAACATTAAACTCCAAACATTCATTCAAAGGTTGGTTAAGACTTGCTTTCATTCCAAGTAGTCAACCACAGAATGGTATGTTCATTTTAAAATTTCATTTCTGATTTTAAAAAAAGTCAACAATAAAAGCAACACTAACAGTTGCAGCAGTTTGTAAAATGCCCATTGGGCCACTTCCCATTTGTGCAGCGTGTGAGTAGAGGGCATCTCTGTGCCCCCCAGGACAAAAAATCCCACAAGTATACATACTTGTGTTTTTTTTTGTTTTGTTTTTTCATCTCAGGGTTGCAGCTGTTATAACTTTGTTCTTTTTCTTAACTGCAGGAGATGAGGATTGGAGAAGTCAGTGAAAGTTTGTCTCCAGTCTTGGTCGATCTATCGACCAGTGACTGGAGAAACTTACGTGTCACCAGCTGACAGTGACCCTGTGTGCGGAGACAGCTCTTAGATAGTTCAATAGATCACTTGAGTCGCATTGTAAATTTCTAAACCTAATTTGAGGATTTATAACCACTTTGATCTAGACAGGGTTGAGAGGGGTGTAAGTCAGTTTTTCCTCTTCTGTTATGTAGTCTCCAGTAATCCTCTCCCTCTGTTGTAAAGGACTTCTGACCCGTGACGTTTAGGCTCAGTGGGTGTTCATAGAGCATTAAAAATGCAGTAGAGCAGGCTTACGAATTCTCAACATTATCTGATATTAAAGTTGACCCAATTAGGCAGCATAATAGCCACTTGCTCCACATAGCAACGGGGACTGCAGCAGCCTAGTACAATCACCTTGGAAAAAAACAATGTCCCAGGAGGTAGCAGGGACTGTTGGAGGCTACACTGTAAGGCCAGCGGCTCCACAGTTTTGGGTTGCTGCTACGACCCGGGGGCGAACCAATGTTGGATCTGAGCTACCCCGCGCTGTATCTGGCCAATGTAGAAGTCTGCATTTCTGGAAAAGTCCTGACAGACTGAGGAGTGGGCATCACCCAGAGCACAGTACAGGGCGGTGCCACCCACACTGATCACCACGGTAACCAGACAAAGCAGGAAGAGAAGTAGGCAGGAGTCTCCACTGCCAACATCTACAGAGAAAGAGACAGATGGATATATCGTTCGAGGGAAGTTACAGAGCAGCAGATTAAAAATTAATTAATCTACTACTTTTGCCATTGTTACCTATTCTTAATACACATCTCAATACAAATCTCTAACCCGCAGGCAAGAAACAAACCTTGCTCATAGCCGTCATCGGGGACTTTGAAGTGGACGCGTCTTTTGGCAGGGATTTTGTCGGCTTGGGTCTCTGAGCTGGATGACACACTTACGTTGCCCTCATAAACATGCCGCTTCTTCAATATGGAGACCAGGCCAGAGGCAGGAGACATCTGACAAGCAAACAAAAACACAGAGGTGTCAGGAAGCACAGACACATACCTGTATATCAGCATGGCATAATTTCTATTTACACCAAAATACAGTTTATCTGTTCATCTTCATTAGAGCTGCAACGATTACTCGATTAGTTGTCAACTACTTAATTAATCGCCTACTATTCTGAAAATCATTTAAGTCACTTTTAAAGAAAAAATGTCCAATTCCAAATGATTTAAGCTTCTTAAATCTGAATATTTCTGGATTATTTCCTCCTCTATGACGGTAAACTGAATATCTTTGAGTTATGGACAAAAAAAGACATTTGAAGACGTCACTTTAGACTTTGAGAAACACTGATCAATATTTTTCACCATTTTCTGAATCACACAACTTAGAAATTGAGAAAATAAGCGACAGATTAATTGAAAATGAATCTTTCGTTGTAGCCCTTATCTTCATTCACAGACAACACTATGTATGTTAAAAAAATATGTTTCACAAAGGGTGCACCTCACAAGCCATGTCCACCAGGTGTCAGCACATAACACAATCAGGACTGATCAGAATCAGTGATTTAAAGCAATCATTTTCTCAAAACTCAATATCAAAGCTCCCTCCAACAGATTTACAGTCATTTGCTAACAGTCATATAGTACCAGGCATTGTTTCCCAATTAGAGAACATATGCACTTTAGAACACTAGACATCCCAGGCTCAATGCAAAAGTGTTCAAAATAAATATAACAATTGCAAATTAACTTGGCCAAGTGGTGGTAAACTGGTGGCAGAGTCCCTGTCAGATTCTGTAAACTTAGCTTATACTGCTTAGCATTAAATCATGTAGCCGACAAAGATCTTGTGAGTTGATTCCTTTTTTTACTCTCAACAGATTTTGTCCAAAATCAACTCGTCTAAAAGGGTGTGGTGAGCTGAATAACAAATGTGAACGTTAACCACTGAATAACTGATTACAGATTAGTCCATATTGGTGACTAAACCTTGTAGTTTATGAGTCGGTTTAAATCAAAGAGTGACAGACCAACAAGACAGGGACTTCACTTACACTTACTGATATTCAACTTTTACTCCGAATATGATAATATTCAGAATTTTGATACATAATTACATATATATATATATATATATATATATATACATATGTACAGTATATACATATATACATATGTATATATACATATACATATGTATATACATATATACATATGTATATATATACATATATATACATATGTACAGTATATACATATATACATATATATATATATATGTGTGTATTTATTATGTATATTCGGCTCTGATTGGTTTTTGGTCAGCAGATGACATTAGTAAGCAGAAGGTGGAGGTAGAGCAACATCACTTTTTTGCATATCTCATTGTTTTGTCAGGATATTGTAACAGTTTTAGCAAATATAACACTCTGCACACATATTCTGAAACAATTATTTCAGAATAATAACACAATTATCCTGCTAGATGTTGACATCGCAGGTGCATGATACTGCATGACATTTCAATACCCCACATTTATCTCAATGATTATCTCTGTATAGAAGAGTCAAATGTCAAATTGGCTTCCATATCTGCAAAACAAACCCACAGTCAGAGGAATTACAATAATGGCTTCGTAATACCATTAGGGCTGCTCAACAAGGCACCATGATGTCCATTATAAGGGCCTTGATCCGCGGATAAAGACAGATACCTTAAAATGGTCTTCAAATTGCCACTTTGAGTTTTAAATGTGTTTGTGTTTCTACTAGAGTGTAGAGTTGAGACTCTTGGTCTGAGAGGAAGACAAAATGTATCAAATCATGCCAGGATATATGTATATTGCACACTTGTACAATCTGAACGCTACATGCACATCAGCATTAATGTCAATGCATCAGAAAATGGACATAAATATCCGACAAATTAAGTCAATGTAAAAATTCTAGTGAAACATTTCATAAGTCTGACAAAGTTACTCTCCTTTACTCATCCACAACAGAGCATGATGATGTACACACCTCCTCTACAGTGATGAGTTTAGCCATGTCGTCCAGTGAGGCAGCTTCTCTGATGATGTCAGCTTGTTGTACTTCATACTCATACTCCTCATACTCCTCATACTCCTCCTTCTCCTCGTCCTCCTCCTCCTTCTTTCCCTCCTCAACCTGCTCCTGTTTCTTCATGTTAGCCTCTTGGGGAAGGCAGGCCTCCTGGTGCAGGCAGGTTTTAGCGCTCTCCTGCAGTGACAATGAAATGCAGTCATAACTTGCATATCAATACAGGGTTAAGCAGACAGCAATCCATTTTGTTGCTTTACTCTCTGTCGGACTGCTATAACACAATTCTGAGTGAAGCTTTTAAAACCTAGGCGGTTTAGTGAAAGCTGTTAAGTGATGGGTAGGGTGTTCCCAGGAAATAGTAATCCAGTAGAGGAAGTGGTACATTTTATATTTCTAGCAGTAAAAACAACAACAACTTGTTAAGATAAATAGAGGAAGTGAGTAGTTAGCATGAGCTGCAACTGCCATCATGACTTCGGAAATCTGGGGCAATGCAAACTTATTTATTTTTATTTCAGAAAGTAAAGTGGAAAAATGCCATCATGAACAAACATACTAGGAACTCACAATTAATGTAAAGAGAGACTTTAACATATTTCAAATATATATTTTATTTACAAATTCTAATATGTACCTGAGTCTCCTCAGCTAAGACTTCCTGGTGCAGCTGTTGTGCCTCCACCTCTGCCCCACTGATCAGAGTCTCCACGGGAAGAGCTGTCTGACATAGAGGAGAGTCTCCTTCCTTCTGACTCTCCTCCTCCTCTTCTTCCTCTCCCTCCTCTTCCATCTCCACAGTCTCAGCTGCCTCCTCCACGTCTCTCTCCTCTTCGTCCCTTTTTGCCTTCTTTTCCTGTGCGGGACCTAAATCTCCTCCCTGCTGCTCTGCAGGCTTGGGCCGATCCATCTCTCCAGCTGGAGAGGGGCGCAGTTCATTTCCTGTGACTGAAATGGTGTATCCTACCCCTCCTTCTGCCTCTCCTCCCTCTCCGTCGCTGCCCCGCCTGTCAGACAGCTGATCTCCATGGAAACAGTCCCTCCCCTTTACTTCCCTTTCTGGGTCTCCCCTGCCTTTTTCTGAGATCTCAGGGGAATTGAGCCCATCAGTCAAACACATGAAGTGTACGACTGGATGGCTGCTCTGAGAACTGGAGGAGTCTTCGGATCTCTGCTCCATCTCTTCATCAACTGTATGGGCTGGATGAAAAAGAGTCCCAGAGTCGAGGAGCGTGATGTTTGGGGGGTGGATGGGGCAGAAAGAGACAGTAAGAACACAGGGAGAAAAAAAACAGAAAAAGGTTTTAAGCATTATATAGAGAAAGTTGGAGGATAAAAACAGCTAATGGTGGAGCTAAATGTGAAGCCTTTAGTCCACATGGGTCTTATTTTCCTAGTTTATGTCACCAGAATCATTACTATATGCAGGGAGAACTGCTCAAACCCAAGTTGTTCAACGGATAGACATAAACTTATTAAAATATATATTTTCAGCACACTCACACTGTCCATCCGTACCGTGCCCCATGCTTTAGGGTAATTGTCCCCCCCCTCCCTCTCCCCCTGCAGGCCAGGCCTGTTTGTACTCACACTGCCTGGACCTCGGCAGAAGTGCTTCTTGTTGCCTATACGTCATCACGGCGTAACACGTCACACGCATTGATTGACTTCATCGCGATGAGTCGCTTTGTTTACAAATCTTTCCATAGACCTCAGAGTTTTTGTGCGTCTCGTCCGACTGTATTTGAATATTTTCATCCGACCAAATCTGCAGTAAACACTCCACCTCCGCATCACACCAATGTGAACCTTTCACCGCCATTGATTTAAATGTCTGGGCATGGTCCGTCCTTCTTTTTTCTATGTCCGAATAGGCGCACATAAATTGACGTCAGAACCGCTGTAGGCCCCGTGCTTGTGCGCATGCTCGTACACGTGCGCACACTCGTGCTCGTACATGTGCAAACGTGCTTTACAAAAGCCCACCTCTCCCAAACGGGCCGTGGTCGGCAAACGTACCGCGGTTGCACTCACACTGGTCAAACGAACTAGACTTCAGCCGTGAAACGTGCTGGGTCACAGTACGGATGGACAGTGTGAGTGCTCCCTTACAGTCACAGTGTGCATTGCAATGGAGCTGCTTGCATCAGATTTCCCATATATTAATTGCCTGAATCTTGTATGTGCAGCAGATACTATATTTAACTACATTAGATTTTCTTAAAATATAATCTATGTCCTGCGATAAACTGGCGTCCTGTCCAGGGTGTACCCCGTCTCACGCCCGATGTCAGCTGGGATCAGCTGCAGCCCCCCGCGACCCCGACAGGGACAAGCGGTTTAAGATGAATGAACTTAAACAGTAAACAATACAAAAAAAGCAGACAGTCCACAGTGGAAGCCAGCTATAAGTAAGGATGTCACTTAAAAAACCCCGACAGTGAAATTTCAATTATCAGTGTGTAAAAGCAGGTGTGTAAAAGCAGTTTGAGTGCTATTGTGTTGACAGAACATGTGTATTCTTCCTTTCTGTGTTGAAGTAACATAAGTGAACAGTGAACACTGAACAAGTTTTCTTAATTTCACCACAAAATCCTAATCCTGTAGTCCATCACATTCCTGGGTGTGTGTGTGTGAGAGAGAGAGCGAGACCGAGAGCGAGAAGCCACACTTGTGGAAGTAAAACTAATCATAATAAGCAAACCAAAGCTACTGAGTGCATGCATTTCACACATTCACACAGTACAGTATGAGATGAAACTTTGCCCTCATGTCTCATTAATAAAACATTTAACTGGTACAAAATGTAAGAGGATTAAAATCCTCATGTTTTAAATAAGAGCTTGATGTCTTTCTGGTTTCACATCACCACTCTGCAGCCGCTTTTTTATTTTACTACTACTAACTAAACGCATATCGATATTATAATAAACAGCTTTACAAAGCATTTCATGTGATGAGCATGAAAGTTCATTGTTGTTTCTGAAACTTTCAACTGAATCAGGAAAACTAATTCTTTTGTTGGTTGTAATTGGACTCTTGAGTTAGGATATTGCACGCACTCACTCACCTGAGGTACATGAAGGCAGTGCACCTTCTTCAAATGCAGGCCTCAAAAGGTCCAGAGTTGCACACTTTACATATAAACACACACAAAGATGAACAAAATAAATAAATGTATGTAGTACATGTACTTAAACTGCATTGTTTATCATTGTGTTACAAATAATTTAAAATGTAACCCAGTTGTGCATGCACACTAAACTTAACACCATGGATACTTATTAGATATTTTACATGCAACATGTTAACAGGACATCAGTGAGTCATTTGAAATGCAAATACACATTCATTCAGCCTTCATTGTATGCATGTACATTCTCTCTGTTATGCACACAGACACACACAATATGATGAATGTCTTACCACAGCATCTCTAGCTCCTGGTCTATGAAAAGAAGAGAGAAAGAGACAGTGAGATGGGAGAAATATTGAAGGTCTGTTCTTGGTTTTGGTAAATGACGTGAAAGATGGTTGACCCCTCTCCACTCTCCCAATCTAATATTAGCCCAAACACATTTCCCTGGCTATTACAACGTGTGTGTGTGTGTGTGTGTGTGTGTGTGTGTGTGTGTGTGTGTGTGTGTGTGTGTGTGTGTGTGTGTGTGTGTGTGTGTGTGTGTGTGTGTGTGTGTGTGTGTGTTAAGAGAAATGAAACCCTAGTAGTGTGATGGCTCAAATGTCTGAAAGTGCAGCAGCAGCATTAGTAGCAAAAGGCCATATGTTAAAACTATCACTGCAGTGCTCAACACACTGCCCCCCCCCCCCCCCCCCCCCCCACACACACACACACACACACACACACTCAATTCAGGTGTGTATGGTTTAAGAGAGTGTGTGCCTCGCAGCTAGAATACAATTTGGACCTACTATTTAAAATTGAAAAACGCCATGGTGGGCTTCACTTGACTAATTTGTTACTTGCATGAGCACATCCTACAACAGACACACGTCACACATTCCTAACCAAACACATGCATGCATGCATGCATACATACACGCACAAACTCTTTATTACAGAAGCAGAATAGAAGATATCCAAATGCAAATTTGCAGTCAACTGATAACTGTGTTGTGAAATCAATATTGTCTGGAATATTGCAACTAGGCTTGGAAATATTTAATCCCACACCTTACAATACTGAATATATAAGACCCAATCTGAAATTTGGGTATACTATATGCCTGTATAATTTCTTAAATAGAGATGAGAACATCACTATCCATATCCACACAGACACAATGCATACAGACTGACTGACCGACTGTGCGTCTGGCAGATGTTTGTAAGAGTGTCCAGATGTTGGGTTGCCAGGTTGGAGGAAGGACTTCTACACTGACTCTCTAAGAGAAACAGAGACACAGATGCAGGGAGTTAAAAGCATTATCATTGTTACAACTATGAGGAAGCCTCTAAGAGCTGAGCTCCCCTTTAAGCAATACAAATATGAACGCAATCTAGGGTCTATGAATAGACCGGGAATATTTCCTGAGGAAATTTGAATTATATGATCACTTAAACTACATTAAATATATGTTACAGTATTGAGATCCAATGGACAAAACACAGAAGCTGCAGTCATACTGTTGAGGGGCTTTATTTTATATAGCCGTACATATTTAGTAATATATAAAGTGTCAATTAAAATTGCAGCTTTTTTATAAGATTTAAGACTTGTTTCTTAAGTGTAGTCTGAAACAATTCTTGTATGCACTGAATTGTCGTATTTTATTCTTTGTATGTGAATATCACTGATTCCTTGATGACCAACTTCTACTTCGATAGCCTCTATTTTAAGAAACGCCCATAACCTAATAAATATATATTTCTTATCATAATGAATTTATAGTACAAATATAATATATACAGTATATATATAAATATATGTAAACATTAGGGTTGATTAGTATAAGCTGTATAGAGAGGTAGGAATCTGGCTATGGTATGGATTTTGGCTCTACAGTGTAACCGGCAGAGCAGCTCTGACGTACGCAAAGAAAAACAGATCCGGCCCGCGAGGGAATATTTACTGGCCCTATGTGAAGAAGCAATTCCTGGCCCTTATGGCCGATGTCGACTGTTGTCCTCTCTCTCATTTCCATGCAACCCGCGCCTGTATCTGACTTGCTGGGAGACTTGCTCCCCGCACTTCCACGTGCTCCTGCTACGTTCTTCGTGTGCTTCCGCATCGCTTCCGTCCGCACCTGCTCTTGTTCTTGCAATTGTTCAGTCTGATTAAATCTAAGGTTGAATCACCAACACAATGTCTCTTTCTAAAATCTCTTTCTCTTTAACTCTTAAAAATACGAAAGGTTGACAGAGAAGTATTTGTTTATAACTGTCACTGTGTAGCCTGTGTGTTTACTCTGCAACACGTGTATATCGGTGTGAAGCAAACATCTTAATTGGTAAAGTAACTAGTAAGTTAAGTTATCAGATACATGTAGTGAAGTAGAATAATTCCCACTGAATTGTAGTTGGTTAGAAGTATAAAGTAGCATGAAAAGAAAACACTAGAAAAAAATAGTCCGTCAAACTTGTACTTCAGCACAGTAATTGTACAGTAATTCAGAACCATTCATATAGACATTTAAAGATAAATTAATATACCATAATATCACTGTTACCGTCTATGCTTCAAATTATATCATGATATATGATAGACCATAGCGTACAGCCCTAGTATACGTGTCTACTGTGTGTGTGCATGTGTGTTACCCCACTGTTCTTGTAGTGCATTCAGGTTGTCCAATACTCTCTGATGATACAGTCTCTCTAGTTGTATGCACCGTAATGCCCGCTGGTCTGAACATCACAAGTTAAGAAACTTAAATAACACACACACACACACACTACATAAAAGGCCCAGAACAGTTTGCACTAAAAACTCAAACACTCTATTTTTTCTGCATTGGAGCCGAACGAGTTAAAAGGAGAAAAGAAAGTGAGATTCACAAAATAGGAGGACAAGAGACGGAGTCAGGAGGAGAAGAGGAAACAGAGTCGGGCCAAAAGAGATAGAGGGAGAAAGCGCTCCAGGATGCACTCTCTCATGTTTATGGATATGAGCAGCCACAACACAATCCTTCTTTGACATGGCTAAATGCTTTCTCTCTCCCTCTCCCTCTCTTTCTCTCTCTAACTAACCCTCTATACATGCATGACATAGCTAAGCTAGCTTTCCCTTCTCTTTGACTCTTTAATTTCTTCCATCCCACTGTCTATTTCCTGAGTAAATCTGTCAAAATGTCCAATTCTTTCTCATACTCTCATGCTTTTCTTCCTCC